>NC_069073.1:24976585-25581131 GCF_025698485.1 Gossypium arboreum | reverse complement strand
CAGCGTTTGGGTAAGAGCCGCACAAAATGCTGTAGAATTTAGGAAAAGTGGCTATGACTTATGCTTTAGCGGCGCTTTTTATTATTATTATTTATGTTTAGTAGTGTTTTCTTGATAAAATGGCGGAAGAAAAAAATAAAAACGAATATTTTTTCTTCATGTTTTAACTTTTTTTTTTTGTTAAAAAAAAATTTCGAAGCTTATGTCAAGATGGAGGCAAGAAAATTTTTGATCAATCTACTGGATTAGCTGTCCATGACGTTATTCTCAAAAGTTAAAAAGTTTCAGTGTATTTCTAATTTTAAGTTTAATTTTTCACTAGAATTTTAGATTCTATTCATGTACTTTATAAAGTTAGTAATAATTAGTTTTATTGGTCAAACATTTAGCTTTAGTTGTTAAATTGAAGGTTTTTTTTTAATGATATACTTTTAAATAAAATTTTCTTTTTTAATGATATTTTAAAAATTATATTAATTTATTTTGTATTAAGATTTATTTGTTTTTATTAATATGCACAATAAAGTGGTGCATTGCAAGAGTAAAAAGCTAATGAATATTTATTTACATTAAATTGTTAGTAACTTAGTAGGTTGATATATATCTTACGTGTAATATTAAATAATAGAATAAATTAAGTAAACTTTTAGAATTTCTATCTCTTAAATCTTAATTTGTTTGCCTCAATATTCAAACTTCAAAACCCAAAATCTTGAACTCTAAGTCTTTGACCATTAAGAGGTTATTTTATAAGTATAACATGATTAATTACTAAATTTGGTTTAGTTTACATTTTATAAGGAAATAATATATACATAGCAACTAAATTAGTAGTTTGCCTTAACTTTTTTTTCTAGCAAATAGAAGTAAAACAAGCTTCGAAAACAACTAAGGAAAACCATAATCTGTTCTTACAAGATGTTAAAGGTTCAATTTCTTCCACAAGGAAGCCATGAAATTCGATCAACCAAATGGTTCATTTCCATGGTATTGGATAAATCGTTATCTTGTTTAGGGTATATTTAAATTCACATGGCTATCGATTCTTTCAGATAATTCATTGGCATTGAACTGCTTATTTATCATAGAGAAACAAAATCTTTTCACCCCTTCTTTTTTTACACGCACAGACACAAATATTTACATATCATAAGAAACTATCAATAAATAAAAGAGAAAGATGGCCCGCCAAGATTTTCTTCTTGTTGCACTTGTTTTCATCGCTTTTGTTGGGGCATTAGCTGCTGATTCATCACATTCATCAGCCCTTTCAAAGTCGCCATCTTCTTCGCCTTCGAAGTCACCATCTTCTGCTTCCCCAACTTCCTCCCCCAAGTCTTCCTCTACCAAGTCACCGTCACCATCCTCTAGTGGCCCTTCTCCGTCACCATTAAAATCCAGTGGAGGAGCACCCAAGTCATCTGCTTCCGGAGCCCCGAAGAGTTCTTCAAGCTCCCTTTCTCCTAGCTCTAGAAAAATTGGTAGCCCCAAGGCCAATAAAGGATCCCCTTTTGAAGTTGAGTCTCCCGAGGAGGTCTCATCCCCTCCTTTGCCGCCAACTGCTGATTATGAAGTTTCCGATTCCCCTTCTCCTAGCTCTAAAGACAAGGCTACCGTTGTTGATAGTGTAATCCCTTTATCTAGTAGTAACAGTCTAGCACGATCACCCTCTAATACAATTACTATCAAAGCCATCACTAGCATTATCGTTGTCGCAGCTATTGCAGAATTATTCCTCTCTTAGGCTTTACATGCATAACTTCATTGAGGGCCTTGAGATGGTGGTTTCTAGGTACATATAATACCAAAAAAGCAAAAGCAAAAACAAAAACAAAAACAAAAAAGTCATTTATATGCTAACTAATTAAAGTTGTACTCTCGAGGCTTGGAACAAAAGTTAACATACTTTGTATTCTAGGCATCAATATTATTCTACTTCATAGTTGCCTTGAATCATTCTTTTAACTAGATTTAGTATTCCATCTTTGTTAACTACATGTGACTGGATATGGACTCTAGTTGGTAAACCTAGGTTAATGGATTAATTTGATGACAGGGTGAGAATTATTAATTAGGTTAATAAGTTGGAATAATAAATTAATAAATAAGGATTAATCAACTATATTGTTTGACACTGATTTAGTCATGATTTAAACTAAAGAAAAATAGAGATCTAACCTAAGTTATAATATTGATTAGTTACCTCAACTACTAGATTCAAGAACTATTATAGCCTAATCTATAAGCAAGACTTATTGTTTGGGGGGAATTTGGGATAGCTTGACTTGTTTATTTGAGGGATATCAGGGTTAGAGAGAGCTTAGCCTGATACCTTAATTGAGAGTTGAAAGACTTAAGAAGCATTATGTGCCTATAGCAACAATCACCCAATCTAGATATCAGTTCCATTAATTGATGGACTAATTACCTGACCACTGCCTTACCACTTCTTTTATTGCAATAGTCTTAATTTATTTTAATATTATTTTTTAAGTATGTTAGGTATTAATTCCTCTATTTTCTTCACGTTAATTGTTGGTCAATTGAATAGATATTCTAGTTAATTAAATGAGTAATGAATTAGGTTACATATTCTAGAAGTAAACATTTTACAGAAGATTTTATCTTTGAAGTACTTACTTCACTAGAAATTATTTCGTAGTTTTTTTTCTAAACCAAAATATTATTACTGTAAAAAAAATTTTAGACAGTAGGTACTTGAGAAAATAAAAGAAAATAGTCCTTAACCCCTCGCCCATGCAGTCTCATGAACTTTTCTATATTGTAAGTTATAGCCTTTGCCAACGTGTTGCGAAACAATTAATCTTTCTATGAATCTTATAGGAACAAACATTTTTCTATGGAAGAGATTAGGAAGTCAATCTCATTAAAAATTTTATAAAATCTCGACTTCCTTGATTTGATATTCAAGATCCACTACAAAGCAAGGATGGAATCTTATTCAACTATAAAGTTTCAAATTTTGTACTACTCAGATTTCCAAAACAGTTCAAAAGATATTTATCATCCACAATTTCTCCCGTAACACCTAGAGGGCATGAAAACATTCCAATAATAGATCCATTGGCATCTTTGAACACCCTACACATCCTGTGAAGAAAACCTTCTATTAGGCAATTATAACTGCTAAGCATTACGGCTAAACAACATAACACAAAAGTAATTGATTATGCAATTTAGTTTTTATCTACATATGTGGGGTATTGCCCAAAGCGATAACTCACTATCTTTAATCTCGTACAAATAATTATTTAAATCCAACCACTCACCAGTGTAGCTACCTCGCCTTTGCACCTAAGATCTTAGTAGGATCTAGTAACCTAACTATAGTTAATTTGTCATTTGTACTTGTAATTTCGAACAAATGGGTTTAATAAAATTTCATCATTTACATTAATATCATTTATATTTGTCCTCAACATTTTTTGCATGTAAAGCAAAATGAATGAGAAAACTTTGGTTCACTAGTTACCTAACGTTAACTAACATTAAGTTGCATTATGTGAATGGATCATAATGCGAGAAGAAAACTTATATTAGTAAGAAATCTAAATGGTCCATAATCTAATCAAAATTGAGTGAGCCAATTAAAAAACTAGCATATCGTCTATTAAGTCCGAATATGAGATACATGGTTTTGGGTGTTGGAGTAGGCTCCTAGAAGATAGAGACATAGATGTGATTGTCTTGTAACACCCCTAACCTGTCTCTAGTGCCGAATTAGGGTTACGGAGTATTACAACATATATTGAATCAAATGACATCACTAAACCATCCAAATATTAATTTAAATATCAATATTCAATCCGCACATTAAACATAGAATTTCTACACTTGTTGGCCTTATATCGAGCTTATAAGTCCTTAAAAATAGTTGGAAAACAACCAGGGACTAATTTGAAGAAAAACAAAAAAAATAAAAAATTTTTGAAAATTTTGAAAATAAGGGTTGAAGTGCCATATTGTGCTTGCATTGAAAATTTGGCGACATCATTTATTCGGTGAGAAGTGCCATATCTTTACTGATCACAAGAGCTTGAAGTATTTAATGTCTCAGAAAGATTTAAATTTGTGACAGCAAAAATGGCTCGAGTTGTTGAAAGACTATGAATTAATAATTGATTATCATCCGGGGAAAGCGAATGTAGTCGCGGATGCTCTGAGTAGAAAATCTTTGTTTGCTTTACGAGCGATGAACACACAGTTAACCTTGTCTGATGATGGTTCGATTTTAGCTGAGTTAAAAACTAAACCATTATTTTTACAGCAAATTTGCAAGGTTCAGAAATGTGATAATGGATTGCAAGCTAAAAGAGTACAATGCGAGTCTATTACTGATTCAGACAATCAGATCGGATCCGATGATTGTTTGATGTTCTGAGATAGAATTTGTGTACCAAAAAATTTCGAGCTTATTCAAAAAATTCTACACGAAGCACATAATGGTTGTTTATCTGTTCATCCGGGGAGTTCTAAAATGTACAATGATTTGAAACAGTTATACTGGTGGTCGGGCATGATACGAGACATTTCAGAGTTTGTATCGAAATGCTTGGTTTGTCAATTGTCAATAAGTCAAAGCCGAACATCAAGTGCCTTCTGGACTACTATAGCCTGTGATAATACCAGAATAGAAATGGGATAGAGTTACGATGTATTTTGTATCAAAGTTACCCATATCTCCAAAAAAGAAAAATATCATCTGGGTTGTTGATAGACTGACGAAATCAACACATTTCATTCCGGTACGTACTGAATTTTTGCTCAATAGATTAGTTGAATTGTATATCTCTAATATTGTTAGATTGCACGGGGTGCCAGTTTCTATTATTTTGGATAGAGATCAGAGGTTTACATCGTGATTTTGGAAGAAATTGCAAGAAGCTTTGGGTACGCAGTTGCACTTTAATATTGCATTTCATTCGCAAACCGACAGTCAGTTTGAGAGAGTAATTCAGATTCTTGAAGATATGCTTCGTTGTTGTGTTTTAGAGTTTGAAGGCAACCAGGAAAAATATTTACCATTAATTGAATTCGCGTATAACAACAATTTCTAATCGAGCATAAAGACGACACCGTATGAAGCATTATATCATCGTAAATGTCAAACTCCATTGTATTGGACCGAGCTTAGTGAGAAAAAAAAATCGCTAGGTTGATTTGATCAGAGAGACCGAAGATAAAGTGAAAATAATTCGCAATAGTTTGAAAGTAACTTCAGATCGACAGAAATCATATGCGGATTTGAAACACAAAGACATTGAATTTCAAATCGGTGATAGAGTATTTTTGAAAGTATCTCTGTGGAAGAAGATTCTTCGTTTTGGTCGCAAAAGAAAATTAAGTCCGTGATTTATCGGGCCGTATAAGATTATCGAAAGAATAGGACCAGTAGTATATCGACTAGCTTTACCGTCAGAATTAGAAAAGATCTATAATGTGTTTCATGTGTCTATGTTACGTGGATATAGCTCAGATCTGTCACACGTAATTTCTCCGACAGAGACTGAAATTCAGCCTGATATGACATATAGCGAAGAACCGATCAGAATTTTAACTCGAGAAGTTAAAGAGTTAAGAAAGAGGAGCATAGCTTTAGTGAAAGTTCTATAGCAACGGCACAGTGTTAAAGAAGCTACGTGGGAACCCGATGAAGCTATGAGAAAAAAGTACCCTAACCTATTTTCTGGTAAGATTTTCGGGGATGAAAATTCCTAAAGGAGTGAGAGTTGTAACAGCCTATTTTTAGTCAAATCGGAACAGTGGTTTTGAAACCACAGATCTGAGTTTGAAATATTTATTTTATTATTATTATAATGTCTACAGCATGATAGTATGATTGTGTGAAATTTTCGTAAAGAAATTTTATCATTTGAGTGCTTAATTTGATAAAAAGCACTAAATCATGTAAAGTGTAAAACTTGATTTCTAATAGCTAAAGGTGTCTAATAGTTATGGAACCTTAAAGTAGTGGTTCATATGTTGTAATTAAACCATTGTTATTATGAGTGAACTTTTATAAACATTATTTAAATGATTTTAAAGGTTAATGTATAAGGTTATATAGGTAATTTAATTAATAAGATACGTAAAATAACCAAAACAAAGGCCATCACCTTTATTTTGTCCATCTTTAATTGAAATTAGACCTAAGGAATTCCATGGAAGGTGTTTGAAGGTTCGGCCAAGTTCATCTAGTGCATGTGAGTATAATTTTGTCTCGTTTTTAATGATTTATATGTTTTTGATATCGTTGTAGCTTAATCTAGCTAGCCTAGGGACTAATTTGCAAAACTCTTAAAGGTTTAGGGTTTTACCATTGATGAATATGTGTGTATTTTGATGTTTGATGATAGAAAATGAAGGGTTGTTGTTAGATAAACAACATTTGTTAATTGATTTTTGATAAAATTTTCAATTAGGGTTTTATTTGTGAAATATGAAAATTTTGTGGTAGAAATGTGAAATAAATGAAAAATATTGGCTACTATGTTAATAAGGGAAATTCGGCTAGCATGGTTAGGGACTTAATTGCATGAATTTGTACTTTTATGAGCTAGAGACTAAATTATAAAGATGTTAAACTATTAGGGGCAAAAGTGTAATTTTTTATAATGTGATTTTTGGGCTAAATTGAATAGAATTTTAATTGAATAAGTTAAATTTGATATTATATAGATCAAGAAAAACAAAGTTCGGATCTAGATCAGGGGAAAAATAAAGTATTGGACTAGTCGATCCATTTTGTCATTTTTGTTAATCAAGGTAAGTTCGTATGTTAATAAGTATTAATATAATTGTATTTTAAATGTTTTATAATTGTGTTATTGATAAATATGACCTTACAGAAATGTTCGACGAAGAATTTGCTACGTGTGAAATCTCGGTTAAATCTTAGGAATAGATTATGATACAAATGACATGTCATTAGAAGTTACGTGTTTTGGGTGCTGGTCCGTACGTTCTACTAATGGTTGAGTGTTCTAGCATATGTTGCGGATTCTCGTCAGCTTGTGTGAGCAACACCTTGTAGTTAATTCTTGACCGTCAGCTTGTGTGAGCAGACCCGTTGATAGCTGAAGAGTAAGCATTACGTGAGAGATGAGATTGAGATAGCTTTGGCTATGTATTTGGCACTTAGGGTGCGAGATTCTCGAGTATCCAATATTATTCCAAATAGTTCAATGCGTATATCAAATATATGAAATGGTGAGAGACTGATACGAATTGGTACAGGTATGTACATGAACTAACAATCATTGAATCAAAAAAATTGATGGAATTCATGTGTAACATTTGGGATTGAATATATGTGTTAAGTTTTGGATTTAAGTTGAATTGCATTATGTGATGTTTATGTATTTGAATTGTAGTTAAGTGGTAAGTTTACTTATTAAGCATACAAGCTTACTAAGCTTTATAGCTTACTCTATTTATTTTTTCGTGTTTTATAGTGATTTTCGAAGCTTGCTCAGATTTGGGAGTCATCAAAGATCTCATCACACCATCCAACTATCGTTTTGGTACTTTTGAGCTTATGTATTTAGTTATATAGCATGTATAGGAGTTGTGATTAATTTGGTCTATAGTTTGGTAATGGATTTAGTCATTTGGTTTGACTTGTAAATGATGAGTGCTTGGTTATGTGTATAGCCATGTAATTTATCTTATTTCAACATGCTTGGTGATGTATATATATATGTGCAAATGGCCTTTGATATGTTGTGTATAGTTGGTTGGTGAATGCCATGTTGTAAATTGATATCTTGTATAGCAAATGGTTGTGCATTGAGATTGAATTAGCTTGTGGTTTTAGGTAAGATAATGTATATATGAAGTTAACGAATTAGGTGATTTGAGAATGTGAAATTGGTTGTTTTGAATAGGTAAATTATGATGTTATGATCATTATAGTTCTTGGTATGGAATTAGAATGAATTAGGCTTGGTTGAGATTGATTTGAATGCCTTTTTATGTCATGTTATATGCCATTTGGTTCGGTGTAGGTGTATGCAATTTGGGTGAGAAAGATGGCTTGGTAAATAGCCTATTTTTGTCCACACAGGCAGAGAGACGGGTATGTGAGTCAGCTGTGTGTGACACATGATTAGGTGACACAGCCGTGTGTCCCTTGGTGTTTAATTAGAAACCAAGTCAGTATGCTCCACACGGCCTAGCACACAGGCGTGTGACTTGGCCATATGGCATAAGTTAGTATACCCTACAATTTTGGCACAACCTAGCACACGGCTTGGCACACAGGCGTGTGAGGCCATTTCGAAGTGTACACGAGCTAGTCACAAGGGCGTGTGGTTGGCCGTGTGACCCAAGTCAGGGAATTACATGGGGTTAGACACGGGCTGGGACATAGCCGTATGATCTCATTTTGAATGTCCACACGGCTTGTGACACGAGTGTGTCTTTGGCTGTGTGAGACATACGGTTGGGCCACACGGGCCTGTGTCCCTTGTTTTTTGAAAAATTTTCTATGTTTTCCAAAAATTTCCTAAGTTATCGATTTAGTCCCAAACCACTTCTAATGCAGGATTTGGGCCTTGTAGGCTTGTATTAGGGGCAATATGATTGAATGTGAATGATTTATATTTGAATATGAAAAATGTATGAGAAATGTATGATTGTTTGATTATTAAGTTAGGTAATACTCCGTAACCCTATTCTAACGATAGATACGGGTTAAGGGTGTTACACGTGTGGCTCACATGGGCGTGTGTCCAGCCCATGTGGCTTCTGAAATCTGCTCTATTTGTCTAATTTTCGCTCATTTTTCACTCATCTTTCTCCCAAATGCTCTCCTAAGTATAGAAACATGAATTTAAAGGATTAGGAGCATAAAATTCACCAATTTTCATAAATAATCATCCAAGAACGCATTAAGAACGGGATTAAAATATATTACTTTTATCACTTATCAATAGTGTGGCTTACCTTAATCCTAACTGATAGATTATGTGTGCGTGACTCTTATACTTTGAGGTATTGAAAGCCTAAGTTTACTTGGTAATAGAGCTGAAAGCTAATATGCTGGGTATATGACTTATGCATGACATAGGTTTACTTACAATAGTGGAATTCATAGTCCAATAAAGGGTAAATGATATCTTCCCAACGATATTACATGATAGATGAAAAAGTAACGTGGTCACGGGTCATTTGTTTAAAATGAATTATTTAATTACTATTTGTTAGTAATTGGCTTTTTCATGAAGGAAGATGAAATGGTTACCATGAGTTAAAATAAGGTCATATTAAGCGATTAGATTTAACCCAAAGAGATTAATGATATCATTTAAGGGTAGCACACATATGACAAGGTCATTGGACGAACACTTGATTAGTAGCTTTCATAATGGTATATAATAGGTAGAGCTCAGTCATGATACTTTAGTGGAAAGACTCTGACTGAATAATGTTGTAGTTAATAAATGAAAAGTCAGGCTTAATTGTAAATTATTTAAGCTTTAATTATATATGTCCAATCAATCCCTCCGCTAATTTGGTGTAACATTGATAATTTGCATTTGGATTGATGAGATGAAAATATGAAAACGATGGGTTAGAGAAATAGATTGTATGCTTTACTATCCACAGTAAATTCGTTTTCTCGCTACGAACAAAAGATGACTTAGAGATTAAATTAATTCTTTGAATTATTATATAATTGAATAAAATTAAATAATTGAAGTTTGAAGTGGAAATTGAATTAATTAATCATCGCAATTTTAGTGAACAAATTAATTAAATTTATTTACTCAAGGATTCTAGTACGGTAAAGTCATCGTGACTTTGATAAAATTAAAATTGAGTTTGAGAAAATAATTTAATTAAAAACAAATAAATTTATTTATTTAATTAAAATAAATAATATTCTTGGAATCAAAATGAGTTATTAGGTTGGTTAAATTACAAGAGTTGATTTAAAGACCAGATAACACATATAATTATACTCAATACAGGAGAAAGACTCAGTGGTCCGTCCCACAAAGTGGACGACAACCTTAGTTTCCAAGACTAGGTTGCCGCCACTTATACATATTCGTAGTAGGGAATTATGTGTATTTTTCTATTAAAATATTATTATTTTGTTCCTACTTGTTCAACTAAGACTTGTGATTTTCTCTATAAATTGAGGCCATTGCCTACATCAAACACACACTACTTAAGTGTTAACACTTTGTCAAAATTTAGTGAGATTTATTCCTACAAATAAATTTAAAATTTTGAAAGATTTCATTTTTCGATTTCTAGCCTTTGAGAGATATTGATATTCCTACTAAATATCAATAGAATTTTCATTCGTGTTCTTCAATTCATGATTAGAGCTCATACTCTAAGTAAGTCGAGGCTCGGGAATAATGAAAAAGACTGTATTGGTTGAAAGTCAATGACGCACTTTACTGCCTATTCAAAACATAGGTAGGAATTTGGTAAAAAAAACTTATTGCTATAAATATCACAATCACTCGGTTTTAGAAAAATTTTAATTTTCTGCCATGCAACAAGGTTGTTTTCTAAATCGAATTTTTCCAACAAGCCTGAAAAAGTCCAAACTTGAGAAAATCCAAGCTTGAGAAATCTTAAGCCCATAAGAATCCAAGTTTGAGACCAATTTGGACCGAGCTCGAGATAAATTCAACCCAAAGCTCAAAAAGCTCGACTTTATAACTAAACAACCACAATAGACATTCATAACTAATATAATTTTATGTTATTACTTAAAAATAAAAATAATTTATAATAATTTATTTTATGAAAATGTGATAAATATTTATATTAAAATTTTATTAACAGCATAAGTAAAGAATAAAAAATTGTATGTTAAATTATAAAGTAAAATAAAATTTTAAAAACATTAATTGAAATAAAATATTTTAATGCTATAATTTTATATATAATAATAAATATATAAAATTAATAATTATTAAAGTTTATAAAATTTAAATTTAATGATAATATAAAATATATAATGACATAATATATTAATTTAATAATATGATAACTAGTGTTATACTTTATCACAAATTATTAAACATAATATATTATGCAATATAAATAACAACACTAATAAATTTAATTTTAATGATTTAGATTTTAGATTTTAATTTTTTTATAATTTGAGAATTTAATTTTTACTTTTAATTTTGTACTGGTTAATGTTTAATTTTGTTATTAATATTATTATTTTTATATTAAGGTTTAATTTGGAATGAGTTTATTTTATTTAAGTTAGAGTTTGAATAAAGTTTAAATTGGACTTACGTTTGGGTTTCGCGTTTCATTAGTAATGGATTTGAGGTTAATATGGTATATAGGTGTAAAGTTGATTAATTTGCTTTAAATGATTTTGAGTTTCAAAATTGAAATCAAACGACAACATTAAATCAATCGATTATCTAATTTAACTTTGATGCATATATATATAAACTATTAACATATTTTATAGTATATAATATAAGATAGTATTATATAATATAGTAGGACTGACTTTCAAATGTATAAAAAGTATAAGAACTTACAGCATATTTCAATCAATACAATCAACAATAATATATAATGATAATTAATATATTATGTATTACGATTACAGATATGTGATGTAATATTAAATAATGTAATAATATATTTTAAAACTATTAATATATATATAACTATTAATTGGTCCAAAATCAAAATCGAATTTACCAATCGATTTGCTTGAATTAGCTCTATTCAATCGTTAAGTTCGTTTATGTCACTAATTATAATAGATGATAAACTATTACATCATATAATAATATAGTATATTGAAAGAGATCTACTTACGTGAGTGTAAAACTAAAATAGTTTTACATCCTTTAAATATCTCTTTGTACTATTACTATTTTAACAATCTAACTGTTAAATTTATCGATATAATTGTACTTATCATACATGTAAATTTTCAAATTGGTTTGATATCTCTATCATATTTATCTAAAACACTATATATATATATATATATTAATAGTTATTAAGCGGTTGAAATTTTTTATATAAAACAAATAGTTAGAAAATTTTAATTTACATTAAATTTGACATGCATGATCTATATAGATGAAAAATAAAATGTGACAGTTGGACCATTAAAATATTAATCATACAAAAGATATGAAAGGGTGTAAAGCTATTTTAGTTTTACATAGGTGTGAGTAGATTCCTCCCATAATATTTAACTACTAAAACCATTAATACACATATATAACTATTATTATATAATAAACTATAATAAAAGATATAGTGTTATATAATATTATAATGCTTAATCATTAATGCATATATAAAACTATTATTATATATGAGATGAGATGATATACCATTATATAATATCGGAGGCTAACTTTCAATTTTAAGAAAAGTATAGGAACTTATTGCATATTTCAACTAATATAATAAATAATTAATATATTTGTATTACTATTATAGTATATGATATAGTTTTACATAATGTAATAATATATTTTAAAAATATTAAAATATATAATTATTAATTTATCCAAAATCAAAATTGAATTTATTAACGGTTTGCTTGAATTGATTTAATTTGATTGGTTTTAATAGCTAACTATAATAGATGATATACTATTATATAGTATAATATTATAGTATATAATTATGACAAACTATTAATATATATATATATAACTATTATTATATTATAAAATTATAATAAAAGATATAGTATCAATAATTATGTTTAATTTAGTATATTACAATACATATTTATAACTAGTAATAGAAAAATATTTTTTAATAATAAAATAAGGAAATGAGGCTGCTTAAAACAAATTAAAGCTCTCATGCCTACAACATAATGTTATTGCCATTGAGTTAAGAAATTACCGCAAAGCATATAATATTATTAAAATATTTAATCTCTTAATAAATATTATTTTATTAAATTAGATTTTGAATTTGACTTTAACTTTTATAAACTATATTTCGGTTTTGGGTTTAAAAAAAAATTTAGGCATGAGATTTAGGTTATAATTAATTATTTTGACTTTAGGTAATAATAAGTATATTATTTGAGTTTGAGTTTAATATAATATATTTAGATTTTAGAACAAATATTTTAGAAAATGACTATTAGGTTTATAAATTCAAGGTTTAAATATCACAAAGGTCCTTGTACTTTTTGAAATTTAATATTTAGTCTCTATACTTTAATTTTGAAACATTGAGTTCTTGTACTTTTTTATTTAATTTTGACGTTGTAATATCAAAGGTAAAATAACTTTTTAACCTTCAACATTTATAATTTTTGTCAATTTGGTCCTTACCCTTTAAAAATACATGAAAATTTTAAAATTATTTTTTCATATTTTAAATGAAAACATAAAATTTTTAAAAATGATGATTTTTAAAATAAAAATTTATGAAAAACATTAAAAATTATTTAAAATTCAAAAACAAAAAACAAAAAATATTTTAAAAATATAAACAAAAATTCCAAAATTCAATGTTATCTAACACAAACCTAATCGGACCGGCCAGCCACACTAGGAACTGATTAGTGTATCTATTCGGTGACAGGTAAAAAAATCGATTAATGCACGAACCAGTTTGGGCTAATTGAACTGACATGAAAAGATCAATTGAACCGATAATTAAATTAATTTTGAATCGGTCTAACCAGTTTGTTCCCAAAATGACTAATCTAAGCGGCTCAAAGCAAATAAATAATTAAAAATAAAAAATATTAAAATCGATTCAATTTCCAGTTCAATTTATTTTTTTAGCCCAGTTCGCAAATGAATCAATTTTTAAAATTTTTAAATGTTTTAGCCCTTAACATTTACAATTTTTTTATCAATTTGGTTAATACCTTTTAAAGTATATAAATTTAAAAAATAATTTTTTATTATTTTAAACGAAAAACATAACATTTTAAACAAATATAATTTTTAAATAATAATGTCTATAAGAAAATAAAAATTCATTAAAATTCAAAAATAGAAAACTATAAAAAATTCAAAATTCAATGTTTATTGAATTAAGAATCAACTGGGGTAACGGTTCGGTGAGAGGTAAAAAATTGGTTGGCAAAAGAACCGATGCGAAATAAATGAATCAAGCTAAAAAATCAATTAAACTGTGAGTTGAATAAATGTTTATAATTTTTAGTATTTTTATTTTTTAATAAATTATTTACTTTGAACTGGTTAGGATAGTCATTTTGGGAACCAATTGGTTAGACTAGTTCGAAATTGATTCAACTGAGTCTTAGCTCGGTACAGCTAGTCCGTACTGATTTGCGAGTCAACTGATTTTTGATCTCTCATCGGATTGATACCCTAGCCGATTTTCAATCCAACCAATTGGTCCAGCCCAATTTAGCTAACATTGAAATTTAGAATTTTTTTTTATATTTTAAAATATTTTTATATTTAAAAAAAATTAATTTTTTTAAAATTTTATGTTTTTATTTAAAATATGAAAAAAAAGAATACGAATAAGCTTGTGCTTATTGGACATTAGCCCATTTATGACAAAGAAAACCCAAACATGTTTTCTTTTTCTTGCCACACAATGACGAATTTTTGTCTGATTTTTGGCTCCCTCACCTCTCCAGCTCTCCTTGCAATTGAATGGCTGTGAATAGACCACAGCAGAAGAACACAACCAACTTATATCCACCCAAGCTATCATCTTTCAGATGCCTTAGCCTTGTTCTTTCATCGTTTTTCATTTTTATATTCTTAATTGTATGTCAATTTGTAGAAACTCCTGTCAGTTCAGGACTGAAGTCACTAAGCACTTGCAAAGACTAAGGAGCACCGATGAATCTATCATGAGATTGTAGTAAGATATTTCCTTGCTTCTTTAACTCTGGGTATTTCTTAATTTTGTAAACTTTTTTCGTAAAAATGCAAGCTTTAAGTATCTGGCCATCACATGGTGGCTCTTTGGTAGTACCCCATTTGGATTTTGAGCATGATTCTTCCTGTTTTGCATCTATTAAACCTAGAAGCAGGAAAAAATGGAGTCTTATTGACGGTAGAGGTCATAGTTTCTTATTGCTTTCAAGCTATGCAAGATTTAGTAGGAGTGAGACTTGTTGCAGGAACTTGAATTGTTGTTTGAGATTTGAATTCCTCTGTTGCTACTCCCAATTGAAAGTTGTCCTCTTCTGTGAGCCAAAGGGAGGTTCTTCTAGTGGGTTGGTTGCATCAGCTTGGGCATTGGAGCAACAAGAAACTGGGAATGAACTTGAGAGAGAAGGATCATACTCAAAGGATGATGATAATGGCAATGGGGATAGAAGTGAGGAAGTGGATATTAGTAGTGAGGGAGAAGCTGAGTTGGAGAGTGCAAGGATTGATGTTCGGGCTCTGGCACGCAGTTTACAGTTTGCTAAAACTGCAGATGACATAGGAAAGGTTCTCAAAGATATGGGTGAACTGCCTCTCCAAGTACATTCAAGCATGATTAGTGGTTTTGGAAGGGACAAATACATGGATGCTGCAATGTCCCTTGTTGAGTGGCTCAAGAGAAAGAAGAAAGAAAGTGGTGGAGCCATTGGCCCAAACCTTTTCATATACAACAGCTTATTGGGTGCAGTGAAACACTCCAAACAATTTGGTGAAATGGAGAAAATCTTGGATGATATGGCTGAGGAGGGGATCATTCCCAATATTGTTACTTATAATGTTTTGATGGCAATTTATGTGGAGCAAGGAGAAGCTACAAAGGCCCTAAATGTTCTTGAGGAAATTCAAGAGAAGGGCTTCAGTCCGTCGCCGGTGTCCTATTCTACTGCCTTATATGCTTATCGTAGAATGGAAGATGGGCATGGAGCTTTGAAGTTCTTTATTGAATTAAGAGAAAAATATGTGAAGGGAGACATTGGAAGAAATGCGGATGAAAATTGGGAATATGAGTTTGTTAAGCTTGCGAAATTCACAGTTCGTATTTGCCAACAAGTCATGCGGCGGTGGCTTGTTAAGGACGAAAATTTGAGCACCAGTGTGCTGAAACTCCTGAGAGATATGGACAATGTTGGGCTTAAACTTAGTAGGGAAGATTATGAGCGCCTTATATGGGCTTGTACCCGTGAAGAACATTATCTTGTTGCAAAAGAACTTTATAGCAGGATTAGAGAAAGCTTTTCAGAGATAAGCTTATCTGTGTGTAACCATTTGATTTGGGTAATGGGGAAGGCTAAGAAGTGGTGGGCTGCTTTGGAGATATACGAGGATCTATTAGACAAGGGACCAAGTCCTAATAACATGTCCTATGAATTGGTTGTGTCTCACTTTAATATATTACTTTCAGCGGCCAGACAACGAGGAATATGGCGATGGGGTGTCAGGTTGCTTAATAAGATGGAAGAAAAAGGCCTTAAACCTGGCAGCAGGGAGTGGAATGCAGTCCTTGTGGCATGTTCCAAGGCTTCAGAAACTTCTGCTGCTGTGCAGATATTTAGGAGAATGGTGGAGCAAGGGGAAAAGCCCACCATCATCTCGTATGGAGCATTGCTCAGTGCCCTCGAAAAGGGTAAACTCTATGATGAAGCCCTCAGGGTGTGGGATCATATGATAAAGGTTGGTGTTAAACCCAACTTGTACGCTTATACAATCATGGCTTCAATTTTCACTGGACAAGGAAATTTCAAAATGGTTAATGCAGTCTTTCAAGAAATGGCATCATCTGGTATTGAGCCAACGGTGGTCACATACAATGCAATTATTAGTGGGTGTGCTCGGAATGGCATGAGCAGTGCAGCATATGAATGGTTTCACCGCATGAAAGTCCAGAACATCTCACCAAATGAGATCACATATGAGATGTTGATTGAGGCTCTGGCAAATGATGGTAAACCAAGGCTTGCATATGACTTGTACATGAGAGCTCAAAATGAAGGCCTTAACCTCTCCTCAAAGGCTTATGATGCTGTTGTGCAGTCATCTCAAGTTTATGGAGCAACTACTGACTTGAGTGTTTTGGGACCTAGGCCACCAGATACGAAGAAAGTTCGAATTAGAAAAAATTTGACTGAATTCTGTAACATAGCTGATGTTCCACGACGAAGTAAACCATTTGACAGGAAGGAAATTTACATCCCACCCAAACAAGAAAACCTAAGCCTTTAGGTACTCTGTAGGATTGAAAGTTTTTACATGTTCAATGTTTGTACATTTGAATTTTCAGGTATAAATCAGAATGACATACCACAATTTAAAAGCTTATGTTTACATGTGTATTGTGCTAATATCTCTGGCTTGTAACATGCGCACAATTCCGTTTTTACCTGTTTGATAATCGTACTGTATGAAGAAAAGATGCTATCCATAAAAGGCGATATTTTAGATAATGGATTCCACCATTGTTAGATGTTACCTGCCATTAAAGAAGTGACGATGGTGGTGGTTTATTTCTGTTCATAATCCCATAACACTGGTTTAATGGTACAGCCTAACATCCATTACGTTATCTGCTAGCTGTCACATTTATAAAAAGGAGAATTTTGTATCCCGGGCTTATGCAGTAGTGACATTCAGTATGTCCAAGTTTGGATTTCAGCATCGGCAATTTTTCCTCTATTGGGAAACAATGGTCTCTTTTCTCCTTCTTGTTATATATACATCTTACATCTATCAAGTTCTGAATTTTAGTATCATAATCTCTGTAATTAGAACTATACAAGTGAGAAAGATGCAGGTTATGACATAGAACCCACTGAAAGCAAGAAATTTTCACAATTGTAGAAACATTATCATTTTTATCAACTTAAAGGGCAAGTGATACAGATGTCAAAAGGAAGATCGTAATCATATATCTTAAACTATCGTCTTTAGGAGCTGGAAGATTAATTTAAGGTAAAAAGATCAAAGTGATGATATCTACTGTTTTTCTTTTTTGGTGGGAGTGCACTTTAGGGTATCAGATATCATCGTCTACAGAAGTCATATAAAGATTACATTTTAGATAAGGGTTAGGTGCCCTTTTTGTAGCACTTCGATTACTATTTTTTAAATAAAAGAACAATAAAAAGAAAGATATTCAGAATACTAAATCCAAGCCAATATGTTTGCCCAATCTGAAAGAAAATTAGTAACAACATATCAATTATTTTCTTTCACATTAAACAGATAAAATATGCAATTAGTAATTTTCTTTCACAAAAGTAAAAATCACTTGTTTTTAGTGTCTTAAGAATGTAATATATCAATTATTTTCAAAAACTATTCATGATAATCGCATTAGTAACAATAATTTTAAATAAAAATATTAAATTTCTAATAAATATTCAAGAAATTTAAGATTATAAATATAATTAATCCTAATTTATTCAATTTATATTAAATAAGCTCTAAAATTATTGCCCAATTACGATGTTAAGGATGTCATACAAAATTAATATCCTAAAATCTTTCAATAAAAAAATTAAATCTTATATAAAAATCATAATCTATCATAAAAAACTACAATCCTAATTTTAAAAATTAACCAATAAAACTTGAAAAAATTAAAAGTTATTCCAAATTAGGGAGACCCACTTGAAACAATCAAAAGATTTAGTACCTATCTTACAAAAATTGTAGAGAGTGTATGGGAGAGAGAAAGTAAGAAGTATTTGAAAGAAATAAAAAAAATTAGAAATTTTAGGTTTTAGTGTGTAAAGAGAGATTTATTTTATATAAAATAATTATTTTTAAAAATTTTGGCAGTCTTTTTAAATTTTTTCGTGAAAATATATTTTCATGATAATTTTTAAATATTTTGTGGAGTTAATGTCAATTTTCATAGCCACCTCCCTATATTGTTGTTGAAATATTTCAGTTTTTGCATAACAGAAATTTAATTTTTTTAAATTAAATTTTTGTGATATTTATAGTAATAAAACTTATCAAATTTAATACTTATATTTTTGGCACGAGTGTTCTAGTGGTTTCCTAACTTTCAATCAACTTGATCTTCTCCATTATTCTTGAGCTCACAATTTGCTTAGAGAGTGAACTTTAATTACATAAATCAATCACACACAATGAAGGCTATTAATTTTCTAGTTGAGAAAACTAATTCTCTTTATGGACAAGAAATCTAACTTGAGCTGTCACGAAAAATAGAGTTTTTTAAAAATAAATCTCACAATAAATCTGGAGAGTTACAACGCTCGATGTTATGTATTTTTAACCAAGCTTGTATTTTTTATTTATAGAAAATAGTTACAAGGGTTCTACTTGAATATAGAGACAAAAATTATAATATTTTAATAGAAAACACATAGTCACACTAGAAATACATAGGGTGCGCAGGACACCCTATTTGGGATACTGAAGGTTGTCGCCCATCAAATGTGTTATTTGGACCTATTTGGTTCATTGGGTTTATTTATATGTGTTATCTGGGCTCTAACCCAACTCATATAATTTATTCAACTCAATAATAAGCTTTCTATTTCTTAAAATATTATTTATTTAATTATTAAAATAAATTTAATTAATTCACTCAATTAAATTATTTTCTCAACCCATTTCTAATTTCGTTAAAGTTATGATAATTTTACAGTACTAGAATATATGAATAAATAAATTTAATCATCTCATTCAAGAAGAGTACGATAACTAATTAATCTAATTTTCACTATGAACTTCCATTAGTTTATTATGAACCTTAATTAATTACAATCAATTAAATAATAAATCAAAGAAATTAATTTAACCACTAAGTCATCTCTTGTTCTTACTGAGAAAATGCATTCCTTGCAGGTAGTGATACATGCAATCTATTTTAAAATTCGTTGTTTTCATTCATTCAATTTACCGGTTCTAATGCAATCCTTAAAGGTTGTGTTGAGCTAGCGGATGGATTGAATGAACATATACAAATAGGGTTCAAATAATTTGTAATTAAGTTTCAACTTTTCATCTATTAAGTACAACATTGTTTAATTATGGAGTCAGTCCACTAAAAGTACCATGACTATACTCCACGACTGAACTCTCCCTTACTATATATCATTACGAAAGCAACTTATTTTATACTTGTCCAATGACCTTGTCATATGTGTGTTACCCCATATGACATCTTTAATCTCTTTGAGTTAAATGTTTTCCCTTAATATGATATTATTTTATCTCATAGTAATTATTACATCTTTTTTCATGATAAGGTCTATTACTAATACATAGAAATTAAATCATTCGTCCTAGACGAATGACCCACGGCCACATTACTTTTTCATCAACCATGTAATGCTAATGAGAAGATAGAAGATACCATTTACCCTTCATTGCGCTATGAAATTCACTATTGTAAATGAAGTCATGTCATGAAGAAGTAATATATCCAATATACCAAATTTCAATTCTGTTGAAAATTGAACTCAAGCTTTTAATAAATTAAATTATATTAGTTATGCATATATGGTCAATCACTTACTCATGATGAAGGTCAGTTACAAAATGAATATCACAAGTAAATAAATCTATAAATGAATTTAGGATAAATTCAACTTCGGTTCTATTTGATGTATTGTCAATCCAAACAATCACACTTATTTCTTTATCTTTCAAGAGTCATCTGCTTCGATAGCCAAGATAAGATATCTCTCCAATTAGACTTGATAGATTACATAATAGTCCTTTAAATCCATCTTCCCAACTTTGATTCTTCAAACTACATATTGTTTAGATTACCTAGTAATAAAAGTCATTAAAACTTGACTATACCAAAACCTTATGAGTAAATAAATTCAATCGTCTTGCTCAATAAAAATGCGATGACTAATTAATTTAATTTCGCTCAATAAAAATGCGATGACTAATTAATTTAATTTCTACTTTCAAACTTCAAATATTTAACTACAATCAAATTAAACAATAATTCGAATAAATTAATTTAACATTTAAGTCATCTATTACTCATAGCAAGAAACACAATCACTGCAAATAGTAATACATGAGATCTGTTTCTCTAATTTGTCGTTTTTATTTATTTGTCGTATCAGTTCAAATGTAATTTATATAGGATTGTACTGAGCTAGAGAATGGACCAATTGAATATATATAATTAAGATTCAAATAATTTGTAATTAAGCTCCAATTCTTCATTTATTAATTACAATATTATTTAATCATTGAATCAATTCATTAAAAGCACCATGACTAAACTCTCCCCATTATATAACATTACAAAAGTAATGTAACAGCCCGATTTTGGGCATAGTCAGAATAGTGGTTTCGGAAACACTAACTTGAGGTCGGAGAAATATTTTTTAATATTATTTTATGTGTTATAGCATGTTTATATGAGTGCATGAAAATTTTGGTGAAATAATTTTAGTGATTGCATGCTCAATTGTGAAAAAGGACTAAATCGCATAAGGGACAAAAGTTTTGTTTCATTAGCTAAAGGTGTCAAATAGCTAGAGAACTAAAATTAAGGTCTTTAAAGAGCAAATAGGCCTTTATTAGTGAGTTGGCCGGCCATAGGGACAAGAAAATCAAAATGTCAAAGTTAGGTGAGCTTTTGGTGACTTATTTGACTTGAAATAAAATAAAATAAAAAGAAAAAGATATCACCTTTCATCTTCCTCCTCTCCACCGAAATTTTCAGCAAAATAAGGGTTTTGGAAGCTTGAAATTTCAGCAACTCTTCACCCTTGCAAGTAAGTGATTTTGGTGGTCTTTCTTAATGGTTTTTGTACTTTTAGAGCCCGTATAGCTTAAGCTAACTAATGGGGGCACTATTTTCCAAAATGGTTGAGAGACTAGGGATTTGCCATGAGAGTTTTCATGTTGTTTTCTGAATTTTCATGGAAGAAAATGAATCATGGTTGTTAAATAAACAACTTTTTTGAAAGGGGTTTTCATGAAAACACCTAAAATGAACCATTTTGTGAAGTTTGTTAAATGGATGGTAATTGTGTGAAATATTTGAAATTTTGAGATGCTATAGGTATAAGAGAAAATCTGATGAAAATCGATTTACGAGCCTAGGGGTAAAATCATAATTTTGTGAAAGTCCAGGGGCAAAACGGTCATTTTTCCAAAATATGAGTTATGAAATGTCTTGATTGATGTGATGATTAAATTAGTGAATTTTTATCATTTTAGATTAAGAAATACAAAATTCAGACCTAGACCGGGGGAAGGCCAAGCTAGTAGATTGATTCAACCTAGTCGCTCATTCTTTGTATACCGAGGTAAGTTGTACGTAAGACAACTTTATCGCTATTATGTGTTGAATGATTGATTTTACATAATATGGTTGAATACGCTTATGAATAATGCATGATGAAATTAATGTGGTAAATTCCCGATTGAACCTAGAAATAGATTGGATATCCATGCCATGACATTTGGGTGATATGTGCGCTAGTGTTAGACCATGTCTGGGACATGGCGTCGGCTACAATATGAGATCCAGTGTAAGACCATGTTTGGAACATGGCATCAGCAATGTTGTGAGAGTCAGTGTAAGACCATGTCTAGGACACGGCATCGGCGTCGATATGTGTGCTAGTGTAAGACCATGTTTGGGACATGGCATCGACAATTCACCCTCCTGTGTAAAGCTTGTCAGATATCCTTTAGTATTCCAAATGGTTTCATGGGTTATTTTCAAAGCTTATGATAATGATATAGAATGATATAATCGTGTTGTGAGTGGTACAGGTTCTTATTCGAAACTCATGAGATATAAGTCTAGTTATGTTGCCTTGATGAAAAGAATGACTTGAGTAAGTTCTAGCTATGAAAATGATTTTGGGACGATATTGTAATCTTTGGCTTATACTTGTGATATATAAGCATGTAGTGATATTCACCTTTGTTCACTCAAGAATGTTGTGTTGATTTATAATGTGCATGGTTGATGTTGTTACTTATTTATATGCAACTTACTAAGCTTTATGCTTACTCCCTCTTTTTTCCATTATCTTATAGTGCCACCAAGATAATATCGAGAATCAAGGGACTTCGGAGGCATCGATTACACTATTGCCTGAAGCTTTTTGTATAGCTAGTATAAATGTTTAGAGTTTGGCATGTATAGGAACTTGTTCTTTTTGTTTAGTGTCACGTTAGTTTAGCCACAAGTGTTGGCTCATATGGATGTGATATTCATTTTGTATAGACTATTGATGTTGGCTAATATTGATTACTATTAAATGCATTTGATGAAAAATTCTCTTGGATGTGGCTGTTTTGATTATGTGTGTTTGTGCTTGGATTGGTTATGTTTGATGTTGTGTAGGTTGGTGCAAGTGAGGGTGATAAAAAGACTTGGTAGATAGCCTTATTTTTGTCCACACGGGCAGACACATGAGCGTGTGTCTAAACCATGTGTGACACATAGCTTGCCTCATGGGCGTGCGGCAAGGCCGTGTGTTCCCTGCACCTAAAGTTGGCAAAACAGAATACCCAGTAGTAACCACATGGGTAGAGACATGACTATGTGTCTCAACCGTGTGGAGGACACGGCCTATTACACAGGCGTGTATCGTGGCCATGTGCCCCTAAAGGGTTGCTGACGTCAGAAACAAAATGTCAAGGTTTTTGCACACGAGCTGAAACATGGGCGTGTTCTGGCCGTGTGGGGAGCACGGGTCATGAACATGGGCGTGTACCAAGTTGTGTGAAAACCCTTGTAGGTTCAAATCGAGAAATAAATTTGCACGGGCTAGGGACACGGGCATGTCTTGATATGTTCAGGCCGTGTGAGCCACACGGGCCTTCAAAATGACCATGTTAAGAAGACACACAGGCGTGTTGCCCTTCCACATGGTCGTCTGCCCTTGTCTACTTGAAAATTTTCCAAGTTTTCTAGAGTGTATAGATTAGTCTCGAATCAATTCTAAAGCGTGTTCAGGGCGTCGTAGGCCCAGGGTAGGGACATTAAGGTATTGTGAAAAGTTTTAAATCGGAGTAAAATTTCATAACTAAGAAATGTATGTTTGTATGTGCTTAAGTTCGGTAACACCTCGTATCCTGTTCCAACGTCGAACTCGAGTAAGGGGTGTTACATTTAGTGGTATCAGAGCTATGGTTTAGTCAATTTATGGACTCTTGATGAATTTAAATTATGTTTTCATATAGTAAATGGATCTTGACGGAGTAATGGGGGACGATGTAGAGAGTAACGCGTCGACTCTCGCTAAAGGGACTGCGCCAGTAGAGAGTGGGCCTGTGACAATGAGTTAGGGGGAGGGGCTAGAGAAGCCTACCTCTATATGATGGATTCCTGGTATTCAGAGTTTATTCGTGCAAATCCGAACACTCCACCTCCCCTACCTCCTCCAATCCCTCAACCTAACCTCATAGCACCCTAAAGGGTGGAGATGTTAAGAAGGGAGAAACCTCCGGTTGACAGAATTAGGAAGCAGGGAGCTGAGGAATTTAGGGTGAATATGGATGATGACCTAGAGAGGGTAGAGTTCTGGCTAGAAAATACCATCAGAGTATTCAATGAGTTGCCTTACACACCTGAGGAGTGCATGAAGTGTGTTCTGTCACTCTTGCGAGACTTGGTGTGACAGCCCAAAATTGACCCTAGTCGGGAAGTGGTTTCGGGACCGCTAAACCGAGTCATCGAAATGTTTGAACGTAATATTTATTGTCTAGAATATGTAATTATGAATGTGTGAAAATTTCAGGCTTCGATTTAGCCGATAGCATGTGAATTCAGTTAGTAGGACTTATGTGACACTTTTGAAAAGTGATAGGCTAATCTATAAGGACCTAATAGTGCATGTAGTCAAAGGGGAGGACTTGCATGTCAAATTCCCCCCCTAATAGCTAGTGGCCGCCATGACAAGAGATTATGGGTAAAACATGTCATAAAACATGTTGGGACAATGGTGTATGTAAGAAAAAAATAAAATAGTGAGCATGGGAATTTAATAATGAAAGGAACAAAAAAAAAAGAGAAAAAAATGGTCTCATGCATGCCTATTGCCGTGAGTGTGGAGAAAGAAAGAAGAATTTTTGTTCATCATTTTTCATTTCCTTTGGGCTGAAAATTCTAAGGAAGAAGGAAGGAATTCTTGTTTCATGTTGGTTTGGAAGAGGTTTAGGAGGAGGTTTGGCCATACTTGTACCTAGATTAAGGTAAGTTTGATGTTTTGCCATGAGATTCATGTATATTTTAGTTGCTAGCTTGATGTTCTTGTTAGCCCATGGTTCAAATCTTTGTTATGTCATGGGAATGAAATTGACCAAAGGGAATATGGTGTTAATGCCATTGCATACTAAATATCAAGCTTGATAATGATACATGTGATGGTGGATTGAGGATTCTTAGATTTTCTTTTAGCATTTTTGAATGAGATACTAAGTTCTTTGTTTAACCATGACCAAATTGAAACGATATGGTGTTGTGGTATTCGGCCATGTTATATCCATAAGTATGATTCATGCATGTTGCATGGTAAGTAAGATTTAAGCTTTGGATATGTGTATATATTTGGATATAAGCCACTTGAGAATTCGGCCATTGCACCTACATGAATATATGTTTGCACATGATGAATTGGTATGACATATATACTATTTTAAGGTATATATTTGCTTGTGATGTTGTTTCGGTTATGAAATAAATGAGAGATGTGTATAGAGCTACAATATATAATGCGTTAATTAGGAAAATGTATGCTGTTTTTTTTGTGTAGTATTAAGTGTAAAATTGGCCTCAACATAGACATGCATATTCGACCAAAGGAAATAGATTGGTGTGCATGTATTCGGTTAGAGGCAACCATATTGAAGCCTTATCTTGGCTTAGATTGTTGACCAAATGGGTAATAAGTGAGGATGGTTGCCGAATATACAAACATACATATGCATGTGTAATTGAATTATGAATGTTTAGCAAGAGGGTTAAACTAGTTGATTTATTGATTAAGCTCAAGGAGTTAAAGAAGGAGAATCAAGCAAGGGAAAGACGAAGGTCATCGAGTAGCCGACTTGGACTATTTTACCCAACACAAGGTAAGTCATTAAGCATATATTTGATATTGCTTAAATGATTGTAATATCTATGCAATTGTGTTTAATGAGATGAAATATATACAAATGTATGTGTATGAAAAGATGATATTGTTGAACGTAAAAGAGATAGTGAAATGTGTAGGAAGTTTGCTTCGGCACTAAGTGTGCGAGAAATAGATGTGTACGGGGACGAGATTGGCACTGAGTGTGCGAGCTTGTAATGTATGGCACTAAGTGTGTGAGTTTGGACTATATGGCACTATGTGTGCGGGCTTGAATCACATGGCACTAAGTGTGCGTGATTGAGTATTAAGCACTATGTGTGCGAACTCTACACATATCTCCGATTGAACATTTATATGGAGGCGTGACTTCATCGAGATGAGTATGGACAGCGGAAAGAGTAAGTACCTTGAGTTCATGGCTAATAGATGCTATGTTCATGCTCGGGGTGGAGTTGGTAAGATTTAAATCTATGTGATGATTTCAATTGCATTCCCGTAAATAAGGTATCGTGGAATAGATGAAAGTTCATTTGATTGCATGATTGTTGCGGAAATGAAATGATGTATGGAAATTGCTTCAAATATCCTATTGAACAGTATATGAAATGTAAATGTATGACTTGGTATGAGATTGATCCGAAGATCTAAGGAACTATGGTATAGTTCGGTATGGCTGGAACACTTGGCCTTGTTTCATTATTTCATTTTATGATAATTGTATTAATGGATGGTTGTGGAATGCTTATGACTTCTTGAGTTATAAACTCACTCGGTGTTTCCTTGTCACCCATTTTAGGTTTCTTGGACTCGTCTCCTTTTGGGTGTTCGTAATCACAACAACGAAGTCATCACACCGTGAGCAATTTTGGTATTGTCTTCTTAGTCAACTTAGGAGAACATTTGGCATGTATGGGCTATTTTGTTTTGTTAAATTTTGGGTTGTAAACTTTAAGCCATGTGAAAATGGCCTATGTGGTCGTTTGAGTGGGATGCTAGAATCTATAGCCACGAGTCTTAGAAACCTTAATTTTGATAAGGTGGCCATAATTTGTGTCACGTATGATGGATGATTAGTAAGGCTAAGGAAGGATTCATGAAATTGGCATAGTCTACTGCAGTAACTGTTGCGGACGGCAACAGTGATATGAGATTGAAAAATCACTAAAAATAGTAGAAGTGGAATTAATAGCTAAAAAAATTACGTACTCGAAGCTTGATGGGTCTATTTTCATATGGATGAAACGAAACGACCATATGAGCTGTATTTTAAGAGATATCCAAGATTTCGTGAGACAGGGCCAGAACGGTTTCTGGATTCCCTGTTCCGACTTTGAAAATTCATTATAAATTAACCAGAGATAATTAGGAGTCATACCACATATGATTAAATTCCTCTTTGAGTCTAGTTTCTATAGAAACAAACGGTATCAGTATTAAATCCCTACACAGGGAGTTATTCCAGTTGTAACGCACGAAGGTCAGTGTAGTCGACCCCTGTAACATGGGAGACTTTAACTAATAAACTGTACTAATTGGCTTGACCAAAAATTCTAGAAAAAAATATGTAGATGGACATATGAGTCTAGTTTCAGGGAAAAATTACGAAACTGATTTTCGAGTTGTAAAACTCAAGTTATGATTTTTGAAGCGACTAGTACACAGATTGGTAGCTTGTCTGGAAAATTCTCAATAAGTGGTTTGAAGTTTGTTAACACCTCGTGTTCGACTCCGGCGACGGTCTCGGGTTCGGGGTGTTACACTTGGCCTAGCAATGGTGGAACACCCTTATGTCGGTTGTACCAAAGGAAAGGATTACATGGGAGTTCTTCCAAGAGGAATTCCAAAAGAAGTATATTAGTTAGAGGTTTATAGATCAGAAGAGAAAGAAAAATTTCTAGAATTGAAGCAAGGATGAATGACAGTATCAAAAAATGAGTGTGAATTCGTAAGGCTCAGGAAATACGCTAGGGAGTGCATATCTATCGAAGCCATCATGTGCAAGAGATTTGAGGACGGGTTGAACGAAGACATCCGATTATTAGTTGGCATCTTAGAGTTAAGGGAGTTTGTGATGCTGGTTGAAAGAGTTGGCAAGGCAGAAGAATTGACCAAAGAAAAGAGAAAAGCTAATATCGAGTCTCGTGACTCAAGGAAAAGATTGATGGGGAAATCACATTAGTCCTCATCTAAGAGATAGAGAGAGTTCACTACTTGATCGAATGCTTCAGTGGGATTCTCGAGTAGAAATAAGAATAAGCAGTACACGACGTCTAAGGCTCAAACCACTTCCATTGCGAGTGTTGGTAGTGCTCGATCGAATAGACCAGAATGTTTACAGTGTGGTAGATGCCATTTTGGTGAGTGTCAAGGAAATGAAAGAGGTTGTTTCAAATGTGGGTTGCTAGACCATTTCATCCGAAACTATCCTAAAATAGGTAAGAAAGATGAAAAGTAAGATGTGAGAGTGAGAAATGCTTCTTCGAGAGGTAGACTACAAAAAAAACCTGAGAAGAGGGACTAGCAGCAGATGTGCACTTAGAGATTCTGCCGTGAGGTCCAAGGGTCGAGCTCCTGCAGGCTTATGGCATTCGTGCTCACAAAGAGGCATCGCCACCGGATGTGATTACGGGTACTTTCTCTCTTCACGATTTTCTGTTGTTGCTTTGATAGATCTAGGGTCTACCCATTCGTATGCTTGTGTGAAACTAGTGTCTAGCATGAATATGCCTGTTGAGTCTACAGAATTAGTGGTAAAGGTGTCAAACCCATTAAGCAAGCACGTATTAGTTGACCAAGTATGTAGAAATTGTCCATTGACAATTAGAGGTCATTGTTTTCCGGCTGACCTCATGTTATTGTCGTTTGATAAATTTGACGTTATCCTTGGTATGGATTGGTTGTCTACCCATGATGTCATAGTAAATTTTGGGAAGAAACTCATTGAACTAAAATATGAAAATGGGGATATTCTTTGGGTTGAATCAGGTGAACCGAATAGCTTACCTATAGTGATTTCTTCTATGACTGCTGAGAAAAATATGAGAAAAGGGTATGAGTCTTATCTCGCATTTGTGTTTAATAACCAAGTGACGGAAGTAAAGATCGAGTAAGTGCTAGTGGTATGTGAATTTTTGGATGTGTTTCCGGAAAAGTTGCCCGGATTGCCTTCAATTAGGGAAGTCGAGTTTGGTATCGAGTTAGTCCCTAGTACTACGCCTATATCGATTGCCCCATATAGGATGACACCATTGGGTTTAAAAGATTTGAAGGCTCAGCTACAATAATTAACGGATAAAGGTTTTGCGAGACCGAGTTATTCACCGTAGGGTGCTCCTGTACTTTTTGTGAAAAAGAAAGACGGGTCGATAAGGTAATGTATAGTCTACAGACAACTCAATAAGGTGACGGTGAAGAATAAGTATTCCTTGCCAAGGATCAACAATTTTTTTGATCAATTAAAGGGAGCCATAGTGTTTTCTAAGATAGACTTGAGATCTGGTTATTACTAGCTAAGAGTTAAGGAGTAAGATGTGCCAAAAACCGTGTTTCGGACGAGATATGGGCATTATGAGTTCCTTGTCATGCCCTTTGGCTTAAAAAATGCTCCCATCGTGTTTATAGACTTAATAAACTGTATTTTTCGGCCATACTTGGATAAATTTGTTGTGGTTTTTATTAATGATATATTAATTTATTCTCGTGATGAGAGTGATCATGCAGCTCATTTGAAAACTGTTTTGCAGACTTTAAGAGATAAACAGTTATATGCCAAGTTTAGTAAAAGTGATTTTTGGCTTCGAAAGGTCGGATTCTTAGGACATATCGTGTCGGGTAGTGGAATTAGAGTTGACCCGAGTAAGATCTCGGCGATTGTTGAGTGGAAACTACCGAGAAACGTATTGGAGATTCAGAGCTTTCTAGGCTTAGTGGGTTACTACAGACGATTCGTTAAAAGGCTCTCGATGATTACTACTCCGATCACGAGGTTGTTACAGAAAGATGTCAAGTTCGATTGGATGGAAAAATGCCAACAAATTTTTGAGAAACTTAAGACTTTGTTGACTGAAGCCCCAATTTTAGTGCAACCGAAACTAGGAAAAGAACTTGTAGTGTATAGTGATGCATCCTTGAATGGATTAGAATGCATGCTCATGCAAGAAGGCAAGGTAATAGCATATGCCTCAAGACAGTTGAAGCCGTATGAGAAAAATTATTTGACACACGACTTAGAGTTAACAGCCACAGTGTTTGTGCTGAAGATTTGGAGACGCCACTTGTATGGTGAGAGATGCCGGGTATTCACCAACCATAAAAGCCTAAAATACTTGATGACTCAAAAGGATTTGAATCTACGGCAACGAAGGTGGCTGGAGTTGATCAAAGATTATGAGATGGTAATCGACTATCACCCGAGAAAGGCAAATGTGGTCGCAAATGCATTAAGTAGGAAGTCATTATTTGCCTTGAGAGCTATGAATACTCAATTGTCTGTAATCGAGGATGGTTCGATTCTAGCAGTTTTGAGAGCTACATATGTTTCTTCAAGAGATTTGTGAAGTTTAGAAGAGTGATATAGATTTGCAAGCTAAGATGACTCAGTGTGAGACAGTTGACGAATCAGATTTTTGGATTAATACCAACGGTTGTTTGATGTTCCGAGATAGGGTCTATGTACCTAGAGATGACAAAAATTCTTCATGAGGCACATAGTAGTTGTATGTCAATCCATCCTGGTAGTACCAAGATGTATAATGACTTGAAGAGATTGTATTGGTGGCCAGGTATGAAAAGGGACATCTCAGGGTTTGTGTCAAAATGTTTAATTTGTCAACAAGTGAAAGCTGAGCACCAAGTATCTGAGGGTTTACTTCAGCTTGTAATTGTAACACTCTTAACCCGTATCCTTTGCCGAAATAAGGTTATGAGGTATTACTTGACTTAACAAAACTTCTATAAGGTCAAAGATACTTACCAGACAAAAATTATCAACAATGCAAACCTGTCGCATTGATTTTCCATAAGAGCTATTATAAAATTTCTAAAATGACTCACCATCAAAACATAGCCAAATATCTAATAACAAATTAACTACTATCAAGTTATAACTAAAACATTTCAACACATTAGTTCAATTATAAGGTTTCACTAAACCAAATGAGCAAGCCATCTTCGCATGGCTATAATGTATACAAAGTCGAAATATCATTCTACCTATAGTCTATCCTATACATGCCTTAAACCATGATGATATACAATCTTCTCAACTCACATAATGACTCGATAGTGTGATGATATCTCCGGCTCTTCCAACTCGAACTAAAGTATAAACCTATAAGAAATAGAAAAGAGAACACGGAGTAAGCTTCAACGCTTAGTAAGTTTTAAGCAATGCAAACAATTAATTTACTTATAGATCAATTATTTCAAATTATCAAGAAATCATTCCTAGATAATTGCCATCTTGGCCAAGTATCCATGAACATAATGCATATTTAGCAAATTCACCTCACTTGAATCTGAGCTCAATGAAAACCAAATATTGAAATCACAAATATGATCACAAGAACTCGAAAAGCATCTCATTAACTAGTTTTAACCATGCTTGCAACAAAATCACAAATTCCCTACAAGCTGTCTTCCTGAGCAACAGTCACTAAATTATTTATAACTGGATCTAAGGAACTCCAATTCAAGTGCCGTTAATTTTCCCTATAAATAGACTCATATATCTTCCATCCATAAAATTTTCAGAATTTTTTATTTGACCAATCAATACCAGATTTTTATTGAAGTTTCCCATGTTTCACTGTTTGACTATTCTGACCACTCTTCACTACGAATCAATTTTCTCATTATGCAGAATTCAAAATATGTTATCGTTTATTTCATTTGAAACTAGACTCATTAAGGAGTCTAAGTATATAAATTGTATCTTATAATCATCATTGTAAAATTTACAAGGATTTTCTAAAAACAGAACAGGGGATTTCAAAGTCATTTTGACTGTATCTCACGCCACTTCAAATATCTCATTATCTACAATTCTTTTGCTTATACAGTTTCTTTTATAAGAAACTAGACTCATTAATCTTTAATTACATAATTTATTCAGCTTCTAATTCAATTTCCACAATTTATGGTGATTTTCCAAAATCACGCTACTGCTGCTGTCCCAAGCAGATTTATTACAAATTTGCTCTTTCACACATTCCTTGCATTCAAATTATCTAAACATGTATATCACGTCATTCAAGATCGAACTCATATAACATAGGCATTAAAATGATTCACTAACAGCTTTAGTTCAATTGAAATGAATAAAATTCAATATCATATTCACATTTAATTTTCCATGATCGTAATCACCTAAAAATAGATCATATACTTCCACAAACCTTTCCACAAGGGCCAAGTGTTTATATTTGAATATAAACATAGAATCACTTCACATAACTTCACACATTTACCAAATATATCACGATCACATTTACAGTCATAACACTCATTCACAGATGCATCACTTTATATATTTATAATTTAATTCAAATCAAATCGCATACGAGTACATGATACGTACCTGGCCAACTTAATATGTAATGCACTTTCAATTTGTCAACTTAGTGTAGGATCTTGTAATTGTATACTTTTATCAAATTCTTGACGCACTTGACGGCTAGGTATAACACCGAAATTTTATTACCAAGACAAAGCTCGGGACTTTAGCTCGGATACATTTCCAGCACAAAGCCTGCGGGTCTTTAGCCCGGATACATTTCCAACACGAAGCCTGCGGGTCTTTAGCCTGGATATATTTCTAGCACGAAGCCTGCGGGTCTTTAGCCCGGATACATTTCCAGCACGAAGCCTGCGGGTCTTTAGCCCGGATATATTTCCATACACATTTCATCTTCTTAAATTACTTATGATAGAAACTAGAAATCTATTTCAGTCCCTGCTTCGATCATATTCTTTAAATCATTTCATACACACAGTGCCTTACACCCGATCTCGCACACATAGTGCTCGGTTAATAATGTCTCACACGTAGTGCATATATTCATTCACACACACCATGCTGCCCTTTTCATTCGTGCATATACATACCCATAGTTTTATTCAATACCATCAGCTCAATAATACATTATCAATTCAACATTTATTCACATATAAAAATTCACAATTTAGAAGTTATGTGTAATCTAGACATACATAGTAATCTAAGCGTTAATTACCTAGAACTTACCTTATTGTCGAACAAACAGCTCCGACTGGCTACTCAACGACCTTCGCTTTCTTCTTATCCGAACTTGATTCTCTTTGATTTTGAGCTTAATTTAAACAATTAAACAATTTCAATTATCTTATAAATTCATCATAACTCAATTTCTATTTATTTTAAAGACATATATCATATGGCACTTTCATCATTGATGAATTATACGCGTAACATGGCTGACTGCTCCTAGTTCTTACATTCGACTAGCTTGTTACAACATTTTCATATTAACAATTGAACATTCATCTAATTTTAGTCAAGCAAAATTTACTTTCTCTTACTACTATCACATACATGGCAACTCAATTCCTTTCATGTCAATTTACATTTAACTAAATAACGTTTTAATATTTAGTACATCCGGCAATGGCACAAACCGACTTATCTCCCCATTCCACTTCCCATACCTTAACCGAATACTCCCTAAAATATTTCAATTTTTCCCAACTACATCCAAGAGCTTAAAATTTACTTAATTGAGTTTATCCAAGTCTATCTTATTATCTAGCTAAAACAATAATTAAGTTCATTTCAAGTCTTTCATGACCGAATGTACATATATATATATCTAACTCAATAACAACAAATTATTAACCTCCCATTTCAAGTCTACATTTGGCATCCATAAAGCACTCTCTAGCAATTAAGTTAAAAGAAAATTTTAACATAACTTAACCTTACTCCACAATAGCCAAATTAGGATTTTGTCCATTTTAACCATTTATAGAATTTTTACTTAGTTCATATTCATCTAAAACCATTTCAAATCACACACTACAAAACATCATCAATTTGACATATAAGAACATAACCAAATGTTTCTTGCAACACAAACTCAAAAATTAACACATGGGTCATGTTATGAGCATCAAAACAAACTTAACTTCACAAAAATTCCAAAAGAATCACATGATATCATACCTTAATCTATAAATTCACATAGCCGAATGTCCTAGCTTCCGTTTTTCTTTTCTTTTCCTTATGGTTTCGGCAAGATGAAAAAAAAAGATGATGGAACTTTGTTTTTATCACTACTTACTAATATAAATTTATTATTTCAATATATAAAAATCATTTTATAATAAAATGTTTATTTATATCTTTATTATACATAATTCCCACCAATTAAAAATGAAGACAAGAGAACACGTTATTACATGCGTGTGTTGGCCGGCCATTTACATTCAAAAATGGTCTATTTGACATGCAAGTCCCCCAAACTCCTAAACATAAAATATTTGGCCACTACACATTTGCCTATCCCATTTCCAAGGTTTCTTAAATAAGTCCTTTTTAACTAATTCCATATCCAAATACCAGAAATCAAAACACGATATTTTCACATATAATATTTCACATATAACAAACATAGAATATAACATTCAATTACCTTTTTTTTTTTGGTTCGGAAACCACTGTTCTGACTAGGGTCTAAACTAGGTTGTTACAGTAATGGTTCCTGAGTGGAAATGGGATCAAATTACCATGGATTTTTTTGATAGGATTGCCGTTGTCACCAAGAAAAAAAGATGTTGTTTGGGTCATAGTTGATAGATTAATGAAATTAGCTCACTTTATGCCGATACGTACTGATTACCCATTTGATAAGCTAGCTGAGTTGTATGTTTCTGAAATTGTGAGACTTCATGGAGTACCCTTATCGATTATTTCGGATAAAGATCCGATGTTTACTTCACGATTTTGGAGAAAGTTACAAGAAGCTTTGGGGACAAAGTTAAATTTTAACACGACTTTCCAACCTCAAACTGACATCCAGTTAGAAAGAGTAATTTAGATTCTTGAAGATATGTTGCGGTGTTGTGTCCTTGAATTCCAAGGCAGTTGGGAAAAGTATTTACCATTGGTAGAGTTTGCCTACAACAATAGCTATTAGTCGAGCTTGAGAATGGCGCCTTATGAGGCTTTGTATGGGCGTAAGTGCTGAACGCCTTTGTTTTGGACTGAACTCAGAGAAAATTAGATTCACAAAGTTGACTTAGTTAAAGAGACCGAAGAGAAAGTTAAGGTAATTCGTGATAGTTTGAAGGCCGCTTCGGAAAACAGAAATCCTATGCGGATTTGAAATGAAAGGAAGTTGAGTTTCGAGTTGGTGATAAGGTTTTTTTGAAAGTATCCCCATGGAAGAAAGTCCTTAGATTTAGTAAGAAAGGAATATTAAGTCCACGTTTTATTGGACCTTATAAGGTGAAAAAGAGAATTGAACCGATAGCTTATCGACTAGCCTTACCATTCGAGTTAGAGAAGATCCACAATGTTTTCTATATGTCAATGTTGCACCGTTACCGTTCTGACCCTTCGCACATTCTTTCGCTAAGAGAGGTTGAGATTCGATTAGACAAGACTTATAGCGAAGAACCGGTTAAGATTTTAGCCCGAGAGGTTAAACAATTGAGAAATAAAAGTATAGCGCTCGTGAAAGTATGGTGGCATCGACATGGGGTTGAAGAGGCCACATGGGAACCCGATAAGACTATGAGAGATCAATACCCTAACTTTTTCACCAGTAAGATTTTCGGGGACGAAAATCCCTAAGGGGGAGAATTGTAATAGCCTGATTTTTGGCCTAGTTAGAACAATGGTTTTGGAACCACTAACCCGAGGTCGGAGAAATCTTTTTTAATATTATTTTATGTGTTATAGCATGTTTATATGAGTGCATCAAAATTTTGGTGAAATAATTTTAGTGATTGCATGCTCAATTGCGAAAAAGGACTAAATCGCATAAGGGACAAAAGTTTTATTTCATTAGCTAAAGGTGTCAAATAGCTAGAGAACCAAAATTAAGGTCTTTAAAGAGGAAATAGGCCTTTATTAGTGAGTTGGCTGGCCATAGGGACAAGGAAAATCAAAATGTCAAAGTTAGGTGAGCTTTTGGTGACTTAGTTAACTTGAAATAAAATAAAATAAAGAGAAAAAGATATCACCTTTCATCTTGCTCCTCTCCATCGAAATTTTCAACAAAATAAGGGTTTTGGAAGCTTGAAATTTCAGAAACTCTTCACCCTTGCAAGTAAGTAATTTTGGTGGTCTTTCTTAATGATTTTTGTACTTTTAGAGCCCTTATAGCTTAAGCTAACTAATAGGGGGACTATTTTGCAAAATAGTTGAGAGACTAGGGATTTTCCATGAGAGTGTTCATGTTGTTTGCTGAATTTTCATGGAAGAAAATGAATCATGGTTGTTAAATAAACAACTTTTGTGAAAGGGGTTTTCATGAAAACACTTAAAATGGACCATTTTGTGAAGTTTGTTAAATGGTTGGTAATTTTCTAAAATATTTGAAATTTTGAGATGCTATAGGTATAAAAAGAGTTCAGCTAGGATTGGTTAGTGAGAAAATTTGATGAAAATTGATTTACGAGCCTAGGGGTAAAATCATATTTTTGTGAAAGTCGAGGGGCAAAACAGTCATTTTGCCAAAATATGAATTATGAAATGTCTTGATTAATGTGATGATTAAATTAGTGAATTTTTATCATTTTAGATCAAGAAATACGAAATTCGGACCTAGACCGGGGGAAGTCCAAGCTAGTAGACTGATTCCTAGTCGCTCACTTTTTGTATACCGAGGTAAGTTGCACGTAAGGCAACTTTATTGCTATTATGTGTTGAATGATTGATTTTGCATAATATGGTTGAATATGCTTATGAATAATACATGATGAAATTAATGTGGTAAATTCCCGGTTGAACCTAGGAATAGACTGGATATCTATGCCATGACATTTGGGTGATATGTGCATTGGTGTAAGACCATGCTTGGGACATGGCGTCGGCTACAATATGAGAGCCAGTGTAAGACCATGTTTGGAACATGGCATCAGCAATGTTGTGAGAGCCAGTGTAAGACCATGTCTAGGACATGGCATCAGTGTCGATATGTGTGCTAGTGTAAGACCATGTCTGGGACATGGCATCGACAATTCACCCTCTTGTGTAAAGCTTGTCAGATATCCTTTAGTATTCCAAATGGTTTCATGGGTTATTTTTAAAGCTTATGATAATGATATGGAATGATATAATCGTGTTGTGAGTGGTACAGGTTCTTATTCGAAACTCATGAGATATAAGTCTAGTTATGTTGCCTTGATGGTAAGAATGACTTGAGTAAGTTCTAGCTATGAAAATGAATTTGGGACGATATTGTAATCTTTGGCTTATACTTGTGATATATAAGCCTGTTGTGATATTCACCTTTGTTCACTCAAGAATGTTGTGTTGGTTTATAATATACATGGTTGATGTTGTTACTTATTTATATGCAATTTACTAAGCTTTATGCTTACTGCTTCTCTTTTCCATTTTCTTATAGTGCCGCCAAGATAATATCAGGAATCAAAGGAAGTTGGAGGCATCAATCACACTATCGCCTGAAGCTTTTGGTATAACTAGTATAAATGTTTAGAGTTTGGCATGTATGGGGACTTGTTGTTTTTGTTCAGTGTTACGTTAGTTTAGCTACAAGTTTTGGCTCATATGGATGTGATATTCATTTTGTATAGGCCATTGATGTTGGCTAATATTGATTACTATTAAATGCATTTGATGAAAATTCTCTTAGATGTGGCTGTTTTGATTATGTGTGTTTATGCTTGGATTGGTTATGTTTGATGTTGTGTAGGTTGGTGCAAGTAAGGGTGATAAAAAGGCTTGGTAGATAGCCTTATTTTTGTCCACATGGGAAGACACACGGGCGTGAGCCTAAACCATGTGTGACACACGGCTTGCCCCATGGGCGTGTGGCAAGGCCATGTGTTCCCTGCACCTAAAGTTGGCAAAATAGACTACCCAGTAGTAACCACACGTGCATAGACACGGATGTGTGTCTCAACCATGTGGAGGACACAGCCTAGTGCACGGGTGTGTACCATGGTCGTGTTTCCCTAAAGGGTTACTGATGTCAGAAACAGAATGTCAAGGTTTTTGCACACGGGTTGAGACATGGGCGTGTCCTGGTCGTGTGGGGAACACGGGCGTGTCCTGGCCGTATGGGGAACACGGGTCATGAAGACGGGCGTGTGCCAAGCCATGTGAAAACCCCTGTAGGTTCGAATCAAGAAATAAATTCATACGGGCTAGGGACACGGGCGTCTCCCTATATGTTTAGGCCGTGTGAGCCACACGGGCCTTCAACATGGCCATGTTAAGAAGACATATGGGCATGTTGCCATTCCACAAGGGCGTGTGCCCTTGTCTACTTGAAATTTTTCCAAGTTTTCTAGAGTGCACAAATTAGTCTCGAATCAATTCCAAAGCGTGTTCGAGGCCTCGTAGGCCCATAGTAGGGACATTAAGGTATTGTGAAAAGTTTTAAATTGGAGCAAAATTTCATAACTAAGAAATGTATGTTTGTATGTGCTTTAGTCCGGTAACACCTTGTATCTTGTTCTGGCGTCAAACTCGGGTAAGGGTGTTACATGTAATTTAATTTATGTTTGTCTAATGACCTTTTCACATGTGTGTTACCTTGAAAGGATATCATTAATCTCTTTAAGTTAAATTCGTTTATCCAGTTTGATCCTATTTTATTTCAAGCTAACAATTACATGTTTCTTCATTTTACTAAAAAATAGTAATTAAATCATTCATACAAGAAAAATGACTCGTGATCATACAATTTTTCCATCAACCATGCAATGCATATTAGAGGATACCATTTAGCCTTCGTATGGCTATGAATTCCACTATCGTAAATAGAGTCATGCAATGCAGAAGTCGTATACCAAATGTACTAGTTTTCGAATCTATTACCAATTGAACTCAAACTTTAATACATCAAAGTATATGAGTCATGCAAGCATAGTCAATAACTTACTGAGGATTTAGGTAAGTCACACTACAAACGTCACAAGTGAATAAATCCATAAATGGATCTAGGATGAATTCAGTTTGGGTCATGTCTGATGTATTGTCAGTAGAGACAATCACACCTATGTCTTTATCTTCTAATAGTCAACCACTCTAATAACCAAGACTATATCTCGCTAATTGGACTTGATAGATGGCATAATAGTCATTGAATAAGTTTTCTCAATTCTGATTCTTTAGACCACCACCATTTAGATTACTCACTAATTATGAGTTGTCTTTTTGCATTATGATCCAATCACATAATGCAACTTAATATTAGTTAAACGTTGGGTAACTAGTGAGCCAATATTTTCTTAAACATTTTTCTTTGTATGCAAAAACCATGGAAAACAAATACAAACGATATTAATGTGAATGATGAGATTTTTTTAAAACAACCTGTTGGAAAAATTACATATATATATTATGATGATGATGAAAAACTACACTAAAGGCATTAGATCCCAACGATCTGCACCTTAAAATTTATCGCTCGGAGACAGGAGATTATTATAGTCCCCAATACAAGCCCAAGGTAAATCAAGTAATCGAGAAAACAGCGACAAAAGATCTCAACTAGCTTGTTTCCTATTGGACTTAGGATAGTTGTAGAAACTTGCCAACCACCATTTAAAACCATCAGCTTCATCAATAATTGCATTAATATGGTTTTGAGAATACCCAAATACAGTAACAATGCTACTATAAATCCATAACAAAGCTAGTTTACCACTACAACCTAACTTATCAATACAAAAACAAGAATCAAATTTAAGGGCTACTCGTAGCTCTTCCATCTTATTTGAATAAACTAAAGTCTTGATTAAGAAAAGAACATTTGGCTACATTATTGGAAAAATCCTGTTATGAAAACGATTTACTATTACAGTGGAAGTTTGATAATTTTCAAAACCAAGTTGGTTTGTGATATTTATAGTAATAAACATTCTACCAAAAAGTACCAGTGTTCTATGCAAGACAGATCTAAAATGTTCCCAACTTTCAACCAAACGACCTTCTACACTATCTTCGTACCCCAAATGGTGTCAAGTGTAGGCTCAAACAACAAGAACAAACACAGAACCAAACATAGAACCAGAAACAATTTATTACTTTCAATGGGAAAGTAGTTCTCTCAGTAGAAACTAGTGGAAATTATTGTTCAAAGGAAATAAAATTTATTCTAAGAAAATAAATTTCTACTACTTTCTAACAGAATAACAATATATGAAACTTATTTGCTAATAGCTCTGCTAGTGCCATCTATTTATAAAGAGAGATAAGAGAATCCTGATTGAATGAGTATAACACAAATAATATTTATTTAATAGACACTCTCCTAGTCTAACTAAAATAGGGGGAAAACTCTAGATAAAAACACTAGGATTGCCGGCCTTCATATGTAAAATGAGGGGAATTGGGTCTCTCATGTATTAGGTCAAATTATATATACTTCATGGACTTTTGACCCAAGACTTTATAATTTAATCTAACCCAATATTTGTTTTTACTCCCAAAATAAATATTAATTAATTAATTAATTAAATTAAATTAAATTTTCAATTAAATAATTTTCTCAACGCAATTCTAATTACATTAAAGTTATAACGACTTTCTTGTAAAAGAATTTATGAGGAAATATATTAAATTTCCATATTCAATAGATTCATAATGACTAATTAATTTAATTCCATTTTTGAATTTTAATTATTTAATTATGATTAATTAAATAATAATTGAAAATCTTAAATTAATTATTAAGTCATTTCTATACCCAGTGAGAAAACACATTCATTTGTGAATGCAATTAATTTCTCTAACTTCATCATTTCTATTCATTTCTTTTCATTTAGTTCTACATGCAATTCATTTCTGGTTTCAACAAGCTAGCGGAGGGACCGACTAGACATATGTAATTATGGCTCAAATAATTTATAATTAAGTTCAGCATTTTGCCTATTAATTATAAACTTATTTAGTCACGAAGTCATTGCACTTTAGTATCGTGACTGAGCTCTCCTTAATTACATATCATTGCAAAAGCTACTTAATTAGTGCTTGTCCAATGACATTGTCATCAAAGTGCTATCCTCATAGGATATCCTTAATATTTTTAGAATAAATTCATAGTAACACCCCAAACGCAGACTGCTCGCTGGATTCGAGTTACAGGATGCTACAACAGTTACAAGAACATTATAACACATTTTATAACATTTAATTGAATCTTAAATCATCAATCAGTTTAATTACATGCACAATAGAAGTTATGAATACGTCAAGGATTAAATCGAGCATACAAACATAGATTAATAGAATTAAGTATGAATTAAAGACCAACTTGAAAATTTTCATAAGTTTGAACTAAGTATTGATACCAAATAAATGAGTATCGATATTTTTGTGATAGGTATTGATACCAAAATCGATATCAATACCATTTTGGTATTCTATCAAAATTTGAAAATTGTTCATCTGGTTAAGTATCAATACTTTGGTCCTTAATATTGATACTTCTACCCAGATGGTCAAAAAATCACAATTTTAAAGGATACTTTCATGCTCAAATCTATAATTCAAACACTGTAGCATCAAAACACACAATCAACCTACATAATTATCATGCAAAACATTCTAAAACATATCATATATCATCCTAAGAATGCCTAAAACACATTAAGAAGTTAAGCCAAATTATGATACCAAACAACCTAAAGTGTCTAACCAATAGGCCATTTTGGCACCATCTCAATCAAATTCTAATCTTAGCCAACATCCAACAATTACAATGCCAACATGATTCTTTCCAATGATTCATTCAAGCATTGTATCACATAATGAAATGGCATATTCTTGCCATACTAAACTTATCAAAATCTCATTTTCAAATCAACCAAAGCAAGCTATAAATCCAAAACAAATATGACTAAATAGATTCATCCAATACTACTACTTATTGACATGTATAATTCAACTTTTCATTCAAGCATTACCTTTTCAAAAGCTTTCATGATTCAAGGCTATGTTCACATTAACCAAACATACAATTACCATTCATCAATACCAAACATTTCATCTAAGTTTTATCGTTTCCCAACCATTTCATGATTCAAGATCAAACACCCAATCTCTAAACATACTTTCATACTTACCATATGCATACCATATTAATCTTTGAATTCACTTATTACATGGCAACCATTATATTACAATACAACTACAACTTATAAATTCAAAAAAACAATCCAAAAATAGCCTATATACATGCCACAAAACCAAAATAAATGATTTAAAATCTACCAGACTGAAGCTTGATAGTGTGAGCCTTGAAGTTGATCCAACTGCTTAGTTCCGTAAAACGTCAACTATAGAAAACAGTAAATGAAATAGAGTAAGCTTATATAGCTTAGTAAGTTCATAAGAACTTAAATAAAACTCTTACCTCAGTTTACAATTAAGTAAAAATGTATAACTAATTTAATACGATTTCCTATCCAGACATTTATAATAACAAGGTGAGCATTTCACGTATCAGTCGTATAATCTCTCAATCATTTAGTACAACATATTTCCAAATCATTCTATAAGAAATATCCAACATATAAATCCTATTAACCAATTAATCATGTCAATTCATATTAAAAATCATATACCATTTCCTTTAAACATATAACTCTGTCACTAATATTACATTTACAGAGCGAGCGTTTCATACATATAACTATAAGCTTTCCAGTCATTTGGATATCACTTCAAACAACTTTTAAAAACATATTCATCATTTATTCAATTTCATCAGTTAACATTCAATAGTCATATAAACATATCATTTCCAAGTAATTCATGAAGTCAATACATATACTTTCTTTTAATAGATAGCCTGATGAACTATAGTAACATAATTTAGATACTTGGGTAACTACACCATACCAGAGAGCATCGTAATGCTATACAGAGGCACTGTAGTGAAAAAAAAGGCATGATTGTGTAATCAGAGGCACAGAAGTGCAAACAGAGACACTGTAGTATGAATAGAGGCACCGAAGTGCAATCCCATACAAGCGCGCATTCGAAGCCTATTGGCATGCCAATTGTATCCTAATCATTTACTTCATTCAAATGTGCATTAAAGCAAGATTCATAACATTTAATTATTAGAGGCACTTTTATGTAATAAGTATACATGCTGTAACAGTTCATGTTCATTTAGAAATCCATAAAAATTATACTTCCCAGTATTCAACAATTCTCAATTTAGTCATTACTCACATTAGCATTTGATTATAACTTTTCAATTCCATCTCACAACATTAACAATCTATATCCTTAAGATTCAAAAATAATTAATATGTATAAACACAATTCAATACATTATGAACTTTCCTAATACAACCTGCAAGCGATTTTGTTCATAAGGACTATTTTGCAAATTTTACTTTTTTCTCGATTTTCCTTTGTACGATTCAATCCTTGATCTATATAATAATTCATTTCACATTATCAAATTTTAACACTTTAAACCATCTATATTCATGAATATAATATCTTTTATTCATTTTGCACAATTTCCCTAGAGTTTTACATTTTATTCAGGTTTAGTCCCTTAAGCCGAAACTATTATATATTTCAAAATCAAGCTTTGATTTTCAATCCAATTACAATGTCATCACTGTAAATCCCTCTAAAAACATAATTTCAAAAATTTCATGATAAAATTTACATTATTACAATTTGGTCCTTTTACACAAAACTAACAAAATTTACTTAACAATTTAGTCTTTAAATATATCTAAGTTTATAATCAAAATATTAAACATCAAAACTTAAATTTCCATAAATGAAAATTTTATTAATCTTTTAATAATTTTGAAAGCGGAATCTGATTAAAAGGACCTAGTTACAACGATCTCAAAAACATAAAATTTACGAAAAACGAATAACCGAAAGACTTTCATGCAAGCACCCAAGTTTTTCCAAACCTTAGCTTAAACAATGTTGCTTGATGTTTTTATTTTCAGTAATGGAAGAAGATGAATGAATCAAAACCAACTTTTTTTATGTTTTAATATTTTTATTATGATTAAATTTTAACTTAATTTAATATTATAAATAAAAAATTTACAAATAAACAACCACCAACCGTCCCACTTATTATAAAAGTGGTTAATTTACCATGCAAACCCTTGAAAAATTATAATCTAAGCCTTTTTTCAACCAAAATTGAATAATAATAAACTTTTACTATTTTTATGATTTAGTCCTTTTTTCATAATTAATTATCAAATCATTAAAATTTTCGGGCCAAAACTCAATACATGTATGCTATGGCTTCGTAATATTCAACAATAATATTTATGAGCTCGATTTATGAAAATAAGGTCCTAATGCCTCATTTTCCAAAACCACTAACTTGTGGGACGCACCATTTGTACCTTGACTAACTAACCAATTAATAAAATATATTAAATCATGATTCACTATTTGTGACAGCCCAAAATTGACCCTAGTCGGGATGTGGTTTCGGGACCACAAAACCGAGGCATAAAAATAATTTAAAATTTATTTTGATGCCTATAATATGTGTGTGCTCATGTGTGACATTTTTGATGATTGATTTAGTGTTATAAAGGTGAATTTCACTAGAAGGGACTTAGTAGTGAACTTTGAAAGTACGATAGGGAAATGTGTGATGACTAATTAAAGCATGCATGCAAAACCATGGACTTGCATGTCAAATTTCCCCAAAACAAGCTAGTGGCCGGCCATGACATGGTTTATGGGCAAAGAAAACATGTTGAAACATGTTTTATTAATGCGTGATGAATTAAATGATAAAATAATTAATAATGTTGGATGAGAAACAAAAAAATCAAAAAAATAGCTCATCCTTTCCCCTATTGCCGTACAAGTGAAAGAAAAACAAAAAAAAAAATTGTTCATCCTTGTTCTTTCCTTTTTGGCCGAAAATACTAAGGGAGGAGATAGGATTTTTGCTTCATGCTTGGTTTAGAAGAGATCTAGAAGGAGATTTGGCTAAATTTGCATCAAGATTAAGGTATGTATGAGGTTGTGTTAGGAGTTTCATGCATGTTTTGGTTGCTAACTTGATGTGCATGTTAGCCATGGTTCAAATCCTTGTTATGCCATGGAAATGGCATTTGGCCAAAGTTGTTATTGTGTTAAAGCCATTGCATGCTAAATGTGAAGCTTGCTAATGATGCATGCAATGATGGATTGACTACTCTTGAAACTTCTTTGTACCAATTTTAAGTAAGACATTGAGTTTTTTGTTTAACCATGATTGAAGTTGAAAGGGCATGATTGTGATGTATTCGGCCATGATGCATTCATGAGCATGGTTCATGCTTCTTGCATGTTAGTTAAAATTTGTGTTTTGGATGGCTATGGACACCTTGAAATTGACCTTGCACTTATATGTGTATATATGATTGCACATGATATTTTGATTGTGAAGAAAGTGATGAATATGTTGTTTAAAGAAGAAGTTTGTTGAAGAATGTGGTGAAATTTGCATGTACATTCGGCCTAGTACACATATGATGTGAAAATCTTGCAATTTATTTTTGATTTTATGCAAGAATGACTAAGCATAATCGGCCACATGAGGGGAATTATTGTGCATGCATTCGGTTAGAGGCAAGCTTAATGATGCCTATTCTTGACTTAGGTAATCGGCTACCTTGTTGTGAGCTAAGGCCGAATGTGTGCGTAATTAAAGAAAATTGACTAAAGTGCTTAGTTATGTGATGTTGAATCAATGATATGTGTATTCGCCAAGGCTAGCAAGCGAGACTTTAATAAATTGAATTTGTTTGAATTAGCTCAAGAGCTTAGAGGGCCACAATTGGATAAGGGGAAGGAAAAAGTGATCGAATAGCCGTCAAAGCCGTTCGACAACATCCGAGGTAAGTCCTCAAGAAATGACCCTACTCGAATTATGTGAAATGAAAAATTGATGTGTAATGACTATTGATTTATGTGTGTATGAGTATTTGAATGATACCGGGCTAAGTTCAAGGCGATTATGCTAGTGATATGTTTGTGTTTGAGCCTTAGTAACGAAAATGAAATATGAATGGGAAATGATTATTGATGTATATGTGTGCATGAGCAATTGAATGATATCCGGCTAAGTCCGAAGACATTTATGCTGGTAATTACATCCGGTTAAGACCAAGGCAATTGTGCTAGTGACTACATCCGGCTAAGACCAAGGCATTTGTGCAAATTGTGAAATCAGGTTAAGTCCCAAGGCCTTTGTGCGGGTTACCATAACGGGCTATGTCCCAAGGCGTTTGAGCAGTAGCTATATCCGGTTAAACTCAAGGTATGTGATTTGAAAATTTTAAGCTTGCTGGAAAATTTTCAGCTAATGCACTTGTGAAACTTCCCAATAACAAGGTATGTGTTGTGTGTGCTTTGCGATAGGAGTAAGAGCGTATGAATATTCGCTCCTATGATGGAACGAGTTATCGGCCTTAACGAAGCCGTTATTTGTGTATGAACATAAGAGTTGGGATGGTGAAGTAAGTATGATTATGTGAATGTGTATTAATGAAATGATTCATTTGGCTATGTGAATGTAATGCTTTGGTTAAAGCTGATTTTATTGCTTGAGACTTACTAAGCATAAAAATGCTTACTCCGTTGCTTTGGCTCTCTGTTTTATAGATTTTGCTCGGTAGCAATCGGATTCGGGATCATTAAAGTCGAAGTCATCTACACTATCAAAGCCTCCATTTTGGTATAATTTTGGTTGAACTTTGAAATGGCATGTATAGGACTACCCTAATGTTGAAGGTCATGTACCTTTCGGTTTTGTGTAAGCTTGGATAGCCATGCGAAAATGGCTTATATATGTTTTAGTATGATTCTATAATAGTTTGTATGATAATCATTATGGGGTATGAAATTTTTGAAAGGATTAGCCATTGGAATGGTTAATCATAATCACACTTTGTGCTATGTGTGCAAAAAGGGCCATTTGAATCGTGGAAATCATGAAATAGGTAATGGTTACTTGGAAAACAGATGCTGGCAGCAGCAGTGGTGTGGTTTTGAAAATCACCAAAATTTGTAGGAATGGTATTAAATAGTGAATAAATTATGTAAATGAACCTTAATGAGTCTACTTTCATGTGGAATAAACGAAACGGTCATAGGAGTTACATGTTAAGAGATATTAAAGCTATTGTGAGATAGGGCCAGAACGGTTTCTGGGTCCCCTGTCGCAACTTTAAAAATTTATTATAAATTATCCAGAAATAATTAGGAGTCATGACTTATATGTACAGATTCCATTTTGAGTCTAGTTTCATTACAAACAAACGGCACCAGTATTAAATCCCTGTACAGGGAGATATTCAAGTTGTAACGCACGAAGGTCAGAGCAGTTGATCCCTGTAACATGGGTGACTTTAACTAATAAACTGTACCAATTGGCCCGACCAAAAATTCTAGAAATAAATACATGGATGGATATATGAGTCTAAATTCAGGGAAAATTTACGGAATCAGTTTCCGAGTTTTGAAACTCGAGATATGATTTTTAAGGTGACAGTGACGCAGATTTCCAGCCTGTCTGGAAATGTCAAATTGGTGGGTGAAATATGTGGATTTGGCTTGTTAACCCCTCGTGTCCGACACCGGCGATGGTCTCGGGTTCGGGGTGTTACACTATTACACTATATTTAACTCATAAATATTAATTAAATATATCCATGACTCTCTTATCGGAATTGTGGTCTCGAAACCACTATTTCTGGCACCATTGAAAAATGGATTGTTACATTCGTTCTCTCAATATGATCCTATTTTATCTCATGGTAACCATTACATCTTCCTTTATTAAAAGTCAATTACTATCAAATAGTAGTTAAGTCATTTATCACAAAAACAAATGACCCATGACCATTTTTACTTTTCATATATCATATAACACCGATCAGAGGACAACATTTACCCATTTTTTGGACTATGAATTCCACAATTGTGAATGATGCTACATTTTGTAGAAGTCGTATATTTAACACACCACATTTCAATTCCTTATCTATTTGAACTCAAGCTTTTACTTACATCAAAGTATACAAGTCATGTATAGATAGTCCATCATCCATTCAAGATTAAGTATGTCACATTATGAACATAAAAAGTCAATAAATTCATAAACGAATCTAGGATCTATTCTACTTGGGTCGTATTTGATGTATTGTTAGTCCAGTCAGTCATATCTAAATCTCTATCTTCTAGGAGTTATCTGCTCCTATGCTCAAGACAAAACATCTCTTGGATTTAATAGATGACATATTAGTCTTTCAATTGGTTTGCTCATTTTCGATTAGATTAAGGACATGTTTAGGTTCATCTACTAATAAAATTTGTGTTTCCATATTACAATCTAACCACATAATACCGCTTAGCTTAGTTAAATGTTAGATAACCAATGACCAATATTTTCTTCCATTTTGCTTTGCTTGCAAAAACATTGAGGACAATATACAAAGGGTATTAATGTAATTAATAAATGTTATTATTAAACCAAATTGTTTGAAAAATAAAAGTATACAAAATGAATATACTACACATAGGGCACTAGATCCAACATGTCGAAAAATCCCGATTTGAAAATGATTTTCTTGCACAGAAAAAGAAAAAAAATTCAAAACCGACTCAATTTGTGATATTTATAGCAAGAAACCTTAACTAAATTCGTACCTATGTTATTGGCGTAGAAGATGTTTGTTGTTCCGACATTCAACCAGATGGTCTTCTTTCCTATTCTCGTACCACGAATTGTTTCAAGTATGGGCTCAAACCAATTGAATTGAAACACAAAACTAGAAAAAGTTTTCACTTTTTGGGGTGAAAACAAAATTCTCCTTATTAATAAAAACCGGCAGAATTGTTATTCTAGAAAAAAAATTATATAATAATTGAGAATAAATTGTCTCTCAAAGTTGTGTTAATTGCTCTACTAGTGCCATCTATTTATAAGAAGAGAAGATAGAACCCTTGTTGAGTTGTAAATGTTTATTTCAAATAGAAAAACAACATCCTACTTAGAATAGGAATCGGGTGGATGTCACACCCTAGTATTCCTACTAAGGTTGTCGCCCCCTTCATGTCCATGAGGTTTTTTTGGGCTCTCTCACATCAAGTCCAATTACGAGCACTTCTTAGGCCTTTTTTAACCTAGTACTTTGTAATGTGATCCAACCTTATTCAGTTTTTCTATTTCCCAAAATAAAATTTAATATTTATATATAAAATAATTTTCTCATTTCATTTTACCCTCAACAAAATTTTGATGATTTTACCCTTGGTAAAATTTTGACAATTTTGCCCCTAATAAAATTTTGAGAAAATATGTTCAATATTTCGCAACTCAACATGTTCATTATGATCGAATGACATATTTTTATTTTCAGGCTTCAAAAGAGTCTAAAAACATAAACTCATTTTTTCGATCATTTTTTAAGTAATCCATATAGGACTGCAAATGGATCATTTTCATTTTCTTTATTATTTCCATTTCCATTTTTATTTCTATTTCCAATTTTTGAAACTTACATTTATTTCCAAATGATTCTATTTCTCCATTTCGGAGAAAACCATAATCATTTCTGAATGTTTCCATTTCTCTTTACATATTCATTCCGTTCATTTCCATTCAAACACAATTAATTTCTAGTTTCAACGAGCTAACGGAGGGATCGACTGGACATATGTAGTTGAGGCGCAAATGATTTATAATTAAGTTCCATATTTTCACCTATTAATTGTAAACTCATTTAGTCATGAAGTCATTCCACTATAGTATTGTGACTAAGCTCTCCCCAACGACATACCATTACGAAAGCAACTACTCAGTGCTCGACCAATGACCTTGTCATAAGTGTATTACCCTCATAGGATATCCTTGATCTTTTTGGGATAATATTCATTCTTCCAATATGATCATATTTTATCTCATGGTAACCATTACATCTTCATTCATGAAAAGTCAATCATTACCAAATAGTGATCAAGTTATCCATCACAAAGACGGACGACCCATGGCCATGTTTACTTTTCATTAACAATGTAATGCCAATGAGAGAATATCATTTGCCCATGTAACACCCCTTACTCGTGTCCAGTGTTGGAACAGGATACGAGACATTACCGGACTTACCACACAAACAATCATACAATTCCAAGCCATAAATTACGTCCAAAAAACCATTTGCAATTAATCATAAAATCCCCAATACGAGCCTACAAGGCCCTAAAACATTCTTTGGGAGTGGTCCGAGGCTAAACCGAGAACTTTAGAATTTTACAAAACTTAGAATTTTTTTTCACTAAAAAGGGGTCATAGGTCCGTGTGGATATGGGATGCACCCGTGAGGGCAGGTTGTATGGTTACACATGCTCCTATCCCGACCCCATTAACTCTTTGACTTGTAACCCATGGACAAATTGAGATCAAACGGCCAAGTCACACGCCCATGTGCTAGGTTGTGTGGAAAATTAATTTTCATAAAACAGGTGTAGACTTCATACGGCCAGGGCACACGCCCGTGTTTGAGGCTGTGCCATCCATACGACTGAGACACACTCCCGTGTCTCTATACGACTGAGACACACTCCCGTGTCTCTACTCGTGTGCTCAATTTTGAGCATTCTGTTTCTCAAAATTTAGGTACAGGGGACACACGACCAGAACACATGCCTATGGGGCAGATCGTGTGTCACACACGGCCTAGACACACGCTCGTGTGTCTACCCGTGTGGAAAAAATAAAGGCTATTTACCAAGCCATTTACATCTACACTTACACCAATTCAATAGCACAATTAATGGCATACTTAGGCAACCAAAACATCCACAATTATGACCAACATATGCCAATCCAATAGCAACATCCATCATACTCACAACATTTATTATGCCTTAAATCAATCATGCAAACTTCACCTTCATTAAGCCTCAATTTACTACTTTCAAGACACCTAATTGTGCACAATCATATCACCTCATCAATATATCACATTTCCAAACATTTCACATTCATGCTAAAAATCATATTCCATCATTCACCAAGCAAACCATGACCATACCACCAAAGACATTGGCATATATATGAATATACTTAGGTTTACAACCATATTAGCCAAAATAAGCCAACTAGCATGACAAGGTACCAAATCACCCAATAGCTATTACAAGCCAATTTATTTGGCCCATCATAATGAAACATATAACAAAATGACTAAGTCCCTATACATGCCATATTTCCAAAATACTAAGATCATCAATACCCAAAATGAAAGTTTGATAGTGTGATTTAAATATCCGACGATCTCCGATTTCGAGCTAGCTTGGCGACACTATATAAACATGGAAAATAAATGGAGTAAGCTATATAGCTTAGCAAGCTGGTATGCAAGAAATAAGCAACCTTACTATGCATATAACATCCAAATAATATAACATAATTAAATGTAAATTTACCATAGTCTCATGATCATAATTCATTCCATCACCAAACTTACCTCATTTTCATCATTTTAAGCATTTAATAAACATGAGCTTTACGTATATACCTGAACCATCTCAAAATGAACTTACACATATTCTCATATTTGACATACCTGTGAACCACTCGGAATAAAAATGTTGGATACTCGGGAAATTTGCACACTAAGTGCCACATATGTAGCCAAAGCTACCCAAGTCTCATATCACATAGTTGCTCGCTCTCAAGCTATCAACGGGCCTGCTCACACAAGCTGGCAGTCAAGACGTATCTACGCGGTGCTGCTCACACAAGCTGTCAAGTATCCGCAACATATTCTAGTATACTCAGCCATCGGTAGGATGTACAATACCAGCACTCGGATCACATAATCACATAACACATAATGACCATAGTGACATGTCACTTGTATCCTACCCTATTCTTAAGGTTCAAACGGGATTTCTTGCTTGTTGGTTTGTCGTCGAACTTGTTCGCAGAGTTATACTCATTCACATAATCAAACATACAATTCATGCAATATTGAAGCATTTAAGTACAATTATTCTAAAGCTTATTTTTAACATACAAACTTACCTCGGCACAAAATGGCTAATAATTCGATTTAGTCCACAACTTTGTTCTTCCCCCGGTCTAGGTCAGAACCTCGTCTTTCTTGACCTATAATACCACATTTAACTCATTCAATCATCACATTATTCAATTTAATCCCAAAAACACCTTATGGAAAAAATTACATTTTTACCCCTTTTTAACTTTTTACATTTTAGTCCCTAAGCTCGTAAAATGATTTTCATTCAATTTAATCACACCTAAGACTAGCCAAATATTATTAGTACTCATATCAACCCATATTTTTCATTTATTTACATTTTACACACACATTTTACAACTTTTACAAATAGGTCCCTGTTTGACTTTTTTTTATTATCAAAAATCACTTTGTAAATGTTGTTTACCTAACATCAAACATACATTTTCTACCATTAGACATCAAAATACACAAATATTCTACATGGGTAAAATTTTAGACTTTGATTTTCTTTCAGATTAGTCCTTCAAATAGCTAGATTAGGTTACACTGATCTCAAAAATATAAAAATTATTAAAAACGGACAAGAATGGACTTGCAATCAAGCTTGAAAGTGGCCAAACCCTAGCTATGTCTTCTCTTGAGAAATTCGGCTATGGGGGACGAAATTGGGGAAGATGACATCTTTTTATTAGTTTTATTTGTCTTTGTTTACCGAATGACCAAAATACCCTTAATGCCAAACTTTGAAATTTCACCTAACCATGTCCATTTTTGTCCAAATTAAAGTATAATGGTCTAATTACCATTTAAGGACTTCCAATTTAAGATTTCATAGCAGTTAGACACTTCTAGCTTCTAGAACACATATTTTGCACCTATTGCAATTTAGTCCTATTAGTCAAATTGGACACTCTATCGATAAAATTTCTTAACGAAATTTTCACACAATCATTCAATAATATTGTAGACCTTAAAGAAGTAATAAAAATAAATATTTCTACTTCAAATTTGTGGTCTCAAAACTACTATTCTGATTTGACCCTTAAACGGGCTGTTACAACCCATGTTTTGGGATATGAATTTCACTATTGTGAATGACGCTACATACTATAGAATTCGTACACCTAACACACCAACATTCGACTCCTTATCTATTTGAACTCTGACTTTTACTTACATCAAAGTGTATGAGTCACATACATAGTCCACCATCCATTCAGGATTTAGGTATGTGCCACACTATGAACATCACAAATGAATAAATCCGTAAACGGATTTAGGATCTACTCTGCTTGGGTCCTGTCCAATGTACTATCAGTCTTGTCAGTCACATATATGTCTCTGTCTTTTAGGAGTCATCCGATTTGATGCCCAAGACAAGACATTTCATCAATTGGACTTGATCGATGACATATTAGTTTTTTAATCAGTTTGCTTATTTTCGATTAGACTAAGAACATGTTTACGTTCATCTACTGATACAAACTATCTTTATGTACTATGACCCGGCCGTGTTATACCGTTTAGTATTAGTTAAACATTTAGACAACCAATGAGCAATATTTGCTTCCATTTTGCTTTGCGTGAAAAAAACCATGTGAGGAAAATTATACTAATAAATTTAATGTAATCAATAAATTTGTTTTATTAACTGATCTATTCAAAAAAATTACAAGTTTCCAAATGAATATACTACATTCAGGGCACTAGATCCAATAGTCTCCCACTTGCCCTAGTAAAGTAAATGAGCCATATTCTAGATTCCCATGCTTTCCATGTGTTACTTAAAACTCCTAGCTAGTAGAGTCTGTTGGATTGCTTGTACACCCTGTGGCGCAGAAGAAAAATTATTCTGGCAATCATCAACCACAGATCCATGTACAAGGAACAAATCGGGTTGAGGATATACCTTTTCAAAATTTAAAAAAGTGAATAACATTGTTGGTTGAAATCTTTTACCGCTATAGAATCATCTCGGCCTCTACATAGTCCACTGAGTCATGCACGAGCAACCAAAACTCTTTAAACTTTTTTAGAGAGAATTCAAACTTTTTGGTTGCTAGACCTAGTTTGATTTTCTTTCTTCCTCCTTACATAAATCGAGATTGTATTAATATCATGTATATTAAAAATAGAATAATTCCCTTTTTTCTTTTTAAAGAAAATCATGGAAGATATTGAAATTATATTATTTTCAAATGATTACTAACTTCCATAAATATTAACTCTAGAACGATGTTGTGAATCATATCCGCTAGGCAATCCTATTCGCTAGGTAATTCTATCCGTCAGGCTATACTATTTGCCATGCAATACTATCTGCCAAGTGATACTTATATGCCACGGATAAGAATCCACCATAATCGTATGTAGGAGGGTATACACCCATTCTATTGGTGTGAAGTTTGTTCGCTTTAACCATAAGGTGTGACCTTGTAGGTTTTTTGTAATGTTGGTATTAATTTTAAAAGATTTCTAGTGTTACATGCAATGAGTAGCGTCTAGCAATACATCATTGCTACCTAAGTTACAAGAAGTCATGATTTGACATAACCTTTCTATAATTAACTTTTCATGTATCATATCCTTTTATCTTTTATATCTAGATTAGACAATGGTATAGTCATACTCATATAGCCCAATCTCATATTTCTTGATAATCTGAGTAGACTATGTTAAACAAATAAGTGTGATATCTCATACCAAATTATTTGAGCATGGCCATGCATTTCTAGTCTTACTTCATCAAGTAGCCTAAGATATTACTCCCATTATGTAGGAGGGATAAATCCTATCTTGATCAATCATATCCCACTACATGGGTTGTGATATATCCAACATCAGTCTTTATAGTTCAACCTGTTACACAAGATGTTTGACTATATTAAAATATACAACTCACGATGTTTGGGACAATGATTAGCTCAAGTCTGAGGATCATATACATAGATATCACTATGAGTAATGTTTGTGACTATTACATAATAATCCAAGAAATATACTCATGGCAGGTCAGTCCAGTATGTTGTTCTCTAGCACATACTCATGTATTGATTTTGACATCCTTATGTCAAGAACAACACATTGTCATCAATCAACTACACATTAGTCTCAATGCATTATTATTGTCCAAGCCCACAATAATATTTGACTAAGGACCTTTTAAGAAAAAATCATATTATTCTTAGGGCTTTATTATTAATTAGTTTATTTATACACATAGAAAAAGAAATTGAAATAACAATGGCATTGCCTTATATAAATAAACAAGGTAAAACGAGTATGTAATTACAACTATATGATTATTGGTCTTTGGGCATATTTTAACAGAATCTTGGTAAATGGGCCCACAAGGTTGTCTTCAAATGCAACCTTGACTACATCCACGATTTCGTCTGCAACTGCCTCCCTTATTGCCATACTATTGACACAATACAGTATGATAACTTTTTCGATGCCAACAACGACTTTAAGATCCGTGAGGAACTTTCCAAGGCATATTGCTTCTTTGGTAGCCTTAGAAGCAGCCATATATTTGACCTCTATAATGGAGTCTATAGTATAAGTTTGCTTTGCACTTTTCCATACAATGGACCCACCATGTAAGACAAAAACACAACCTTATGTCAATTTCCTCAAATCTCAACACCTTTGGAAGTCAGAATTCATATTTCTGGTAGGATTAAGGTCTCCTCTAGAATGCACAAGCATATAATCCCTCAATCTCCGTAAATACTTGAGTGTAACACCCTATACCCAGCCTGGTCACCAAACTTGAATATCAGGATGCCACACCACTGTCTCATGTCATACTCATAGTAAATTGTCACATTATTAAGAAATCAACCTCTTTATCAGTGATCTTATAATTTTTTAGTCAAACATATATCAATCATCCTTAGAACATGCCAAGCATACTTCAAATAAACTTATAGTAATAATTGAACATGCATTAGGACCACTTAGTGAAATTTTAAAACAAATCACGTAGTTATCGATACTGTAATAAAGGTATCGATAATTCCCTCAAGTGGTATCCATACTGCTTGGAAAATCGGTACCAAAACTACTTATTGTTTCTCGCTTAAAAACCCAAACCTCAAAAATTATCGGTACCTCCGCCAAAGTATCGATTTTTCTACTCTGAGTATCGATACTCATGATATGGTATCGATACCAAATTATGATTCTGACTTCCTGCACATCAAAATATCATAAATGTATCATTTTTAGAACACAAATATCGATACCCCTACTTCAGACTAGAAAAATATCACATTTTTAAGCATATAAGTCATTCCAACTCATACCAATTCATCACGTTATCATATCATCATCAAATAAATGTCAAAATGGCCGTAGTAATAGTATCAAACATTGAAAGTAAGTTCAAATGATGATTGACATAATACGATTCAATTCTCAAAATCTTAAGAGTAATTAAGCTATGGAACTTCCAAAGCATCATGACAAATATCATTAAAAGTATACCACATTGCCTTATTCCCAAAATGAAAAAAAAATAACAAAACACCTACGAAATAACGAAAAAGGCTTGCTTTGATCAACCCTTGGAACCACACTGCTTACACCAGCCCATTACTAATTTGCAATGGTTTTAATAAGGAGTGGATGAGATTAACAAGCTTAGTGAATGCTCAGAATAACCATAATGTGCACCCAATATCAAAGGTTAAACAAGAGGATACTACAACACGTTCACAACCATATTCTAATCAAGTTAAAATATCATATTCACGTTTTATTAAATTATGAAACTAACATATACTCCTACATGCAATTACACTCAACTCGTTTATATATAATTCATTTAACAACAATTCATCAAGTCTAAACAACGTATACATGCTTAAAAACTCACAAGTCTACCTGATATATTCATATGCATTGACAAGTTAAATGGAAAATATCCAAACCACAATTACATACACAATTTACTATAAGAACGTACTAACATTTTTATGAAAATTAAATCGGCTCATTTAGCATATTATTCACATGTTTATGCATCCATCTCACATCGTATTATTACAATATATAATATCACATTTAAATGCTAATTTGCATAGCAACCACATACTCATTTAAGCATACATCACATTACACATATATACATTTTAAGATAATTTCACGCTTGAGCTATGAAATGTAAAAGTAAGTTCTATCATTACTCACCGGATACACGAATCTCCAACACACCACATAGAATCATAGAGTCAAACATATCACAAAAGTGAAGCATAAAGCTAACACTCTCCAACACATCAAACATGTCCTATTGAATGGAGCTTAGCTCAGATTCCCTTATCTCTCCAATGTGTCCCAGGTCCTCAACGCCTAAATCACAAAACATATATAGGTGGGTACTTACAATCCTATGGCATGCCAACTGTATCCAAAGGTCTCATAAGGTCACAAGACTAAAATATCCACAATTACACAATTTTAATTACTAATTTAATGCACATCATCTCTGTTCATATTCATCAATTCACATTATCTCTATTCATATTCATCAATTCACATCACAAACTTGTATACAATGCATGCTTATTGAATCCACATTTAATTGCACTTAAAGTGCCACAATAATGGTCGTTGAACAATCACATATTCGACCACATATGTGCGCATTAAAATCACTATATCATATATCACATACAAGTATTCTCACATATTACCTATCATAATAATATCACATTTCACAATTCAACAGATATATACTTACTTAAATTTCACTTGCTTTTGCTAAATATTTTCATTATTAGCATATCATTATATTTTTCATTTGGCATGTATATCATGCCTACAACACAATTCACAATAGTAATCGTACATGCCTCATAACACAATGTCTCATCATAATAATCAATCCACAATTATTTAGATAATCACATAATTTGCCAAAATCAGACAAGGAACATAGAAAGCTTACACCTGGAACTTAGGATAGGGTTTATGCTATTCTTAACTATCAATTAACACTTTTAATCGTGTCTACTAGTAGCAATTCCAAACACTCACTGATTACGCTTTCACCGAAAAGTCGAAAGTTCAAACTTGCTTTTCCTTGCCTTTATCTCTACTCATAGATGGTCCTAACGAATTCGAATATTCAACACAATAATTCATATAGCAATACATTCAAAAATCAGCTAAGGACTCACTACAAGCAATCAAAAACATAAGTCTATGATATGTTCTCATGTAGCCGAAACCTTTAACATAACCAATCTTGAAATCGAAATGTCTCAATCTACACTTAATCTTTTCACTTAAAACTAGTATCATTCATCTAATAATTTATCAATGACTAATTTTGAACCTTTAAACCACACAAAACTACTCAATTCATGGTATCAACTTTTTCGACATGTTTTGTAGCTATTTTTCGAACATTCATTAAAACTCTAGAATTCTTTAACGAAACTTCAAAGTAAGTTTAGAAACCTCTTAATCATGTCAAAACTAATTGAAAAAAACTTTGAAACCATGTTTTTACTCAAGACCTTGAAATCCACCATTAACGACCCAATTTTCAGCTTTTATTCAAAACATACAATTTAGTGGCTAAAAATTCAGTTTTAAAGACTAGATAACATTAGAAACTCATAAGGAATTGAATGGTTATCTTAGTTGAGAAAAATCCAAGAGTTTGACCAAAAACCCGAAAGCTAGACAATGGAGAAAACTATGGTGTTTTTGGGTGTTTCTCTTAACTTCTATAGAGGTTTATGACTAGGAGGATGATAGAAATCAAAGGAATAGAGTTTAGGAATCAAAACTTGAATAGGAAGAAATTTGGAAAGAAAGGGATGGCAACCACAAAGGATAGGAAAAATCTAACGTGACCTTAATATAGATAGAGGGGAAAAAAAGGTGTTTTTAAAGTTTTGGTTTAATTGTATTTTAAAAACTCACAATTTAGGCCCTTTTACAAATTAGTCCTTATTTCAAAATTAAAGGTATTTAAAACTCATTTTTAGAAATTGATTTAATTTTCTAAAAACCATAGTAAAAAATATTATTGATAAATCATGTCACAAAAGTTTGAACACTCTAAGGCTAAAATCCCTAAAATACCCTTAAAACTCTTGTGACAGCCCAAAATTGACCCTAGTCGGAAGGTGGTCTCGGGACCACAAAACCGAGGCATAAAAATAATTTAAAATTTATTTTGATGCCTATAATATGTGTGTATTCATGTATGACATTTTTGATGATTGGTTTAGTGTTATAAAGGTGAATTTCACTAGAAAGGACCTAGTAGTGAACTTTGAAAGTATAATGGGGAAATGTGTGATGACTAATTAAAGCATACATGCAAAATAAAGGACTTGCATGTCAAATTCCCCTTTTTAGGTGGTGGCGGCCATGACAAGGGAGGATGGGCTAAACATGTCATGAAACATGTTTTGTTGGTGCATTAGGGTGAAATAATAAACAAAGGTGTATGGGTGATAAAAAAATGAAAAAAAAATGTGTGTGAGTGTGGTAATCCCCCCCCTTGCCGTGAGTTGAGAAAGAGGGAAGAAAAAATTTTTGTTGTCTTCATCCTTTCTCATCCTTTTTGGCCGAAAATCATAAGGGGAAGAAAGAGGATTTTTGCTTCATGCTTGGTTTAGAAGAGATCTAGAAGGTGATTTGGCTAAATTGGCATCAAGATTAAGGTATGTATGAGGTTGTGTTAGGAGTTTCATGCATGTTTTGGTTGCTAACTTGATGTGCATGTTAGCCATGGCTCAAATCTTTGTTATGCCATGGAAATGGTATTTGGCCAAAGTTGTTATGGTGATAAAGCCATTGCATGCTAAGTGTGAAGCTTGATGATGATGCATGCAATGATGGATTGTCTACTCTTGAGTAAGATTTTGAGTTTTCTTTTGTGTTTAACCATGATTGAAGTTGAATGGAGCATGATTTTCATATTCGCCATGATGCATCCTTGAACATGGTTCATGCCTCTTGCATGTTAGTTAAAATTTGTATTTTGGATGGCTATGGACATCTTGAAATTTGGCCATGCTCATATTGTATATATATGTTTACACATGATGTTTTGGCTATGAAGTAAGTGATGAATATATTGGTTTAAAGAAGAAGATGTGGAAGAATGCTTGTGAAATTGCAAGCACAATTCGGCCTAGCACACATATAAGTGCTTGATGCTATATTATAAGTTTTAATAACAATGTGCAAAGCATTAACTAGTAAATGCATGCTGTTTTTGTGAGGTATTAAGTGCAAAATTGGCCTCAACATGTACATGAATATTCGGCCTTGGGTAGCCTATTGAAGGCCTTAGCCTTTCCTTGATGCTCAAATAAATTGTATTGAATTGCTTGATGTAGTATAAAATGTGCATGACCATTGTGTATTCAAGCTAAAGAGTGGCCATATGACCATTTAAACTCCTTGTCATATTCGCCATAAGCAAGCACAATGAGGTTTTAATAAATTGAATTTGTTTGAATTAGCTCAAGAGCTAAGAGGGCCACAATTGGACAAGGGAAGGAAAAGGTGATCGAATAGCCGAAAAAGCCGTTCGACAACATCCGAGGTAAGTCCTCAAGAAGTGACCCTACTTGAATTATGTGAAATAAAGTATGGATGTGTATTGATTATTGATTATGTATGTATGAGCATTTGAATTCTACCGGGCTAAGTCCCGGCGAATATGCTTGTGATTATATTTGCGTTTGAGCCTTAGTAACGAAAATGAAATATGTATGTCCAATGATTATTGATGTATGTGTACATGAGAAATTGAATGATATCCGGGCTAAGCCCAAGGCAATTATGCTGAAATTATATCCGGTTAAGACCGAAGGCAATTGTGCTAGTGGCTATATCCGGGCTAAGACCCGAAGGCATTCGTGCAAGTTATTCTATCCGGGCTAAGACCCGAAGGCATTTGTGCACGTGATTATATCCGGTTATATTCCGAAGAATCTTGGGCTGGAGGTGAGTGTTGGTTGCTGTAATGAATTCAATTAGTACACTCGAAAAGCCCAAAGGATAAGGTACGTTATATGTGCATTGGAAAGTCGACATGTTTGAGCAACATTCGCTCAATCGACTAATGAATTTCAGTTATTGAATTGATTGATATTTTGTGAAATTATATAATGATGAAGTGTGAAGTAAGAATGTGTATTAATGAAATGATGCATTTGGCTATGTGAATGTATTGCTGTAATTAGAGTTGATTATATTCCTTGAGACTTACTAAGCATAAAAAAAATGCTTACCCCGTTGCTTTGGCTCTCGGTTTTCTAGATTTCGCTCAAGCAATCGGATTTGGGATCGTTGAAGTCAAGTCATCCACACTATCAAGCCTCCATTTTGGTATAAATTTTTGGTTGAACTTGAAATGGCATGTATAGGACTACCCATGTTGGTTAAATATGTTGTGATGTATATATATACGGCCATGCGAAAATGGCTCGAAAAAGGAAGCATGAACTTAGACAAATTGTGGTTTGTATGTATATATTTGGTGTCATGATGTGGCTATGGCTTGGAAATGGGAATGTTGGTCATATGATCAGCCATTGGCATGGTTAAAATGATCATATATGAAGCTAGGTATGGCAAGACTAGTTGGTTCATGGAGACTACCAAATAGGTAAGACCTACCTTAAAACAGATGCTGCCAGCTGCAGTGACGTGAATGTGAAAAATCACCAAAATTCGTAGGAATGGAATTAAATAGTGAATAAGCTATGTAAATGAACCTTGATGAGTCTATTTTCATATGGAAGAAACGAAATGGTCATAGGAGTTACATGTTAAGAGATATTAAAGCTATTGTGAGACAGGGCCAGAATGGTTTCTGGGTTCCCTGTCGCAACTTTAAAAATTCACTATAAATTATCCAAAAAGAATTAGGAGACATACCTTATATGTACAGATTAAATTTTGAGTCTAGTTTCATTAGAAACAAACGACACCAGAATTAAAGCCCTGTACAGAGAGATATTCAAGTTATACCACGCGAAGGTCAGAGCAGTCGATCCCTGTAACATGGGTGACTTTAACTAATAAACTGTACCAATTGGCCGGACCAAAATTCTAGAAATAAATCCATGGATGGATATATGAGTCTAAATTCAGGGAAAATTTACGAAACCAGTTTCCGAGTTTTGAAACTCGAGATATGATTTTTAAGGCAACAGTGACGCAGTTTTCCAGCCTGACTGGAAATGTCAAATGGATGGGCAAAACAAGTGAACTTGGCTTGTTAACCCCTCGTGTCCGACACCGGCGATGGTCTCGGGTTCGGGGTGTTGCAATTTTATTTGTATCAGAGCCACGGTTTAGTCGATTCTAGGACTACCGTGATGTGTTTGGGGTCTAGCTATACATGCCATTAAATGATGAATCGATAGTGTGGTGATTTCTGACAATTTGACTTTGTGTTTGTTTATAGCAATGGATCCCGATCCCAACCGAGCGATAGCTGATGATGTGGAGAGTGTGGCGCCTGCTCCCGCGCAAGGGACAGCGCCGGCGAACTCTCAACCTATGGCCAGCAATCCTAATGACGAGGCTAGGCAAGCCTTTTATAGTGTGATGAACGAATGGTTTAATCAATACATTCGAACCAACACTACTGTTCCACAACCTCCATTCCGACAAATGCAACCCCAGCACCTACAATACCTCCGGTGACTGACCAAATAAGGTCAAGTAAGCCCCAATCGATAGGATTCAAAACATGGGGCCACTGAATTTAAGGCTACGGATGAGGATGATGCCGAGCGAGCTGAATTTTGGTTAGATAACACTATCCGGTGCTTGATGAGCTATCCTGCACACCCGATGAGTGCTTAAAGTGTACCATCTCCTTGCTACGCGAGTCCGCCTACTATTGGTGGAGTACTCGACTTGTGGTGCCTAGAGAGCAAGTGACTTGGGAATTCTTTCAAACCGAGTTCAAAAAGTATATCGATCGATTCATCGACCAAAAGCGGAGGGAATTCCTTGATCTTAAGCAAGGTTCGATGTCGATTATCGACTCTGAACGAAAATTTGTGAGGCTTAGCCAGACGCAGCGAGAGTGCATTTCGTCCGAAGCTATTATGTAAACGCTTGAGGATGGGCTGAATGATGATATAAGGATGTTTTTGGCATCCTCGAGATACGAGAGTTCGTAGTACTTGTTGAGCGAGCTTGTAAAGTCAAGAACTTAGAAAGGAGAAACAAAAAGTGATGTGGGAACCGGAGAATTCCAAAAGAGGTCCTCGGAAAGTCTCTTCAACAAGCATCGAAGAGATTTTGAGATGATGTGAGCCGGTCTAGAGCGTTTGGGCTTTTCTAGACGAGGGCGCGATCGACCCCTGTGACCACACAAGTCACCTCGATCGCGGTGGTGGAAATGATCGCCGAGAGAGGCGGAGTGTCCACATTGTGGCAAATGGCATTCGGGAGCTGTTGGTTTCGTGATCGCTCCTGCTATAAGTGTGGATCGGCCGACCACTTTATGAAGGATTGCCCAAGATGCATGATCGAATGTAAGTCGAGTGCAAACCCGGTGCTACCACCGCCGAGGTAGGCCACCTAGAAATATGGGCAATGTCGATTGGCGGTCGAGAGGATCTAGAGATGCTACCATCGATCCGAGGCTCGTGCTCTGCTAGGACTTATGCCATACACGCGCACGCCGAGGATGCCGCCTCTCCGGATGTTATTACCGTACTTTCACTCTTTTCAATACAAATGTGATTGCTTTGATTGACCTGGTTCTACTCATTCATATATATGTGAAACCTTAGCATCCAAGAAGACTTTGCCCATTGAGTCTCTTGAGTTTGTAATTCGGTGTCAAACCCTTGGGTCATTACGTGCTTGTCAACAAAGTGTGCAAGAAAAGTCCCTAGTGTTCCGAGGTTCTTGTTTTCCGGCGGACTTGATGCTTTTGCCGTTCGATGAGTTCGACGTTATTCTTGGTTTGGATTGGTTGACCATGCACGATGCGGTTGTAAATTGCAAGAGCAAGACTATCGATTTGAGGTGCGAATAATGAAATAATTCGGGTTGAGTCTACGGACTTAAAGGGGTTGCCACCGTAATATCGCCGATGTTGGCCCGAAGATATGTAAGAAAAGGTGCGGCGTACCTTGCGTCGTGCTTTCGATGACAAGGAATCGAGACAAGAAACCCGAATCGTGCCCGTGGTTTGTGAATACCGGATGTTTTCCCGAAGAATTGCCGGGTTTACCACTGTTCGGAAATAGAATTTGGCATCGAATTGGTACTTGGTACCACTCAATTTCGATAGCTCCGTATCGTATGGCACCAACGAATTAAAGGAGTTAAAGCTCGGTTGCAAGAATTGGTGGATAGAGGTTTTGCTCGCCGAGTTTTTCGCCTTGGGGTGCGCCAAGATTGTTCGTGAAGAAGAAGGATCGAACCATGCGGCTGTGCATCGACTATCGTCAGCTTAATAAAGCGACGATAAAGAACAAATATCCGTTACCACGTATTGATGACTTGTTCGGTCAACTGAAGGGAGCCTCGGTGTTCTCGAAAATAGATTTGAGATCGGGCTATTATCAATTGCGAATCCGAGATTCGGACGTACCCAAGACTGCCTTCAGAACGAGATATGGTCACTATGAGTTCCTAGTGATGCCGTTTGGGCTCACTAATGCCCCTGCGATATTTATGGATTTAATGAATCGGATCTTTAGACCATATTTGGATCGATTCGTAGTCGTGTTCATTGATGACATCTTGGTCTATTCAAGAAATGAGACCGAACATGCTGAACACCTGCGGTTAGTGCTGCAAATTTTACGGGATAAGCAATTATATGCTAAGTTCAGCAAGTGTGAGTTCTGGTTAAGAGAGGTTAGCTTCTTGGGTCATGTGGTATCTGCATCGGGTATTCGAGTCGACCCGAATAAAATTTCAGCCATACTTAATTGGAAGCCTCCGAGAAATATTACTGAGGTTCGGAGCTTTTTGGGGCTCGCCGATTATTACCGACGATTTGTAAAAGGCTTCTCAACGATAGCCACGCCGATGACGAAGCTACTCCAAAAGGATGTTAAGTTCGAATGGACGGAGAAATGCCAAAAAAGTTTCGATCAACTGAAAACTTATTTGACTGAAGCCCCAATTCTAGTTGTAACACCCCTAACTCGTGACCGACGCCGGTGTCGGACACGAGGGGTTAACGAGACAAATCCTCTTAAAGTACCGACCAATTTGGCATTTCTGGACAGGCTGGAAAACTGCGTCACCGTCGCCTTAAAAATCATATCTCGAGTTACAAAACTCGGAAACTGGTTTCGTAAATTTTCCCTGAATTTAGACTCATATACCCATCCATGGATTTATTTTTAGAATTTTTGGTTGGGCCAATTGGTACAGTTTATTAGTTAAAGTCACCCATGTTACAGGGATCGACTGCTCTGACCTCCGCGTGTTACAACTTGAATATCTTTCTGTACAGGGCTTTAATACTGGTTGCGTTTGTTTCTAATGAAACTAGACTCAAAATGGAATCTGTACATATAAGGCATGACTCCTAATTATTTCTGGATAATTTATGGTAAATTTTCAAAGTCTCGACAGGGGACCCAGAAATCGTTCTGGCCCTGTCTCACGAGAACTTTAATATTTCCCAGTATACTGCTCATATGGTCGTTTTGTTTCGTCCATATAAAAATAGATTCATCAAGGATCAGTTCCATAATTTACTCACTATTTAATTCTACTTCTACTATTTTTAGTGATTTTTCAATCTCATCTCACTGCTGCTGTCCGCAACAGTTACTGCAGTAGACTATGCCAATTTCATGAATTTTCCTTGGCCTTAATCATCCATCATACATGACACAATTTATGGCCACCTTAACAAAATTTGAGTTTCTAAGACTCGTGGCTATAGGTTCTAGCATCCCACTCGACGACCACATAGGCCATTTTCACATGGCTTAAAGTTTACAACCCACAATTCGACAAAATATAATAGCCTATACATGCCAAATGTTCTTTAACAACAAAAAACAATACCACAAGATTTCAGCGGTGTGATGACTTCAACGACGGTTCGAGAGCACGCAACAATACGAGTCCAAGAGACCTAAAATGGGTGACAAGAAAAACACCGAGTGAGTTTACAACTCAGTAAGTCATAAGCATTCATCACTCCACTGATAAAGTTACTACTACATGTACAACAAATGAGGCTAGGTACTCGTCCATATCGAATCTATACCATAATACCTCGGACCTTTCAGTCCAATCTCATACCAATTCATACATCCACATTTCATATTTTACACAACAAGATAATCGAAGCATTTTTACACATTAACTCAATTTCCAGCACAACCATACAATTTCAATCATCACATAGATTTAAGGCTTACCAAATTCAACCCCAAGCATGAACGTATTCTCTATTCGTCATTGAGCTCGAGGTACTTACCCGATCCGCTGTCCATACTCAATTCAATGGAGACACACCCTCCATTTATATAGAGTTCGCACACACAAGGCTTACTACTCGATTTCGCACACTTAGTGCCACGTAATTTAAGCTCGCACACACAGTGCCATACCCTCCGAGCTCGCACACCCAGTGCCGTATTTTTTTCCAGCTTGCACACTTAGTGCCAAATATTTCCAGCACGCACACTTAGTGCCATATATTTCCAGCACGCACACTTAGTGCCAATCTCGACACCATACACCCGTATTGCCCACACATAGTGCGAAAGCAAACTTTCTACACATTCCACTATTTCTTTTACATTCAACAATTATCCTCATTCCATACACATACAATTTCATTTATACATATATATATAGCATTCCATTAAACACAATTGCATAGATTTTCCAATCATTTAAGCAATATCAAATATATGCGCTTAATGACTTACCTCGGATGTTGTCGAACGTCTTCAACGGCTATTCAATTACTTTTTCCTTTCCTTTATCGGATCTAGTTCCCCTTTGCTCTTGAGCTTAATATTAACAAATAAATTGATTCAATCATTTTGAATATCAAAGGGGAAATTCAAGGTACTTAGCCCTTATATATTAGGCATTAGAGTCATATATGTATGCAATCATGAATCAAATTCCACATTTTAGCCCATATTTTCCTTTAGCCGATTTTTCTAAGTCAAGATTAAGCCACCAATATGCTCACTTATGGCCGAATACACGAAATCACCCATCTATGCATTCAATCATGTGGCCGAATGTGCACGTTCCAATATAACACCATTTCCATTTCGCTTTAACACTTACATTTACCACATATCAATTTAGAGACTCTACTAACCCATCATACATCCGCAATAGTCTATAGCTCTTTCGCCACTCCTTTCACAACATAATAAAACTTAATTTCAAAATCATTAGTGAGCATTTTATTTAGGCATGTACATCTACAACCTAATTCATCATATAAACATCTTTGAATTTACTCAAACATTCTCAATACAACACATTGCCCACTAGCAATTAGTTCATCAAACCAACATTTGACCCTATTTCCTTTAACACCATTGCATTCGCAATGACCACATCATTTAACCAACTAAATAATAAACCACAACATTTAAATTCATCTTATTCTTCTCCCATTTGACCGAATGAATATCAAATGCAACTCAACTAACAACAACCTTTTTTTTCTTTCTAAAATGTATATACACTCTTACGACCATGAATCCTACTCATCCAAGCATCAATTAAGCTACTTAACAAGTAATTAACATCCCAAAGAAACTTATCAAAATGACACTAATTTAGCACTTGCCGAATGGATCTTGAGCTATGGACTCATGAAATTAAACCATAGGTCAACTAAGCTATGTACTTATCCATTTAGTCTCATAGTCAATTAAAAGAAAATCACTATGCATACCTTAGACTAGGATAGCCATGGTAAAATACCTTAGTTTCTCCTCTTCAAATTTCAACTTTTTTTCTTTTGGTTTTCTTTGCTCAATTCACGGCAATGGGGAAAGGATGAGCATTCTCTTTTTTTTTTTCTTTTCTTTTTCTTTCTTTACTAACATTATTTTATCTCCAATGACCCATTCCTTATTACAAAAATCTAATTAAACATATATATTGCCCATCAATATCCTATCTTGGCCGGCCACCATTAATAAATTGGGCAATTTGACATGCAAGTCCACCTTTGTGTTAACATGCACTAATAAGCCATTTAAAATTAGCCTATCATATTTCACCATGTCTCACATTGATCCCTATTTAATAATTTCTCATACAATTGGTAAAATTAGAGAATGAAACTTCCACATGTGCATGTACACACACAATAAGCATAGAATATAACAATTAATTATTTTTATGACTCGGTTTTGTGGTCCCGAAACCACTTTCCGACTAGGGTCAATTTTGGGCTGTCACACTAGTGCAACCCGAGTCCGGCAAGGAGTTTGTCATCTATAGCGACGCCTCTCTACTTGGGTTAGGTTGCGTATTAATGCAAGAAGGTCGAGTTGTGGCCTATGCGTCGAGGCAATTAAAGCCACATGAGAAAAATTATCCGACTCATGATCTCGAATTGGCCGCCATCGTATTCGCCTTAAAGATTTGGCGACATTACTTATTTGGTGAAAGGTGCCATGTATACTCGGATCACAAAAGTCTCAAATATTTGATGACCCAAAGAGACTTAAATCTGCGACAAAGACGCTGGCTCGAGTTGTTAAAGGATTATGAGTGATCATTGACTATCACCCGGAAAGGCGAATGTGGTTGCGGATGCCTTGAGTCGTAAATCGTTATTCACTTTACGACGATGAATGTGCACTTGTCCGTCCGATCCGACAGTGTGTTAGTGGCTGAATTGAAAGCCAAACCATTATTGACACACCAAATTCGAGAAGCTCGTAAAGTCGACGACGAGTTGGTTGCAAACGGGCTGCGTGTGTTCGAACAAGGACTCGGAGTTTCAAATCGACGATGATGATTGTTTGAGGTTCAAAGGTCGTCTGTGTCCCAAAGAATTGAACTCATTTCGATAATTCAGAATGAAGCCCATTGTAGCCGAATGGCAATCCACCCGGGGAGTACGAAGATGTACAATGATTTGAAACGTCGGTTTTGGTGGCATGGTATGAAGCGAGACATCTTCGACTTTGTTTCGAGATGTTTAATATGTCAACAAGTGAAAGCGAACATCGGTGCCTTCAGATTACTTCAGCCAATCACGATACCCGAGTGGAAATGGGATCGAGTCACAATGGACTTTGTATCCGGACCGCCATTGTCGCAAGTAAGAAGGATGCGGTTTGGGTCGTGGTAGATCGATTGACTAAGTCGGCCCACTTTGTCCCCGTCGTCTGGATTTTTCAATGGACAAATTAGCGGAATTGTACGTTTCTCGATTGTGAGATTACACGGGTGCCTATTTCCATCGTCTCGGATAGAGATCCGAGATTTACCTCGCGATTTTGGAAAAAGTTGCAAGAAGCTTTGGGTACCAAGTTGCATTTCAAAGACCGCCTTTCACCCCCAAACCGATGGTCAATCCGAGCGGATAATTCGATACTTGAGGATATGTTAAGATGTTGCGTCCTCGAGTTTAGTGGTTCATGGGAACGGTATTTGCCGTTGATTGAATTCGCCACAACAATAGCTTTCAATCAAGTATTAAGATGGCACCCTACGAGGCTTTATACGATCGTAAATGCCGTACACCATTGTTTTGGACCGAGCTCGGTGAAAGCAAGATTTTCGGTGGATTTGATTAGGGATGCTGAAGAAAGTGAAAGTAATCCGTGAAAGTCGAAGATAGCCTCCGATCGCCGTAAGTCGTGACGCGGATCTGAAGCGTAAGGATATCGAGTATCGTGGGCGATAAAGTGTTTCTCAAGGTATCGCCTTGGAAAAAGATACTCGTGTTCTACCGTAAGGCAAGTTGAGCCCGAGGTTCATTGGGCCATATGAGATATCGAGCGAGTCGGTCCATGGCATATCGTTTGATTTTGCCCCTGAACTCAAAAGGTTCACGATGTCTTTCACGCTTCGATGCTTCGACGCTATAGATCCGATCCATCGCACGTGATTAGTCCATCGAAATTGAAATTCAAGCTAATATGAGTTATGAGGAAGAACCGATTCGTATCCTATCACGAAGTGAAAGAGTTATAAACAAGCGGGTTCCGCTAGTGAAAGTGTTATGGCTCGAGCACGGGATAGAAGAAGCTACTTGGGAGACCGAGAACTCTATGAAAGAGCGATATCCAAGCCTATTTACAGTAAGATTTTCGGGACGAAAATTTCTTAAGTGGGGAGAGTTGTGACACCAAAATTGACCCTAGTCGGAAGGTGGTCTCGGGACCACAAAACCGAGGCATAAAAATAATTTAAAATTTATTTTGATGCCTATAATATGTGTGTATTCATGTATGACATTTTTGATGATTGGTTTAGTGTTATAAAGGTGAATTTCACTAGAAAGGACCTAGTAGTGAACTTTGAAAGTATAATGGGGAAATGTGTGATGACTAATTAAAGCATACATGCAAAATAAAGGACTTGCATGTCAAATTCCCCCTTTTTTAGGTGGTGGCCGGCCATGACAAGGGAGGATGGGCTAAACATGTCATGAAACATGTTTTGTTGGTGCATTAGGGTGAAATAATAAACAAAGGTGTATGGGTGATAAAAAAATGAAAAAAAAATGTTTGTGAGTGTGGTAATCCCCCCCCCCCTTGCCGTGAGTTGAGAAAGAGGGAAGAAAAAATTTTTGTTGTCTTCATCCTTTCTCATCCTTTTTGGCCGAAAATCATAAGGGGAAGAAAGAGGATTTTTGCTTCATGCTTAGTTTAGAAGAGATCTAGAAGGTGATTTGGCTAAATTGGCATCAAGATTAAGGTATGTATGAGGTTGTGTTAGGAGTTTCATGCATGTTTTGATTGCTAACTTGATGTGCATGTTAGCCATGGCTCAAATCTTTGTTATGCCATGGAAATGGTATTTGGCCAAAGTTGTTATGGTGATAAAGCCATTGCATGCTAAGTGTGAAGCTTGATGATGATGCATGCAATGATGGATTGTCTACTCTTGAGTAAGATTTTGAGTTTTCTTTTTGTGTTTAACCATGATTGAAGTTGAATGAAGCATGATTTTCATATTCGCCATGATGCATCCTTGAACATGGTTCATGCCTCTTGCATGTTAGTTAAAATTTGTATTTTGGATGGCTATGGACATCTTGAAATTTGGCCATGCTCATATTGTATATATATGTTTACACATGATGTTTTGGCTATGAAGTAAGTGATGAATATATTGGTTTAAAGAAGAAGATGTGGAAGAATGCTTGTGAAATTGCAAGCACAATTCGGCCTAGCACACATATAAGTGCTTGATGCTATATTATAAGTTTTAATACAATGTGCAAAGCATTAACTAGTAAATGCATGCTGTTTTTGTGAGGTATTAAGTGCAAAATTGGCCTCAACATGTACATGAATATTCGGCCTTGGGTAGCCTATTGAAGGCCTTAGCCTTTCCTTGATGCTCAAATAAATTGTATTGAATTGCTTGATGTAGTATAAAATGTGCATGACCATTGTGTATTCAAGCTAAAGAGTGGCCATATGACCATTTAAACTCCTTGTCATATTCGCCATAAGCAAGCACAATGAGGTTTTAATAAATTGAATTTGTTTGAATTAGCTCAAGAGCTAAGAGGGCCACAATTGGACAAGGGGAAGGAAAAGGTGATCGAATAGCCGAAAAAGCCGTTCGACAACATCCGAGGTAAGTCCTCAAGAAGTGACCCTACTTGAATTATGTGAAGTAAAGTATGGATGTGTATTGATTATTGATTATGTATGTATGAGCATTTGAATTCTACCCGGGCTAAGTCCCGAAGGCGAATATGCTTGTGATTATATTTGCGTTTGAGCCTTAGTAACGAAAATGAAATATGTATGTCCAATGGTTATTGATGTATGTGTACATGAGAAATTGAATGATATCCGGGCTAAGCCCCGAAGGCAATTATGCTGGAAATTATATCCGGGTTAAGACCCGAAGGCAATTGTGCTAGTGGCTATATTCGGGCTAAGACCCGAAGGCATTCGTGCAAGTTATTCTATCCGGGCTAAGACCCGAAGGCATTTGTGCACGTGATTATATCCGGTTATATTCCGAAGAATCTTGGGCTGGAGGTGAGTGTTGGTTGCTGTAATGAATTCAATTAGTACACTCGAAAAGCCCAAAGGATAAGGTACGTTATATGTGCATTGGAAAGTCGACATGTTTGAGCAACATTCGCTCAATCGACTAATGAATTTCAGTTATTGAATTGATTGATATTTTGTGAAATTATATAATGATGAAGTGTGAAGTAAGAATGTGTATTAATGAAATGATGCATTTGGCTATGTGAATGTATTGCTGTAATTAGAGTTGATTATATTCCTTGAGACTTACTAAGCATAAAAAAAATGCTTACCCCGTTGCTTTGGCTCTCAGTTTTCTAGATTTCGCTCGAAGCAATCGGATTTGGGATCGTTGAAGTCGAAGTCATTCACACTATCAAGCCTCCATTTTGGTATAAATTTTTGGTTGAACTTGAAATGGCATGTATAGGACTACCCCATGTTGGTTAAATATGTTGTGATGTATATATGTACGGCCATGCGAAAATGGCTCGAAAAAGGAAGCATGAACTTAGACAAATTGTGGTTTGTATGTATATATTTGGTGTCATGATGTGGCTATGGCTTGGAAATGGGAATGTTGGTCATATGATCAGCCATTGGCATGGTTAAAATGATCATATATGAAGCTAGGTATGGCAAGACTAGTTGGTTCATGGAGACTACCAAATAGGTAAGACCTACCTTAAAAACAGATGCTGCCAGCTGCAGTGACATGAATGTGAAAAATCACCAAAATTCGTAGGAATGGAATTAAATAGTGAATAAGCTATGTAAATGAACCTTGATGAGTCTATTTTCATATGGAAGAAACGAAATGGTCATAGGAGTTACATGTTAAGAGATATTAAAGCTATTGTGAGACAGGGCCAGAATGGTTTCTGGGTTCCCTGTCGCAACTTTAAAAATTCACTATAAATTATCCAAAAAGAATTAGGAGACATACCTTATATGTACAGATTAAATTTTGAGTCTAGTTTCATTAGAAACAAACGACACCAGAATTAAAGCCCTGTACAGAGAGATATTCAAGTTATACCACGCGAAGGTCAGAGCAGTCGATCCCTGTAACATGGGTGACTTTAACTAATAAAATGTACCAATTGGCCCGACCAAAAATTCTAGAAATAAATCCATGGATGGATATATGAGTATAAATTCAGGGAAAATTTACGAAACCAGTTTCCGAGTTTTGAAACTCGAGATATGATTTTAAGGCGACAGTGACGCAGTTTTCCAGCCCTGACTGAAATGTCAAATGGATGGGCAAAACAAGTGAACTTGGCTTGTTAACCCCTCGTGTCCAACACCGGCGATGGTCTCGGGTTCGGGGTGTTACAATTTTATTTGTATCAGAGCCACGGTTTAGTCGATTCTAGGACTACCGTGATGTGTTTGGGACTACCGTGATGTGTTTGGGGTCTAGCTATACATGCCATTAAATGATGAATCGATAGTGTGGTGATTTCTGACAATTTGACTTTGTGTTTGTTTATAGCAATGGATCCCGATCCCAACCGAGCGATAGCTGATGATGTGGAGAGTGTGGCGCTGCTCGCGCAAGGGGACAAACGCCATGGACTCTCAACCTATGGCCAGCAATCCTAATGACGAGGCTAGGCAAGCCTTTTATAGTGTGATGAACGAATGGTTTAATCAATACATTCGAACCAACACTACTGTTCCACAACCTCCATTCCCGACAAATGCAACCCCGCACCTACAATACCTCCGGTGGTGACCAAATAAGGTCAAGTAAGCCCCAATCGATAGGATTCAAAACATGGGGCCATGAATTTAAGGCTACGGATGAGGATGATGCCGAAGCGAGCTGAATTTTGGTTAGATAACACTATCTGGGTGCTTGATGAGCTATCCTGTACACCCGATGAGTGCTTAAAGTGTACCATCTCCTTGCTACGCGAGTCCGCCTACTATTGGTGGAGTACTCGACTTCTCGGTGCCTAGAGAGCAAGTGACTTGGGAATTCTTTCAAACCGAGTTCAAAAAAGTATATCATCGAGATTCATCGACCAAAAGCGGAGGGAATTCCTTGATCTTAAGCAAGGTTCGATGTCGATTCGACTCTGAACGAAAATTTGTGAGGCTTAGCCGATGCAGCGAGAGTGCATTTCGTCCGGGCTATTATGTGTAAACGCTTCGAGGATGGGCTGAATGATGATATAAGGATGTTTGTTGGCATCCTCGAGATACGAGTTCGTAGTACTTGTTGAGCGAGCTTGTAAAGTCAAGAACTTAGAAAGGAGAAACAAAAAGTGATGTGGGAACCGGAGAATTCGAAAGAGGTCCTCGGAAAGTCTCTTCAACAAGCATCAAAGAGATTTCGAGATGATGTGAGACGGTCTAGAGGCATTTCGGCTTTTCTAGACGAGGACGCGATCGACCCCTGTGACCACACAAGTCACCTCGATCACGGTGGTGGAAATGATCGTGTGAGAGGGCGGAGTGTCCACATTGTGGCAAATGGAATTCGGGAGCTGTTGGTTTCGTGATCGCTCCGCTATAAGTGTGGATCGGCCGACCACTTTATGAAGGATTGCCCAAGATGCATGATCGTAATGTAAGTCGAGTGCAAACCCGGGTGCTACCATCGCCGAGGTAGGCCACCTAGAAATATGGGCAATGTCGGTGGCGGTCGAGAGGATCTAGAGATGCTACCATCGATCCGAGGCTCGTGCTCTGCTAGGACTTATGCCATACGCGCCTTGCCGAGGATGCCGCCTCCGGATGTTATTACCGGTACTTTCACTCTTTTCAATACAAATGTGATTGCTTTGATTGACCCCGGTTCTACTCATTCATATATATGTGAAACCTTAGCATCCAAGAAGACTTTGCCCATTGAGTCTCTCGAGTTTGTAATTCGGTGTCAAACCCTTGGGTCATTACGTGCTTGTCAACAAAGTGTGCAAGAAAAGTCCCCTAGTGTTCCGAGGTTCTTGTTTTCCGGCGGACTTGATGCTTTTGCCGTTCGATGAGTTCGACGTTATTCTTGGTTTGGATTGGTTGACCATGCACGATGCGGTTGTAAACTGCAAGAGCAAGACTATCGATTTGAGGTGCGCGAATAATGAAATAATTCGGGTTGAGTCTACGGACTTAAAGGGGTTGCCAGCTGTAATATCAGCGATGTTGGCCCAGAGATAAGTAAGAAAAGGGTGCGAAGCGTACCTTGCGTACGTGCTCGATGACAAGGAATCAGACAAGAAACCCGAATCTGTGCCCGTGGTTTGTGAATACCCGGATGTTTTCCCCGAAGAATTGCCGGGTTTACCACCGTTCGGAAATAGAATTTGGCATCGAATTGGTACCGGTACCACTCAATTTCGATAGCTCCGTATCGTATGGCACCAACGGAATTAAAGGAGTTGAAAGCTCAGTTGCAAGAATTGGTGGATAGAGGTTTTGCTCGCTCGAGTTTTTCGCCTTGGGGTGCGCCAGTATTGTTCGTGAAGAAGAAGGATCGAACCATGCGGCTGTGCATCGACTATCGTCAGCTTAATAAAGTGACGATAAAGAACAAATATCCGTTGCCACGTATTGATGACTTGTTCGATCAATGAAGGGAGCCTCGGTGTTCTCGAAAATAGATTTGAGATCGGGCTATTATCAATTGCGAATCCGAGATTCGGACGTACCCAAGACCGCCTTGAGCGAGATATGGTCACTATGAGTTCCTAGTGATGCCGTTTGGGCTCACTAATGCCCCTGCGATATTTATGGATTTAATGAATCGGATCTTTAGACCATATTTGGATCGATTCGTAGTCGTGTTCATTGATGACATCTTGGTCTATTCAAGAAATGAGACCGAACATGTTGAACACCGCGGTTAGTCTTGCAAATTTTACGGGATAAGCAATTATATGCTAAGTTCAAAGTGTGAGTTCGGTTAAGAGAGGTTAGCTTCTTGGGTCATGTGGTATCTCGCATCGGGTATTCGAGTCGACCGAATAAAATTTCAGCCATACTTAATTGGAAGCCTCAGAAATATTATCGAGGTTCGGAGCTTTTGGGGCTCATGGATTATTACCGACGATTTGTAAAAGACTTCTCAACGATAGCCACGCCGATGACAAAGCTACTCCAAAAGGATGTTAAGTTCGAATGGATTGGAGAAATGCCAAAAAAGTTTCGATCAACTGAAAACTTATTTGACTGAAGCCCCAATTCTAGTGCAACCCGAGTCCGGCAAGGAGTTTGTCATCTATAGCGACGCCTCTCTACTTGGGTTAGGTTGCGTATTAATGCAAGAAGGTCGAGTTGTGGCCTATCGTCGAGGCAATTAAAGCCACATGAGAAAAATTATCGACTCATGATCTCGAATTGGCATATCGTATTCGCCTTAAAGATTTGGCGACATTACTTATTTGGTGAAAGGTGCCATGTATACTCGGATCACAAAAGTCTCAAATATTTGATGACCCAAAGAGACTTAAATCTGCGACAAAGACGTTGGCTCGAGTTGTTAAAGGATTATGAGCTGATCATTGACTATCACCCGGGAAAGGCGAATGTGGTTGCGGATGCCTTGAGTCGTAAATCGTTATTCACTTTACGAGCGATGAATGTGCACTTGTCTGTCCGATCCGACAGTGTGTTAGTGGCTGAATTGAAAGCCAAACCATTATTGACACACCAAATTCGAGAAGCTCGTAAAGTCGACGACGAGTTGGTTGCAAAAGCGGGCTGCGTGTGTTCGAACAAGGACTCGGAGTTTCAAATCGACGATGATGATTGTTTGAGGTTCAAAGGTCGTCTGTGTGTCCCAAAGAATTGAACTCATTTCGATAATTCAATGAAGCCCATTGTAGCCGAATGGCAATCCACCCGGAGTACTGAAGATGTACAATGATTTGAAACGTCGGTTTTGGTGGCATGGTATGAAGCGAGACATCTCCGACTTTGTTTGAGATGTTTAATATGTCAACAAGTGAAAGCGGAACATCGGTGCCTTGAGATTACTTCACCAATCACGATACCCGAGTGGAAATGGGATCGAGTCACAATGGACTTTGTATCCGGACCGCCATTGTCGCAAGTAAGAAGGATGCGGTTTGGGTCGTGGTAGATCGATTGACTAAGTCGGCCCACTTTGTCCCGACGCACGGATTTTTCAATGGAAAATTAGCGGAATTGTACGTTTCTCGATTGTGAGATTACACGGGTGCCTATTTCCATCGTCTCGGATAGAGATCCGAGATTTACCTCGCGATTTTGGAAAAAGTTGCAAGAAGCTTTGGGTACCAAGTTGCATTTCAAGACCGCTTTTCACCCCCAAACCGATGGTCAATCCGAGCGGATAATTCGAGATACTTGAGGATATGTTAAGATGTTGCGTCCTCGAGTTTAGTGGTTCATGGGAGCGGTATTTGCCGTTGATTGAATTCGCTTACAACAATAGCTTTCAATCAAGTATTAAGATGGCACCCTACGAGGCCTTATACGGTCGTAAATGCCGTACACCATTGTTTTGACCGAGCTCGGTGAAAGCAAGATTTTCGGGTGGATTTGATTAGGGATGCTGAATGAAAGTGAAAGTAATCCGTGAAAGTCTGAAGATAGCCTCCGATCGCCGTAAGTCGTGCGCGATCTGAAGCGTAAGGATTTCGAGTATCGTGGGCGATAAAGTGTTTCTCAAGGTATCGCCTTGGAAAAGATACTCAGGTTCGGCCGTAAGGGCAAGTTGAGCCCGAGGTTCATTGGGCCATATGAGATATCAGAGCGAGTCGGTCCAGTGGCATATCGTTTGATTTTGCCCCCTGAACTCAAAAGGTTCACGATGTCTTTCACGCTTCGATGCTTCGACGCTATAGATCCAATCCATCGCACGTGATTAGTCCATCAGAAATTGAAATTCAAGCTAATATGAGTTATGAGGAAGAACCGATTCGTATCCTATCACGAGAAGTGAAAGAGTTGCGAAACAAGCGGGTTTCGCTAGTGAAAGTGTTATGGCTCAAGCACGGGATAGAAGAAGCTACTTGGGAGACCGAGAACTCTATGAAAGAGCGATATCCAAGCCTATTTACGGTAAGATTTTGGGACGAAAATTTCTTAAGTGGGGAGAGTTGTGACAGCCCAAAATTGACCCTAGTCGGAAGGTGGTCTCGGGACCACAAAACCGAGGCATAAAAATAATTTAAAATTTATTTTGATGCCTATAATATGTGTGTATTCATGTATGACATTTTTGATGATTGGTTTAGTGTTATAAAGGTGAATTTCACTAGAAAGGACCTAGTAGTGAACTTTGAAAGTATAATGGGAAATGTGTGATGACTAATTAAAGCATACATGCAAAATAAAGGACTTGCATGTCAAATTCCCCTTTTTAGGTGGTGGTCGGCCATGACAAGGAGGATGGGCTAAACATGTCATGAAACATGTTTTGTTGGTGCATTAGGGTGAAATAATAAACAAAGGTGTATGGGTGATAAAAAATGAAAAAAAATGTGTGTGAGTGTGGTAATCCCCCTTGCCGTGAGTTGAGAAAGAGGAAGAAAAATTTTTGTTGTCTTCATCCTTTCTCATCCTTTTAATGAAAATCATAAGGGAAGAAAGAGGATTTTTGCTTCATGCTTGGTTTAGAAGAGATCTAGAAGGTGATTTGGCTAAATTGGCATCAAGATTAAGGTATGTATGAGGTTGTGTTAGGAGTTTCATGCATGTTTTGGTTGCTAACTTGATGTGCATGTTAGCCATGGCTCAAATCTTTGTTATGCCATGGAAATGGTATTTGGCCAAAGTTGTTATGGTGATAAAGCCATTGCATGCTAAGTGTGAAGCTTGATGATGATGCATGCAATGATGGATTGTCTACTCTTGAGTAAGATTTTGAGTTTTCTTTTGTGTTTAACCATGATTGAAGTTGAATGGAGCATGATTTTCATATTCGCCATGATGCATCCTTGAACATGGTTCATGCCTCTTGCATGTTAGTTAAAATTTGTATTTTGGATGGCTATGGACATCTTGAAATTTAGCCATGCTCATATTGTATATATATGTTTACACATGATGTTTTGGCTATGAAGTAAGTGATGAATATATTGGTTTAAAGAAGAAGATGTGGAAGAATGCTTGTGAAATTGCAAGCACAATTCGCCTAGCACACATATAAGTGCTTGATGCTATATTATAAGTTTTAATACAATGTGCAAAGCATTAACTAGTAAATGCATGCTGTTTTTGTGAGGTATTAAGTGCAAAATTGGCCTCAACATGTACATGAATATTCGGCCTTGGGTAGCCTATTGAAGGCCTTAGCCTTTCCTTGATGCTCAAATAAATTGTATTGAATTGCTTGATGTAGTATAAAATGTGCATGACCATTGTGTATTCAAGCTAAAGAGTGGCCATATGACCATTTAAACTCCTTGTCATATTCGGCCATAAGCAAGCACAATGAGGTTTTAATAAATTGAATTTGTTTGAATTAGCTCAAGAGCTAAGAGGGCCACAATTGGACAAGGGGAAGGAAAAGGTGATCGAATAGCCGAAAAAGCCGTTCGACAACATCCGAGGTAAGTCCTCAAGAAGTGACCCTACTTGAATTATGTGAAATAAAGTATGGATGTGTATTGATTATTGATTATGTATGTATGAGCATTTGAATTCTACCCGGGCTAAGTCCCGAAGGCGAATATGCTTGTGATTATATTTGCGTTTGAGCCTTAGTAACGAAAATGAAATATGTATGTCCAATGATTATTGATGTATGTGTACATGAGAAATTGAATGATATCCGGGCTAAGCCCCGAAGGCAATTATGCTGGAAATTATATCCGGGTTAAGACCCGAAGGCAATTGTGCTAGTGGCTATATCCGGGCTAAGACCCGAAAGCATTCGTGCAAGTTATTCTATCCGGGCTAAGACCCGAAGGCATTTGTGCACGTGATTATATCCGGTTATATTCCGAAGAATCTTGGGCTGGAGGTGAGTGTTGGTTGCTGTAATGAATTCAATTAGTACACTCGAAAAGCCCAAAGGATAAGGTACGTTATATGTGCATTGGAAAGTCGACATGTTTGAGCAACATTCGCTCAATCGACTAATGAATTTCAGTTATTGAATTGATTGATATTTTGTGAAATTATATAATGATGAAGTGTGAAGTAAGAATGTGTATTAATGAAATGATGCATTTGGCTATGTGAATGTATTGCTGTAATTAGAGTTGATTATATTCCTTGAGACTTACTAAGCATAAAAAAAAATGCTTACCCCGTTGCTTTGGCTCTCAGTTTTCTAGATTTCGCTCGAAGCAATCGGATTTGGGATCGTTGAAGTCGAAGTCATCCACACTATCAAGCCTCCATTTTGGTATAAATTTTTGGTTGAACTTGAAATGGCATGTATAGGACTACCCCATGTTGGTTAAATATGTTGTGATGTATATATGTACGGCCATGCGAAAATGGCTCGAAAAAGGAAGCATGAACTTAGACAAATTGTGGTTTGTATGTATATATTTGGTGTCATGATGTGGCTATGGCTTGGAAATGGGAATGTTGGTCATATGATCAGCCATTGGCATGGTTAAAATGATCATATATGAAGCTAGGTATGGCAAGACTAGTTGGTTCATGGAGACTACCAAATAGGTAAGACCTACCTTAAAAACAGATGCTGCCAGCTGCAGTGACGTGAATGTGAAAAATCACCAAAATTCGTAGGAATGGAATTAAATAGTGAATAAGCTATGTAAATGAACCTTGATGAGTCTATTTTCATATGGAAGAAACGAAATGGTCATAGGAGTTACATGTTAAGAGATATTAAAGCTATTGTGAGACAGGGCCAGAATGGTTTCTGGGTTCCCTGTCGCAACTTTAAAAATTCACTATAAATTATCCAAAAAGAATTAGGAGACATACCTTATATGTACAGATTAAATTTTGAGTCTAGTTTCATTAGAAACAAACGACACCAGAATTAAAGCCCTGTACAGAGAGATATTCAAGTTATACCACGCGAAGGTCAGAGCAGTCGATCCCTGTAACATGGGTGACTTTAACTAATAAAATGTACCAATTGGCCTGACCAAAAATTCTAGAAATAAATCCATGGATGGATATATGAGTATAAATTCAGGGAAAATTTACGAAACCAGTTTTCGAGTTTTGAAACTCGAGATATGATTTTTAAGGCGACAGTGACGCAGTTTTCCAGCCTGACTGGAAATGTCAAATGGATGGGCAAAACAAGTGAACTTGGCTTGTTAACCCTCGTGTCCAACACCCATGATGGTCTCGGGTTGGGTGTTACAATTTTATTTGTATCGAGCCACGGTTTAGTCGATTCTAGGACTACCGTGATGTGTTTGGGACTACCGTGATGTGTTTGGGGTCTAGCTATACATGCCATTAAATGATGAATCGATAGTGTGGTGATTTACGACAATTTGACTTTGTGTTTGTTTATAGCAATGGATCCCGATCCCAACCGAAGCGATAGCTGATGATGTGGAGAGTGTGGCGCCTGCTCTCCGCGCAAGGGACAGCCGTGCGGACTCTCAACCTATGGCCAGCAATCCTAATGACGAGGCTAGGCAAGCCTTTTATAGTGTGATGAACGAATGGTTTAATCAATACATTCGAACCAACACGGCTGTTCCACAACCTCCATTCCCGACAAATGCAACCCCCACACCTACAATACCTCCGGTGACTGACCAAATAAGGTCAAGTAAGCCCCCAGTCGATAGGATTCGAAAACATGGGGCCACTGAATTTAAGGCTACGGATGAGGATGATGCCGAAGCGAGCTGAATTTTGGTTAGATAACACTATCTGGGTGCTTGATGAGCTATCCTGCACACCGATGAGTGCTTAAAGTGTACCATCTCCTTGCTACGAGTCCGCCTACTATTGGTGGAGTACTCGACTTCTCCGGTGCCTAGAGAGCAAGTGACTTGGGAATTCTTTCAAACCGAGTTCAAAAAAGTATATCGATCGAGATTCATCGACCAAAAGCGGAGGGAATTCCTTGATCTTAAGCAAGGTTCGATGTCGCCATTCTGACTACGAATGAAAATTTGTGAGGCTTAGCCAGACGCTGCGAGAGTGCATTTCGTCCGGCTATTATGTGTAAACGCTTCGAGGATGGGCTGAATGATGATATAAGGATGTTTGTTGGCATCCTCGAGATACGAGTTCGTAGTACTTGTTGAGCGAGCTTGTAAAGTCAAGAACTTAGAAAGGAGAAACAAAAAGCTGATGTGGGAACCGAGAATTCGAAAGAGGTCCTCGGAAAGTCTCTTCAATAAGCATCAAGAGATTTTGAGATGATGTGAGCCGGTCTAGAGCGTTTGGGCTTTTCTAGACGAGGACGCGATCGACCCCTGTGACCACACAAGTCACCTCGATCACGGTGGTGGAAATGATCATTGTGAGAGGGCGAGTGTCCACATTGTGGCAAATGGCATTCGGGAGAGCTGTTGGTTTCGTGATCGCTCCGCTATAAGTGTGGATCGGCCGACCACTTTATGAAGGATTGCCCAAGATGCATGATCGTAATGTAAGTCGAGTGCAAACCCGGTGCTACCATCGCTCGAGGTAGGCCACCTAGAAATATGGGCAATGTCAGTGGCGGTCAGAGAGGATCTAGAGATGCTACCATCAGATCTGAGGCTCGTGCTCCTGCTAGGACTTATGCCATATGCGCACGCGAGGATGCTGCCTCTCCAGATGTTATTACCGGTACTTTCACTCTTTTCAATACAAATGTGATTGCTTTGATTGACCCTGGTTCTACTCATTCATATATATGTGAAACCTTAGCATCCAGTAAGACTTTGCCCATTGAGTCTACTGAGTTTGTAATTCGGGTGTCAAACCCCTTGGGTCATTACGTGCTTGTCAACAAAGTGTGCAAGAAAAGTCCCCTAGTGTTCCGAGGTTCTTGTTTTCCGTGGACTTGATGCTTTTGTCGTTCGATGAGTTCGACGTTATTCTTGGTTTGGATTGGTTGACCATGCACGATGCGGTTGTAAATCGCAAGAGCAAGACTATCGATTTGAGGTGCGCGAATAATGAAATAATTCGGGTTGAGTCTACGGACTTAAAGGGGTTGCCACCGTAATATCGGCGATGTTGGCCCGAGATAAGTAAGAAAAGGGTGCGGCGTACCTTGCGTCGTGCTTTCGATGACAAGGAATCGGACAAGAAACCCGAATCTGTGCCGTGGTTTGTGAATACCGGATGTTTTCCCAAGAATTGCCGGTTTACCACCGTTCAGAAATAGAATTTGGCATCGAATTGGTACCGGTACCACTCCAATTCGATAGCTCCGTATCGTATGGCACCAACGGAATTAAAGGAGTTGAAAGCTCGGTTGCAAGAATTGGTGGATAGAGGTTTTGCTCGCTTGAGTTTTTCGCCTTGGGGTGCGCCAAAGATTGTTCGTGAAGAAGAAGGATCGAACCATGCGGTTGTGCATCGACTATCGTCGACAATAAAGTGACGATAAAGAACAAATATCCGTTGCCACGTATTGATGACTTGTTCGATCAACTGAAGGAGCCTCGGTGTTCTCGAAAATAGATTTGAGATCGGGCTATTATCAATTGCGAATCCGAGATTCGACGTACCCAAGACGCCTTGAGCGAGATATGGTCACTATGAGTTCCTAGTGATGCCGTTTGGGCTCACTAATGCCCTGCAGATTTATGGATTTAATGAATCGGATCTTTAGACCATATTTGGATCGATTAAGTAGTCGTGTTCATTGATGACATCTTGGTCTATTCAAGAAATGAGACCGAACATCTTGAACACTGCGTTAGTGCTGCAAATTTTACGGGATAAGCAATTATATGCTAAGTTCAAGCAAGTGTGAGTTCGGTTAAGAGAGGTTAGCTTCTTGGGTCATGTGGTATCTGCATCGGTATTCGAGTCGACCGAATAAAATTTCAGCCATACTTAATTGGAAGCCTCAGAAATATTACCGAGGTTCGAGAGTTTTGGGGCTCGCCGATTATTACCGACGATTTGTAAAAGACTTATCAACGATAGCCACGCCGATGACGAAGCTACTCCAAAAGGATGTTAAGTTCGAATGGATGGAGAAATGCCAAAAAAGTTTCGATCAACTGAAAACTTATTTGACTGAAGCCCCAATTCTAGTGCAACCCGAGTCCGGCAAGGAGTTTGTCATCTATAGCGACGCCTCTCTACTTGGGTTAGGTTGCGTATTAATGCAAGAAGGTCGAGTTGTGGCCTATGCGTCGAGGCAATTAAAGCCACATGAGAAAAATTATCCGACTCATGATCTCGAATTGGCCGCCATCGTATTCGCCTTAAAGATTTGGCGACATTACTTATTTGGTGAAAGGTGCCATGTATACTCGGATCACAAAAGTCTCAAATATTTGATGACCCAAAGAGACTTAAATCTGCGACAAAGACGTTGGCTCGAAATAAAAGGATTATGAGTGATCATTGACTATCACCCGGAAAGGCGAATGTGGTTGCGGATGCCTTGAGTCGTAAATCGTTATTCACTTTACGACGATGAATGTGCACTTGTCCGTCCGATCCGACGGTGGTGTTAGTGGCTGAATTGAAAGCCAAACCATTATTGACACACCAAATTCGAGAAGCTCAGAAAGTCGACGACGAGTTGGTTGCAAAACGGGCTGCGTGTGTTCCGAACAAGGACTCGGAGTTTCAAATCGACGATGATGATTGTTTGAGGTTCAAAGGTCGTCTGTGTGTCCCAAAGAATTCGGAACTCATTTCGATAATTCTGAATGAAGCCCATTGTAGTCGAATGGCAATCCACCCGGGGAGTACGAAGATGTACAATGATTTGAAACGTCGGTTTTGGTGGCATGGTATGAAGCGAGACATCTCCGACTTTGTTTGAGATGTTTAATATGTCAACAAGTGAAAGCGGAACATCGGTGCCTTCGAGATTACTTGACCAATCACGATACCCGAGTGGAAATGGGATCGAGTCACAATGGACTTTGTATCCGGACCGCCATTGTCGCAAGTAAGAAGGATGCGGTTTGGGTCGTGGTAGATCGATTGACTAAGTCGGCCCACTTTGTCCCGTCAGACGTCTGATTTTTCAATGGACAAATTAGCGGAATTGTACGTTTCTCGATTGTGAGATTACACGGGTGCCTATTTCCATCGTCTCGGATAGAGATCCGAGATTTACCTCGCGATTTTGGAAAAAGTTGCAAGAAGCTTTGGGTACCAAGTTGCATTTCAAAGACCGCCTTTCACCCCCAAACCGATGGTCAATCCAAGCGGATAATTCGGATACTTGAGGATATGTTAAGATGTTGCGTCCTCGAGTTTAGTGGTTTATGGGAACGGTATTTGCCGTTGATTGAATTCGCTTACAACAATAGCTTTCAATCAAGTATTAAGATGGCACCCTACGAGGCCTTATACGGTCGTAAATGCCGTACACCTTTGTTTTGGACTGAGCTCGGTGAAAGCAAGATTTTCGGTGGATTTGATTAGGGATCTTTGAATGAAAGTGAAAGTAATCCGTGAAAGTCTCAAGATAGCCTCCGATCGCCGTAAGTCGTCACGCAGATCTGAGCGTAAGGATATCGAGTATCGTGGGCGATAAAGTGTTTCTCAAGGTATCGCCTTGGAAAAAGATACTCGAGTTCTTCGGCCGTAAGGGCAAGTTGAGCCCGAGGTTCATTGGGCCATATGAGATATCGAGCGAGTCGGTCCAGTGGCATATCGTTTGATTTTGCCCCTGAACTCAAAAGGTTCACGATGTCTTTCACGTTTCGATGCTTCGACGCTATAGATCCAATCCATCGCACGTGATTAGTCCATCGAAATTGAAATTCAAGCTAATATGAGTTATGAGGAAGAACCGATTCGTATCCTATCACGAGAAGTGAAAGAGTTATGAAACAAGCGGGTTCCGCTAGTGAAAGTGTTATGGCTCAAGCACGGATAGAAGAAGCTACTTGGGAGACCGAGAACTCTATGAAAGAGCGATATCCAAGCCTATTTACTGGTAAGATTTTCGGGACGAAAATTTCTTAAGTGGGGAGAGTTGTGACACCCAAAATTGACCCTAGTCGGAAGGTGGTCTCGGGACCACAAAACCGAGGCATAAAAATAATTTAAAATTTATTTTGATGCCTATAATATGTGTGTATTCATGTATGACATTTTTGATGATTGGTTTAGTGTTATAAAGGTGAATTTCACTAGAAAGGACCTAGTAGTGAACTTTGAAAGTATAATGGGGAAATGTGTGATGACTAATTAAAGCATACATGCAAAATAAAGGACTTGCATGTCAAATTCCCCTTTTTAGGTGGTGGCGGCTATGACAAGGAGGATGGGCTAAACATGTCATGAAACATGTTTTGTTGGTGCATTAGGGTGAAATAATAAACAAAGGTGTATGGGTGATAAAAAATGAAAAAAAATGTGTGTGAGTGTGGTAATCCCCCCTTGCCGTGAGTTGAGAAAGAGGAAGAAAAATTTTTGTTGTCTTCATCCTTTCTCATCCTTTTGGCCGAAAATCATAAGGGAAGAAAGAGGATTTTTGCTTCATGCTTGGTTTAGAAGAGATCTAGAAGGTGATTTGGCTAAATTGGCATCAAGATTAAGGTATGTATGAGGTTGTGTTAGGAGTTTCATGCATGTTTTGGTTGCTAACTTGATGTGCATGTTAGCCATGGCTCAAATCTTTGTTATGCCATGGAAATGGTATTTGGCCAAAGTTGTTATGGTGATAAAGCCATTGCATGCTAAGTGTGAAGCTTGATGATGATGCATGCAATGATGGATTGTCTACTCTTGAGTAAGATTTTGAGTTTTCTTTTTGTGTTTAACCATGATTGAAGTTGAATGGAGCATGATTTTCATATTCGGCCATGATGCATCCTTGAACATGGTTCATGCCTCTTGCATGTTAGTTAAAATTTGTATTTTTGGATGGCTATGGACATCTTGAAATTTGGCCATGCTCATATTGTATATATATGTTTACACATGATGTTTTGGCTATGAAGTAAGTGATGAATATATTGGTTTAAAGAAGAAGATGTGGAAGAATGCTTGTGAAATTGCAAGCACAATTCGGCCTAGCACACATATAAGTGCTTGATGCTATATTATAAGTTTTGGGCCACAATGTGCAAAGCATTAACTAGTAAATGCATGCTGTTTTTGTGAGGTATTAAGTGCAAAATTGGCCTCAACATGTACATGAATATTCGGCCTTGGGTAGCCTATTGAAGGCCTTAGCCTTTCCTTGATGCTCAAATAAATTGTATTGAATTGCTTGATGTAGTATAAAATGTGCATGACCATTGTGTATTCAAGCTAAAGAGTGGCCATATGACCATTTAAACTCCTTGTCATATTCGCCATAAGCAAGCACAATGAGGTTTTAATAAATTGAATTTGTTTGAATTAGCTCAAGAGCTAAGAGGGCCACAATTGGACAAGGGAAGGAAAAGGTGATCGAATAGCCGAAAAAGCCGTTCGACAACATCCGAGGTAAGTCCTCAAGAAGTGACCCTACTTGAATTATGTGAAATAAAGTATGGATGTGTATTGATTATTGATTATGTATGTATGAGCATTTGAATTCTACCCGGCTAAGTCCCGGCGAATATGCTTGTGATTATATTTGCGTTTGAGCCTTAGTAACGAAAATGAAATATGTATGTCCAATGATTATTGATGTATGTGTACATGAGAAATTGAATGATATCCGGGCTAAGCCCCGAAGGCAATTATGCTGGAAATTATATCCGGTTAAGACCCAAGGCAATTGTGCTAGTGGCTATATCCTGGCTAAGACCAAAAGCATTCGTGCAAGTTATTCTATCCGGCTAAGACCAAGGCATTTGTGCACGTGATTATATCCGGTTATATTCAAGAATCTTGGGCTGGAGGTGAGTGTTGGTTGCTGTAATGAATTCAATTAGTACACTCGAAAAGCCCAAAGGATAAGGTACGTTATATGTGCATTGGAAAGTCGACATGTTTGAGCAACATTCGCTCAATCGACTAATGAATTTCAGTTATTGAATTGATTGATATTTTGTGAAATTATATAATGATGAAGTGTGAAGTAAGAATGTGTATTAATGAAATGATGCATTTGGCTATGTGAATGTATTGCTGTAATTAGAGTTGATTATATTCCTTGAGACTTACTAAGCATAAAAAAAATGCTTACCCGTTGCTTTGGCTCTCGGTTTTCTAGATTTCGTCAAGCAATCGGATTTGGGATCGTTGAAGTCGAAGTCATCCACACTATCAAGCCTCCATTTTGGTATAAATTTTTGGTTGAACTTGAAATGGCATGTATAGGACTACCCCATGTTGGTTAAATATGTTGTGATGTATATATGTACGGCCATGCGAAAATGGCTCGAAAAAGGAAGCATGAACTTAGACAAATTGTGGTTTGTATGTATATATTTGGTGTCATGATGTGGCTATGGCTTGGAAATGGGAATGTTGGTCATATGATCAGCCATTGGCATGGTTAAAATGATCATATATGAAGCTAGGTATGGCAAGACTAGTTGGTTCATGGAGACTACCAAATAGGTAAGACCTACCTTAAAAACAGATGCTGCCAGCTGCAGTGACGTGAATGTGAAAAATCACCAAAATTCGTAGGAATGGAATTAAATAGTGAATAAGCTATGTGAGTCTATTTTCATATGGAAGAAACGAAATGGTCATAGGAGTTACATGTTAAGAGATATTAAAGCTATTGTGAGACAGGGCCAGAATGGTTTCTGGGTTCCCTGTCGCAACTTTAAAAATTCACTATAAATTATCCAAAAAGAATTAGGAGACATACCTTATATGTACAGATTAAATTTTGAGTCTAGTTTCATTAGAAACAAACGACACCAGAATTAAAGCCCTGTACAGAGAGATATTCAAGTTATACCACGCGAAGGTCAGAGCAGTCGATCCCTGTAACATGGGTGACTTTAACTAATAAACTGTACCAATTGGCCGGACCAAAAATTCTAGAAATAAATCCATGGATGGATATATGAGTCTAAATTCAGGGAAAATTTACGAAACCAGTTTCCGAGTTTTGAAACTCGAGATATGATTTTTAAGGCGACAGTGACGCAGTTTTCCAGCCTGACTGGAAATGTCAAATGGATGGGCAAAACAAGTGAACTTGGCTTGTTAACCCCTCGTGTCCGACACCGGCGATGGTCTCGGGTTCGGGGTGTTACAACTCTTAAGCCCTATTTTGGGGTGTTACATTGAGTATATGCTTAACTTTTTGCTAGTGCATTCGTCCTGGATTTGTCTGATATCGACTTACCAACCCCATTGTAAAACAAATATCTGAATGTGTACATAGCATAACATAAAGGAGGATTCCTACTGCTAAAGCATAACGAACCTTTCCCATGTTCTCTTTCTTCCGTTGTCTTAGGATAGTCCTCTAAAGAGAGATGAAATCCTAATAATGAAGGTTGATTTTTCTTCTTCGAATCAGTCATTGCATAACGCTCTAATATCTTGTCCAAGTATGAAGCCTGAGACATTTCTATCACTTTAATCTCTTAGGATTCGAGTACCTAGAACGAAATTAGCTTCTCCTAAGTTCTTCATGCTAAACTATTGGGTTAATCATAGTTTAACCGATGACAATATCCCTACATTATTCCCAATTAGTAGAATATCATCGACATATAGAACTAGAGAGACCACCTTTTCATCTCCTAAACATTTATAAACAAAAGGTTTATCTATGTTTTGTTCAAATCCAAAAGTCTTGATCACTTGATCGTATCTTTGATTCCATGAGCGTGATGTCTGCTTAAATCTGTATATGGATCTAAGCAATTTGCAAACTTTATACTCGTTTCCTTTAGCTATATATTTGGGAGGTTGCATCATGTAGATGCTCTCTTCAAGATAGCTATTCAAAAACACTATCTTGACATCCATTTGTTAGATCTCGTAATCGAAGGCTACCACAATGGATACTAATATGCAGATTAACTTGAGCATGGAAATTGGAGAGAAGGTTTCTTTGTAATCGATACCTTCTTTCTTATTAAAACCTTTTTCTATAAGTCTGGCCTTATAAGTTTCCACTTTTCCATCTACATTTCTTTTCCTATTGTAGATCCACTTATACCCTATGAGTTTTATCCATTCTGGTAAGTCTACAAGTTCCCACATTGAGATTGAATTCATAGAGTCTGCATCAGCTTTCATAGTTATTACCTTGAGCTTGGAATAAACACTCTACATCACTTCATCATATGTGAGTCATCTTTTTATTCGACAGACTTAGTGTTAAAAATAGTTCTACCAGATTGGAAGAACTCAGGCCTACAAGAGACTCTCCTACTACGACGAGGCTCCCTATGTTGCTGATTGTTTGCAAGTCTACTATTAGGAGTTGTTTCTGGAACTGTTTCCATAGGATTTTTTTATATTTTTCGAAAGCTCCTAGAGTTCCTCTTTACTCCAAGGTTTAAAGTCATTCATGTAACTTTCTTCAAAAAAAGTAGCATGATTTGAGACTATAACAATTTGCTCTTTTGGGTTATAAAACAAATCACCCTTTGATCCCTTTGGATATCCTACAAACATGCAAAAATTTTTCTGTGAGTCCAACTTCCTCGCATCTTTTTCCAATACGTGGGCCAGTTATCCCAAAATCTTAAAATGGTTAAGATACGACTTCCTACCATACCAAAATTTGTATGGGGTTTTCAATTGTAACACCCCTAACCAGTATCCGTCGTCGGAACAGGTTTACAGAGTATTACTGGAACATTCGAAACATTTTTCAATTAATTTACATAAATTTCTAGTCATTTATCGAGATCATACGTATCGTCCCTTATATGGACCCTTGAGGCCCAAAACGAGTGTTGGAATCAAATCAGGACTAAATTAGGAACTCAGAGATATTTTACGAAATTCTAAAAAATTTTCTTAAGTGCAGGGCTCACATGTAACATTCTAATTTTGAGCCTAGTCGGAACAGTGGTTTCGGGACCACAAATCTGATGAGGAAAATTCATTTTTATTATATTTTATTTCACGGAATGATTTTGTGAAAATTTCGTTCGAAAATTTCGACGTTTGGGCACTCAATTTGGCCAAAAGGATTAAATTGTAAAAAGTGTAAAAGTTGAGTTCTACATGTTAGAAGTGTCTAATTGTTATGATTTTTTAAATTAAAGGTCCTTAAATGGAATTAGACCATTTTGAAGTTTGTGGACAAAAATGGACATGGTATGATAGGTTTTTAAAAGTTTTTTATTAAGGGCATTTTAGTAAATTGGTAATTAAATGAATTAAAAATGCCAAAATAAGCCAAATTTGCTCATCTTCTTCCTCATGGCCGAATTTTTCATGAAAAACACCATGGATAGGGTTTTCAAGCTTTCCAAGCTCATTTGTAAGTGATCATGAGCCCCGTTTTTAATGTTCTTTACATTTTTGAAGTCTCGGTAACATGTTCTAGCTATTTCTACCATTATTTTGAGCTAGGGTTTGTGTTTAAAAATTTACCCATGAATGATATGCATGTATTTTTATGTTTAATGGTAGAATATGAAGCTTGAAATTGTGTTAAACAACTTTTGCTGAGTGATTTTACGTGAAAAGGAGTAAAACGACATAATCGGTAAAAATACCTAATGTTCATAAATACATGTTAGAGTGAGAATTTGATGTTGCCATAGAAGGGAAAAATGATCAGCATGTCATAAAACATAATAAAATAAGATGAAGTTTAATTTTCGAACCTTGGGGCAAGAGTGAAAATATGCAAAAGTTTAGGGGTCAAAATGAAAATTTGTAAAAATATGATTTTTGGACCCATATGAATAATGTGACTAATTATTAGGCTAAATGTGATATTATAGATAAGCAAATCGAGATTCAGGCTTAAATCGGGAAAATACAAGGTTATGGACTAAAATGGTAAATTACTGTTTCTAGATCGAGGTAAGTTCGTGTGTTAATAATAATGAAATACCATGCATGAATTGTAATTCTCTATTGATATGGAATAAATTTTATGATTTAATATGTTTAAGAGAAGTTGATGGATGGTATGCATGATATGGAAAAATGTAATACTTGTTGTGTCATGTGAAATTGAATGGAAAATTATTGTTACATGAATATAGTGTTAAATTACTATTACTTGGGTTGTATGAATTGCTACACGGTTGTACCTAATGATATTTCGATAAGTTTGTATGTAAATAATTTATTGATTCTTTTTATTTTATTATATTTTGTTATCATATGAAATGTGGCTGCCTATAGAATGACTATTGGTTGTAAATTGCAAATTGAAAAAGGACTATGAATAAATTTGTAACATGCTGGAAAGTAAGGAATTTCCCAAATTGAGCCTTCGGAATAGAAACGATACAAATGATCTATTATGAGGTCACGTGTGTAGTACTAAGTGTAGGCTACTACGTGTACCGGATAATTGGTCGCATGTGTAGTACTAAGTGCAGGCTACTATGCGTACCCGATAACTTCGATCACGTGTGTAGTACTAAGTGCAGGCTACTACGTGTATCAGATGGTTAGGTCACGTGTGTAGTACTAAGTGCATGCTACTACGTGTACCGGATAATTGGTCACATGTGTAGTACTAAATACAGGCTACTATGCGTACTAGATAGCCTTGTCTACAAGTGTGAAAATATGTGTAGGCAACTGAGTATCAGTTATTATTCCGAAGAGTTCAACGGGAAATGTGACAGCCCAAAATTGACCCTAGTCGGGATGTGGTTTCGGGACCACAAAATCGAGGCATAAAAATAATTAAAAATTTAATTTGATGCCTATGATATGTGTTAAATTGTGTATGACATTTTGATGTTTCAATTTAGAATTATAAATGTGAATTTCACTAGAAAGGACCTAGTAGTAAACTTTGAAAGTATGATGGGGAAATGTGTGATGACTAGTTGAGCATGCATGCAAAAATAAGGGATTTGCATGTCAAATTTCCCCAAGGATGGTATAGTGGCCGGCCATGACAAGGGAATATGGGCAAGGAAGACATGTTATGACATGTTTTGTTAATGCATGATGTGATAAATGATAAAAAATTAAGCATGTAGGAAGAGAAACAAAAATCAAAATTTGCTCATCCTTCCCCCTTTTGCCGTGAGTGAAAGAGAAGCAAAGAAAAAATTTTGTTCACCTATTTTTCTCTTCTTTGGCCGAAAATACTAAGGAAGAAGGAAGGATTTTTGCTTCATTTTCTTTGTTTAGAAGAGATCTAGAAGGAAATTTGGCTAAACTTGCAACAAGAGTAAGGTATGTATGAGGTTGTGTTGGGAGTTTCATGCATGTTTTGGTTGCTAATTTGATGTGCATGTTAGCCATGGCTCAAATCTTTGTTATGCCATGGAAATGGCATTTGGCCAAAGTTGTTATGGTGATAAAGCCATTGCATGCTAAGTGTGAAGCTTGATGATGATGCATGCAATGATGGATTGTCTACTCATGAGTAAGATTTTGAGCTTTCTTTTTGTTTTATCATGATTGAAGTTGAAAAGGAGCATGATTGTCATATTCGCCATGATGCATTCTTGAGCATGATTCATGCTTCTTGCATGTTAGTTAAAATTTGTGTTTTGGATGGCTATGGACACCTTGAAATTCGGCCACGCTCATATATGCATATATATGATTGCACATTATGTTTTGGTTATGAGCTAAGTGATGAATAAATTGGTTTAAAGAAGAAGATGTGGAAGAATGCTTGTGAAATTACAAGCACAATTCGGCCTAGCACACATATAAGTGCTTGATGCTATATTATAAGTTTTGGGCCACAATGTGCAAAGCATTAATTAGTAAATTGCATGCTGTTTTTGTGAGGTATTAAGTGCAAAATTGACCTCAACATGTACATGAATATTCGCCTTGGGTAGCCTATTGAAGGCCTTAGCATTTCCTTGATGCTCGAATAAATTGTATTGAATTGCTTGATGTAGTATAAAATGTGCATGACCGTTGTGTATTCAAGCTAAAGGGTGGCCATATGACCATTTAAACTCCTTGTCATATTCGCCATAAGCTAGCACAATGAGGTTTTAATAAATTGAATTTGTTTGAATTAGCTCAAGAGCTTAGAGGGCCACAATTGGACAAGGGAAGGAGAAAGTGATCGAATAGCCGAAAAAGCCGTTCGACAACATCCGAGGTAAGTCCTCAAGAAGTGACCCTACTTGAATTATGTGAAATAAAGTATGGATGTGTATTGATTATTGATTATGTATGCATGAGTATTTGAATTCTACCCGGCTAAGTCCCAAGGCGAATATGCTTGTGACTATAATTGCGTTTGAGCCTTAGTAACGAAAATGAATTATGTATGTCCAATGATAATTGATGTATGTGTTCATGGGAAATTGAATGATATCCGGCTAAATCCAAGACAATTATGCTGGAAATTATATCCGGTTAAGACCAAGGCAATTGTGCTAGTGGCTACATCCGGCTAAGACCAAGGCATTCGTGCGAGACATTCTATCCGGCTAAGACCGAAGGCATTTGTGCACATGGTTATATCCGGTTATGTTCCAAAGAATCTTGGGCTGGAGGTGAGTGTTGGTTGCTGTAATAAATTCAATGAGTACACTCAAAAGCCCAAAGAATGAGGTGCGATATATGTGCATTGGAAAGTCGACATGTTTGAGCAACATTCGCTCAATCGACTAATGAACTTCAGTTATTGAATTGATTGATACTTTGTGAAATTATATAATGATGAAGTGTGAAGTAAGAATGTGTATTAATGAAATGATGCATTTGGTTATGTGAATGTATTGCTGTAATTAGAGTTGATTATATTCCTTGAGACTTACTAAGCATAAAAATGCTTACCCGTTGCTTTGGCTCTCGCTTTTCTAGATTTCGCTCAAGCAATCGGATTTGGGATCGTTGAAGTCGAAGTCATCCACACTATCAAGCCTCCATTTTGGTATAAATTTTGGTTGAACTTGAGATGGCATGTATAGGACTACCCTTGTTTGTTAAATATGTTGTGATGTAAGTATGTACGGCCATGCGAAAATGGCTCAAAAGGAAACATGAACTTAGAATAATTGTGGTTTGTATGTATATATTTGGTGTCATGATGTGGCTATGGCTTGGAAATGGGAATGTTGGTCATATGATCAGCCATTGGCATGGTTAAAATGATCATATATGAACCTATGTATGGCAAGACTAGTTGGTTCATGGAGACTACCAAATAGGTAAGACCTACCTTAAAAACAGATGCTGCCAGCTGCAGTGACGTGAATGTGAAAAATCACCAAAATTCGTAGGAATGGAATTAAATAGTGAATAAGCTATGTAAATGAGCCTTGATGAGTCTATTTTCATATGGAAAAAACGAAATGGTCATAGGAGTTACATGTTAAGAGATATTAAAGCTATTGTGAGACAGGGCTAGAAAAGTTTCTGGGTTCCCTGTTGCAACTTTAAAAATTTACTATAAATTATCCAGAAAGAATTAGGAGTCATTCCTTATATGTACAGATTCCATTTTGAGTCTAGTTTCATTAGAAACAAACGGCACCAGGATTAAATCCCTGTGCAGAGAGATATTCAAGTTGTAACGCGCAAAGGTCAAAGCAGTCGATCCCTGTAACATGGGTAACTTTAACTAATAAACTGTACCAATTGGCCCGACCAAAAATTCTAGAAATAAATGCATGGATGGATATATGAGTCTAAATTCAGGGAAAATTTACAAAACCAGTTTCCGAGTTTTGGAACTCGAGATATGATTTTTAAGGCGACGGTGACGCAGTTTTCCAGCCTGACTGGAAATGTCAAATTGGTGGGCAAAATATGTGGACTTGGCTTGTTAACCCCTCGTGTCCGACACCGGCGATGGTCTCGGGTTCGGGGTGTTACAGGAAAATCGGTTAAGTAAAAATACATGTGAACATGATTATATGATGAATAAGTGCATCTATATGTTTATGAAAATTCTGAGCAATGTGCTTGATATTTGAGTGAACTTCGATAAGACAAAATGGATTAAGTGAAATTATGTAAGAGTGAATTTTAGTAGAAAATAGTGTTGGACAGCAGCAGTTGCGTAACTTTGAAAATTCACCAAAAATTATGTAAGTTGAATTAAATTTCAAAAAAAATTATGGAATTAAATATTAAGGAGTCTATTTTCATATAAAAGAAACAGAATGAGCAAAAGAGTTTTATATTATGTGATATTCTAAATTTTGTGAGACAGTGTCAGAATGAATTCGAGATCCCCTGTTCTGACTTGGAAAAATTGTTAAAAATGATACAAAAATAATAATGAGTTATAATTTATATGAATAGAATATCAAATGAGTATAATTTCAGGAAGAATGGACAAGAACATCATCTGAGTCCCGAAATATGAGATAAATAATTTTTAGTGAAGAGAGGTCAGAACTGTTAGACAACAAAATAGGGGAAACTTTAATGAATAAACTGTAATAATTGGCTAAACCAAAAATTTTGGAAATTTTATGGGAGAAAGGTATATGAATCTAGTTTCAAGGAAAATTAACTAAAATAAATTTGGAGTTTTTTAGCTTCAGATATGAATGATTTAGTAACTATAACTCGATAAAATAGCTTAACCTGAACATGTGTAATTGTACAATTATAGTGTTTTATCTTGAAAAACATGTTAGTAATTGCTTATTAATTTCATATGGACTTACTAAGCGTAAAGCTTACCCGTCCTCTCCATTTCTTTAGTATTGTCAGGTCGGCTCGGGGTTGGAGATCATCGGAGGCAAAATCACACTATCAAACTATCATTTTTGGGAGAATTAATTCAAATATTAGAAATATCAAGTGAGTGGCATGTATAGGAAGTTGGTTTGTGATATGTATTATTACTATGATTTTGACCATACGTATCAGTCTGCATTGAGTTATCGTATGTGATCATGAGACGTGGTCCTTATCCATTATGGTTTATAAGTTTAATTAATCATGCCATGTCCTATGTTTTGATGTGATGATATAGTTAGCTTTGTTTGTTATGCATGATTGGTAATACATCAGGCAAGTTAAATGTAGGCCAGTGGATCATGAATTAAATGGAAATGAGTAATGTTGCCTTGAATATGGATGTTTAATGGATAAATTGGTAACTACATTATGATGGTATAAAATGAGAATAAGATTTAGCATGTCTAGTTCTAGTTAATGTAAGAATGTATATTATATACAGGATGGTAAGCAAATATGTTTAAAGTGAAAGACATGGTATTGCACGATTATGGATGTGTAAGTGCTCATTTATGCCACATTATATGTCTTTAAATATGAGTCTATGCATGTGTTCGAAAAGTTTTGAATTAAATGAAATTTTATGGCCCAGTTTTTGTCTATGTGTATGGTTAAGTCTGGTAATGCCTCGTACTCTGTTCCGACCTTGGATACGGGTAAGGGGTGTTACATCACACGCTCGTGTGGTCAGGCCGTGTACTATACACGCCCATGTCCCTAACCTGTGTAACTCTCTGACTTTTAAAACATGAAGAAGTTGAAGTCACATGGCCAAGTTAAACGCCTGTGTGCTAGGCCATGTGGCAAATTTTTATTTTCGAAATTTAGCTGCAGTTTTCACACTACCGTGTAACACGCTTGTGTCCTAGGTCATGTGAACCACACGGTTGAGACACATGCCCGTGTCTCTACCCATATGCCCAATTCTGAGCATTTTGTTTCTCATTTTTAAGATGCAGGGGACACACAACCAGACCACATGCCCATGGGATGAGCTGTGTGTCACACACGGCCAAGACACACGCCCATGTGTTTTCCCATGTGGACAAAATAAGCATATTTCCTAGCCTCATTTGTCACCCAAAACATACCATTTTCCTATAATAAAACTCCCAAACATATATCCACCAATCCAACATCATATTCACAAGAAAATTGACATCAATCATATAGTATTATCTCATGCATCAATAGATATAAACTTACTCTGGTCATAACTCATATGCTAACACAATTTCATCAAACCAACACATAATAAGCACTTATGTGATTATCAAAATATTGCTTCAAATATAGCCAAACTTAGACCATCAATAGCCACTCCAATGGCTAGGTTACAAAACAACCATTACAAGCCATCATTGGCCAACTAAACATGTCATTATACAAAATGAGATTTCTATTTATACCAAAATGAGATAGTGGATAGTGTGATGACTGCTCCGACCGACTTCCAACCTTTGCGAGCTTTGAGCACTATAAAATAGGGAAAAATAAACGATGTAAGCATTTTATGCTTAGTAAGTTTGTATAATAAAAAATAAACTTATCTGTCTTATTTATTAACACAAGCACACATAAATACATATTCCATCAATTTTGGGTAAGTTACCTAAACACATACACTTATTCAAACAAGTTAGTCACATAATCTCATATGACTATCAAGTAAATATAGATGAGCGCATCACATTACAAACTTCCATTAATTTCACCTTTCCACACTTTAATAGTCTTTTCCGTCGAACCATTGAAATCTCGATGGATGTTCGGTAATACACACATGTGCAAAAGTACCCATTAGGGTACATAATAAAAAGGCACACTCTTGAGCCATACATTTTACACTAGGATTACCAGTCCAAGCTAAATCCTATCCGTAGCATATGCTCCAAGGAGCTTAATATGGACTACCCGTCCAGGCTAAATCCAATTTATAACCTAAAATCAAGAGGGCTTACATTAGAATTACCTGTCTGGACTAAATTCTATTTGCAAGATATGCACTATTATTCTTAACCCATCGAAATTCAACATTCGACCAGAACATGATAATTTTTCTGTATTACACAACTTAAGACTATTTCATTAGGTATATATCATGTCTCACGAATCAACTCAATCATATAATTCAATTCAAGCAGAATAACTGATCGTGTGGTTTCGTGATAGGTTTTAAATATTTATAATTACTCGTTCTTGAACTAACTAATATCGCGATGTTGGTAAGTGTACCTATCGAACAGTAGTATAGTTTTAGCAAGACCGGATTGTCAAACCCAAAGGAACTAAAAGTACTAGTAATGACTGTCTTTTTATTATCTAGCCTAAGAATAATGGGGTTTTGTTTTAATTAACTAATTATCTAAACTAAGAACACACAGAGAAAATAATTAGGGAATTGCTTTTGGGAAAATCGATTGACTTGAGACAATACCTAAGGAAAAATCCACCTAGACTTTACTTGTTATTCTGACTCCGAACCGGATGATTTATTCATTCAACTTGTCCCGTAAAGATCCCTAAGTTATGTTATTATCCGTATTCAAGACTAATAATGTCTAATCCCTAGATTGAATAATTGAGACTTTTCTCTAATTAACACTCTAGGGTTGCATTAACTCGATCTATGGATCCCCTTATTAGGTTTCACCCTAATTCGGCAAAATCTTGTCACCCTTTTTCTAAGCGCGCAATCAACTTCGCTTAATTACGACCAATGTACTCTTAGACAGGGTCTATTCCTCTTCTGAATAAGAGCTTATCTTGAATCAGTATCCTGAGATATCAAAACAAGAATTAAGAACACATAATTAAGAACAAGTTAAATATTTATCATACGATTCGGAAAATAATAACAAGATTCGTCTTAGGTTTCATTCCCCTTAGGTATTTAAGGGATTTAGTTCATAACTAAATAAGAAAACATCTCAGAAGAATAAAGAATACAAAACATAAAGAAAACCCAAAACTCCTGAAGGGAAATTGAGGAGAGATCTTCAGTCTTGATGATGAATCCGGCTTCTGAGATGGATCAATCGGCTTCCTTAGGGTAATTCCTTACCTCCTCTTCTCCCTCCTCTTTTTCTCCTATTCTAGGGTGTATTTATAGGCTTTGGAATGCCTAGAAGCCCTCAAAAGTGGCCTTTTTCAAATTGGACTTAACTTGGGCTCGGCAGGGACACGCTCGTGTCCACGGCCGTGTGACGTGATTGCCAGGCCGTGTTCGATCCGTTAAATTACACATGACCATGTGGGTCAATGGCCAGGCCGTGTGAACCATGAAAGCCTTGGTCGACACCCTCGAAAGACACGGGCATGTGAGCTACCTGTGTGGCAAGGCTTAGGCCATGTCATCTTCTCGATTTGGTCCGTTTTGTCCCTCTTTGGCTCGTTTTTGGCTCCTTTCGCTCTCCTATGCTCTCCTAAGTATAAAACATGAAATTAAAGCATTAGGAGCATTGAATTCACCGATGCTAATAAGAAATCATCTATAAAATGCATTAAACATGGGGTAAAAATATGTATAATTTACTGTTTATCAAATACCCCACACTTAAGCATTTGCTTGTCCTTAAGAAAAATCCTCAATTCATAATCAAAATAAATTCTTCTCAACTTATAATTTCTATCAGTAATATCTCAAATTGAGCATTTAACTAAAAGAACATAAAATTTTCAATCATTCCAAGCTGAGCATTTTATTCCAAAAACATAGGTGTCTTCCCTCATCTAAGTAATTACCTTTAATTCAGAATATCACAGAGTTTTACATCCTCACTAAAGATTCACTCAAATCACTCGAGGTGTTTTAAGACAATAAAGGAAGCACTCAATAGTTAATAATGGAAAGTCATTACCATATGCTTGCATGAAAATCAAATCTCCACCACTATAATTTAAGATGATACATCAATCAAAAGGTCTTTAGAGGGTTGTAATGAGGCTTGGTTAGGGGGTGTGGTCACGAGCTGAAAGAAAAGGTTAGAATCAAGATTGAATTGAAAAGTTGCCTAACTAGAAAGAGTTAATCTTCACTTGCGTACAATAGAGCTTCTCTCAGAATATGAAATTACAGATATGCATACATAGTTGTTTTTTTTTTAAAGAACAAGTTAAATAATATAGACTAACTATCAAGAACAAAACATAGCTAGGCAATCCATTCAACTCAAATCTTGACAAAAATAGGAATTAATTTAGGGGATTTCAATAATAATGGGTTAAAGGTTAATATTAATGGTAATACAAGAAATGGTTTGTTAGGCTCAAGGGGGTTTACTGGGGGTTAATCGTGGAGGTCGGCTTTTTATGGCATGAGTGGGTTAATCCTAAGTGCATTGATCATTTTGACATATCAAATCAAATGGTGTGGTCTTGACATGCATAATCAAACAAGTTCTAGAAGTACTGACGCACTCAAAGAAATAATAAAAGTGAGCATGAAAGGATGAATAGATGCTCAAAAAGGCTCAAAAATCTCACAAAAATTATGGCTTTTTGATGTTTAGACTCATGAATTCCAATTCAAAGTAATACCTAGACTTGGGGAAACAACCTATAATTTAAAATTCTTAAAAATCAACTTATCATGCTTGATTCTCTAATGTCTTAAAGTTTAAACAATCAATACATAAATCCCTATGTTTTAATTCAAGATATATCAATCAAAATCATAAATCAATCAAAATTTATCCTAAATACGATATGAGGGCTTTTCAAGAGAATAAAATGATTATTTAGAGATTTTGCTGATAATGAAATAAATGCCCCCCACACTTAAGAGGTACATTGCCCTCAATGTACAAAGATAGATGTTAGAAAATAAAAAATAAGATAGGGAGAGAAGTGAAACTTCCTGTATGATGAATTCCTCGAACTAGAGTTTTGGAGAGTAATCGGTTCGAGAGTGGAGGAGGATACTCCGGTAGTCGTAGAGGTTCATTAGGCCATAAGTCTTGTGCCAAAAGAATATTATATCTAGTGGTAGCTATGGTCGTGGTCGAGCAGGACATGGCAGTCGTGAAGAACCTTTCCCGGTTGAGTTTTAGTTCCTCTATGATGATGAGCTTGAGAGCTCTATATAACTATGATAAAATCAAGAACTTTTCAGGGGTTATTAGGAAGAATAAGTACTCGAAAAGAAATAACCGAAATTTATAATAAAATTCTAAATTTGCTAAAAACTAAAAATAAAAAGTAGTTTGAGTAAAAATTAAAAACATAAAATAATAAAATAAATATTTCTAAACATCTTCATCACTGGATGGCTAGCGAGGTGGGACTAGCGATGAGATGTGGAGATGCTGGCAAATCTGCTGTAGAGTAGCATCAATGTTGTCAAATCATTGAAAACACTGATGTTCAAATTGAGTGAGGCATTCAGAGATGTCAACATATGAGGCTGCCGCATGAACTGGACCAAAGGTTGGTGGTGGTTGAGTCAGTGGGTCCTCGTACTGTGGGGGGACATAATCAAGAATGTCCTCGTAGGCCTCCTCCTCAGTAGGAGACGATACTGGGGAGGGGAGGTTCCTCGGTGCTTCTTAACCATCCTCATGCTAAGCATGCTCGAGATGCCTTGTGGAGACATCTGGCCGATGAGGGTGAGGAATGATTCTTGGGCCACGATGTTGAGGAGCCCGAATCGCATCAGCCATCTGGACTTGTTCTACAGCATCCCAGTCAATGCAATGGCCTGCTGCTAAAGGTCAGGCCCGAAGTATTTAGAAGAGCTCTTCTTGGGGCCTTCGTGGAAACTATAGAGGAGGGTGACGAATTTTCCCAGTTGGACTCGCAGAAGATAATGCTCCCTTCCTCTTCTTCGAGGGTGGTACGATGGTTTTCTTTCCTCTTGAAGATGACATTGAAGGCCTGTAATAAAGAGAATAATAATAACAGATAAACATATTTGAAGGGGAAGTAAACTATTTCAGCCAAGACTACTAATATGAAGCAAACTCAACCACAATAATAATAATGAGAATGAGAACAGAAATGTAATGGGTATGAGGTGAGTCTAACAACTTGATTTAATTTGAATGTATAATAAATAACCTAAAAATTGCAAACTAAATGATAAAGTAATAAACAAAAATGAAAACTAGTTTAAAAGTAATAGAGATTATTGGAATAATAAGCATTAATAATGAGTAAAAGAGATGGGAAAGTGAGGATTAATATAGGGGAAGTGGATTTTAGGATGGTTTGGGGGTTGGGGAAATGAGAATTTAGGGAATGGTGGCCAGAATAGGGATTAGGGAGTGGAGAAGGGGAGATTTCGGCTAGGGTTTTGAAAGGAAGAAGAAAATGAGCAATGATTTGCTTATATAGGGGAGGGCCACACGGCCTAAAGCCACACCCATGTACTCTGAAGGTGAGCCCGTGTTTTTTGAATTTTACAATTTAGGTCGTGTCCGGCTACTATCGCACGCCCTTGTGTCTGGGGCGTGTGTGGCACACGTCCATGTCGCACGGTCGTGCCTAGCTTTGTTCGTTTCTCCCACGCTCGTGTGTTAGGGTACCATGCCCGTGTATTGTTGTCCACGGCTTAACTACACGGGTATGTCGCACGCCCTTGTTGAAGAAACAGAATTGAGCCTTGCCCTTGGCACGCCCGTGTTTTCCATTCCCACGCCCCGTGTTCACCTATCAAGTTCACCCACGGCCATGTTGCACGGCCGTGGGGATTTATCGCTTCCCGTGTTTTGGGGAAATCATGTCCTGCTTCCACACGATCCTATCGCACGGTCGTGTCTCTTCCCTTGTTTGGCCACGGCTTTAGGCACGCCCGTTTGCCTGGCCGTGTGTGCTAAAAAACTTTGCAATTCAAAGATAAAGTTGATGATTTAAAGTGTTAGAAATTAAAAATAAAGAAATCAAAATATGTTAGTGCTCGGGTTGCCTCTTGAGAAGCGCTTATTTATAGTCTAAGCTCAACTTACCTCTCTAGTGAATGGTTAGGGTGGTTCGAGGAGTTCGTACTCCTCATTCTTGCTATCAATCTCATCAAAATAAGGTTTTAATCGGGTGTTGTTTACCTTAAAAGTGCCGAACCTAGGATGACTCACCTCCACCATACCAAATGGAAAAATACTGAGTACCGTAAGAGGGATTTCCTCATTTGGTGTGGTAGTGACAATGTGGGGATCTGCGGCATCTAGTAAAACTTTATCACCAACCTTAAGTTGATTCGGAGAGGTATCGAACTCCTTCTGGCATAATTTTGATTTATCGTGTGTTCTTGGTTTATGTGCTCTCCATTCATCTAGCTCCTCTATCTATAGCCTTCGTTCTTCATGATTGTGTCCTCTATCATTGTTGGAACAGGGCTCGTGAACTTCTTTGAAACTTAATTTCTGCAAAGTAGGCTGTATCATATTATTAGTTTTAGTAGACTGGTGTGGACCATTTCCTTCATTGTTTGATGTGATGCCAGAAGTATGAGCTTGAAGGGTGATCGTTTCGTCTCTCACACGAAGTGTAAGCTCACCTGTGCCAACATCAATAACTGTTTTAGCAGTTGCTAAAAAGGGCCTCCTTAAAATCAAAGGGGTGTTATTATCCTCCTCTATGTCTAGAACAACGAAATCAACGGGAAATATGAACTTATCTACTTTCACTAGTACATCTTCAATAATACCCCTAGGAAATCTTATAGTTTTATCTGCCAATTGAATGCTCATCCTAGTTTGTCTAGGTTTCCCAAGACCTAGTTGCTTAAACATTTTGTAAGGCATGACGTTAATACTCGCCCCTAAATCAGCTAATGCATGACTTATATCTAAACTACCAATTAACCAAGGAATTGTAAAACTCCCTGGATCTTTCGATTTGTAGGGTAGCTTATTCTATAGAATAGCTGAGCAGACTACGTTTAGCTCCACATGCGACACTTCGTCCAACTTCCACTTATTTACTAAAAGCTCTTTTAAAAATTTCATTGCATTTGGCATCTGCAACAAAGCTTCAATAAAAGGTAAGTTAATATGTAATTTTTTCAAAAGTTTAAGGAATTTACCGAATTGTTCGTCTGAGCGGTCTTTCTTTGTCGCGTTAGGGTATGGCACATGAGGTTTATATTCGACAGTTACTAGTTTTTTTGTATTTTGATCTACGTCACCTCTCCCTTTGCTTACCACTGTTTCTTGCCTAGGTTTTGGTTCAGACACAACGACTCCTTCGTCATTTTGGATATTAATTGCGTTGAGGTATTCCCTTGGGTTGGGTTCAGTGTTACTTGGAAAGCTACCTTGTGGTCATTCAGAGATTAGTTTAGAAAGCTGGCCTATCTCAGTTTTGAGCCATTGGATTGATGCTTGTTGATTCTTAAGTGTTGTCTCAGTGTTCTGAAAATGAGTCTTCAACACCAAAATAAACTTTGAGAGCATCTCTTCAAGGTTTGGCTTCTTTTTTTGTTGATAAGGCGGCTGTTGAAAACCCTGAGGATTTTTTGGCTTTTGATTCCCTTGACCACCCCAAGAGAAATTTGGGTGGTTCCTCCAACCTGCATTATAAGTATTACTGTATGGATTATTTTGATATCTAAAGTTATTGTTACCCATATAGTTGACTTGTTCCTCTTCGGTTGTAGGATTGAAGGATTGATATTCTGTATGCACACCTCCTCCACTCGAGTCACACCTCATTACTGGATGTACCTGCGTAGAACCAAGTAAACCATCAATCTTTTTATTGAGAAGTTTAACCTGATTTGACAGCATAGTAACTGAGTCGATGTTATAAATGCGGGCTGTTTTCGTTGGCTTTGTCCTCATGACTTGCCACTGATAGTTATTCAGTGACATCTCTTCTATAAACTCATAGGCATCTTCTGGTGTTTTATTGTTGATGGTTCCGCCAGCAGCTGTATCAACCATTTGCCGAGTCGAGGGATTCAGACCATTGTAGAATGTTTTTACTTGAAGCCAAAGCGGTAACCCATGGTGAGGGCACCTTCTTAGTAAGTCCTTGTATCTTTCCCATGCATCTAAAGTGTTTCTAAATCCATCTGCACAAAAGAAGAGATATCATTACGTAATTTAGCCGTTTTAGCTGGCGGAAAGTATTTTAGTAAAAAAATTTTGGTCATTTGTTCCCAAGTAGTAATTGACCCTCATGGTAACGAGTTCAACCACTGTTTAGCTTTGTTCTTCAATGAAAAGGGAAACAACCAAAGATGTATGACATCATCAGAAACGCCATTGATTTTAAATCTATCGTAGAATTCTAGAAAGTTTGCTAAGTGAGTGCTGGGATTTTCATCCTGCAAACCATCAAACTGAACAAACTGCTGTATCATTTGAATTGTGTTAGGTTTCAGTTCAAAAGTATTTGCAGCTACAGTAAGTCTAACTATGCTAGATGCAGTTCTTGTTAAAGAAGGTTTAGCATAATCATACATAGTACGTGGAGCAGGATTTTGATTAGCTGCAATTGCAGGAGGTAGCTGATTGTTTTGGTTTTCAGCCATCTCTTCGGTTGGGGGTTGAGTATCGTCTTCTTGCTCGTTTTCTGTGTATCTTAAGCTTCGCCTTATTTCTCTTTGGTTTCTACGAACTGTACGATCGATTTCTTCGTCAAAAAGTAATGGTCCCGACGGGTTTCTTCTAGTCATAAACTATAAAAACCTGCCAAGAGAAAGAAAAAGTAAATTAATAAATAATAATAATAATATTAAATTAAATTGCAAGAAAAATAAATGGCTAAAGTAATAAAAATTGAGCGTTCCTAATATCTTAGTTCCCCGGCAATGGTGCCAAAAACTTGATCGCGTGGTTTCATGATAGGTTTTAAATATTTATAATTACTCGTTCTTGAACTAACTAATATCGCGATGTAGGCAAGTGTACCTATCGAATAGTAGTATACTTTTAGCAAGACTGGATTACCGAACCCAAAGGAACTAAAAGTACTAGTAATGACTGTCTTTTTATTATCTAGCCTAAGAATAATAGGGTTTTGTTTTAATTAACTAATTATCTAAACTAAGAATGCACAGAGAAAAGAATTAGGGAATTGCTTTTGGGTCAATGGCCAGGCCGTGTGAATCATGAAAGCCTTGGTCAACACAATCGAAAGACACGGGCGTGCAAGCTACTGTGTGGCAAGGCTTAGGCCGTGTCATCTTCTTGATTTGGTCTGTTTTGCCCCTTTTTTGGCTCGTTTTTGGCTTCTTTCGCTCTCCTAAGCTCTCCTAAGTATAAAACATTAAATTAAAGCATTAGGAGCATCGAATTCACTGATGCTAATGAGAAATCATCTATAAAATGCATTAAACAAAGGGTAAAAATATGTATAATTTACGGTTTATCAATAACATACATTTTTAAGTTACGCGAACTTACCTTGAAAATGGTTCGTTTTTGAATTTCAACTAATCCGAAACCTTTTGCTTTCCTCGATCTAGTTCCGTAGTTGGTCTTTCCGGATCTATATGGATAAATTTAACTATTAATCTATCACATTTCATGTACATTTGCATTCTATTGCATCCTAGGCAAAATTATCATTTTGCCCTTATCTTTTTCAAAAATTTTGATTTCGTCCCTAGGCTTGGAAAAATGAAATTCATGAAATTTAACCTTCTTTCCAAGCCTAGCCAAAATTTATAAACAACATTTACAACACACATTTTTCAAAAATTTTAGAATTTTCCATGAGTTTTTACCATTTTTAATTTTAGTCCCTAAATCAAGTTTTCATCAAAAATTACTTTGTAAAAGTTGTTTATCTATGAATAACTTTTCATTTTCTACCATAAATTTCTATTTTTCAGTATATTCATCTATGACCCAAATTTCATACCTTGATAAATTTTCAAATTAATCCCCTAAATAGAGAGATTAGGCTATCCCAGTTTCAAAAATATAAATATCATTAAAAACAGGACTTGATTTCATACCTTTTCAAGCTTGGTAAGTTGTCTTCCTCTCTCCTAGGGTTTCCACAGAAATTTTGGGGAAGATGATATGAAATTAGATGAATATTTCTTTTTATTTAATTTTTATTTTTAATTTTAGTGATTTCTAATTTAGTCCATTGCCTTTTCTAATTTTTCCATGGATTAGTCATTAAAATATCTACTAACTACTCTTCAATGGTCTAATTACCATATAAGGACCTTAAGGTTTGGATTATATAGCTATTTGATACATATAGCTACTAGAATCCAACTTTTGCATTTTATGCAATTTTAGTCCTTTACCTAATTAACCACACAATCGATAATTTTTTTGTATAAAAATTTTCATGTGGCCTTCCTAACATGATGCCAAACATAAAATAAAATATTTTTTATTATTTTTAACTCGGATTTGTGGTCCTGAAACCACTGTTTCGATCTCACCGAAACTGGGCTGTTACAACTCTCCCCTCTTAGAAATTTTCGTCCTTGAAAATTCTTACCAGAAAAGAGATTAGGGTATTGCTTCCTCATAGTATTCTCCGGCTCCCAGGTAGTTTCCTCTAATACATGCCGCTGCCAGAGAACTTTTACCAATGCCCCTCTCTTTCATCTCATATGATAGTATTTTAATAGGTTTCTCATTGTAAGTCATATCAGGCTGAATCTCAACTTCTGTTGGAGTAATAACGTGTGAAGGACTCGATCGATATCGTCGTAATATAGCACATGAAACACCTTATGAGTTTTATCAAGCTCCAGTGGTAATGCTAATCGATATGTAACGGGCCTAATTCATTTAATGATCTCATATGGCCAGATGACCATGGACTCAATTTTCCTTTGCATCCAAACTGGAGAACTTTCTTCCAAGGTAACACTTTCAAGAATACTTTGTCACTGACTTGAAATTCTATTTCTTTTCGTTTCAAATCAGCGGAGGACTTTTGACGATCTGAGGCCACTTTTAAACTGTCTCTAATTATCTTTACCTTTTCTTCAGTCTCCCAAATCAAGTCAACTCCATGTATCTTTTTCTCACTTAACTCTGTCCAGTACAATGGAGTTCTACATTTGCGACCGTATAGAGCTTCATACGGCGCCATTTTAATACTGGACTGATAACTATTATTGTAAGAAAATTCAATCAAAGGCAAATATTTTTCCTAGTTACCTCCAAATTCAAGTACACAACACCAAAGCATGTCTTCTAGAATCTATATCACACGTTCAGATTGTCCATCTATTTGAGGATGGAATGTAGTACTAAAATGTAAATGAGTGCCCAGAGCTTCATGCAACTTACACTAAAATCGAGATGTAAACCGAGGGTCTCTATCTAAGATAATAGAGATTGGCATTCCGTGTAGCCTTACAATCTCAGAGACATATAATTTAGCCAATCTATCTAATGAAAAATCCATACGTACCGGGATAAAGTGTGCCAACTTCATTAAACGATCAACAATTACCCAGACAACATCTTTCTTTTTCGGTGATAAAGGTAATCCCGATACAAAGTCCATGATAACTCTTTCCCATTTCCACTCCGATATTGTAATTGACTGTAATAATCCTGAAGGTACTTGATGTTTGGCATTTACTTGTTTACATATCAAGCATTTCAATACAAATTCAGAAATATCCCATTTCATTCCCAACCACAAGTACATGTTCTTTAAGTCACTATACATCTTATTACTACCAGGATGTATAGACATGTTACCATTATGAACTTCATTCAAAATCTTCTGTATCAGTTCTAAAATTTTCAGTACACATACTCTATCTCTGAATAATAAACAACCATTGGTCTTGATCTAAAATTCTGAGTCAGGAGTCGATTCACTTTGTATCCATTTCGCTTGCAACTTATCATCATTTTTCCTAGCTTCAGAGATCTGTTGCATAAATGTTGGGCTAACTTTTAATTCAGCTATGAGTGAATCATCATTAGATAAAGACAACTGGGTGTTCAATGCCCGTAAGGCAAACATGGATTTTCGGCTCAAGGCATCTGCCACTACATTAGCTTTCATAATCTTTCAATAATTCCAACCATCTACGTTGTCTAAAATTCAGTTCTTTCTGTGTCATTAAATACTTCAGACTTTTATGATCCGTAAAGATATGACATTTTCACCAAAAAGATAATGCTGCCATATTTTTAATGCAAAAAAAAAATAGCTACTAATTTAAGATTGTGTACCGGGTAATTTCTTTCATGCGATTTTAGCTACCTAGATGCATAAGCCACTACTTTACTATCTTGCATCAATACACATCCGAAACCATTCAATGAGGCATCGCTGTAAACTATAAATTCCTTACTCGATTCATGTTGGACTAATATGGGTGCTTCCATCAATAACGCTTTCAATCTATCAAAGCTTTGCTAGCATTTATCAGTCGACTCGAATTTCAATTCTTTTTGCACCAATCGAGTCATCAGAGAAACAATCATTAAGAACCCTTTAACTAATCTCCGATAGTATCCTGCTAGTCCCAAAAAACTTCTAACTTCTGAAACATTCTTCGGTGGCTTCCAACTTACAATAGCTGAAATTTTGTTCGGGACCACCCAAATACCCTCTGCAGATGCAACATGTCTAAGGAGCTAACTTCCTGTAGCCAGAATTCACATTTACTAAATTTAGCATACAGCTGTTTCTCACGCAGAGTTTGCAAAAAAATTCTCAGATGTTTAGCATGCTCATTCACATCCTGAGAGTAAACCAAAATATCATCAATATAAACAACCACGAACCTGTCTAGCTATGGTCTAAAAATTCTATTTATTAAATCCATAAATATCGCCGAGGCATTTGTTAATCCGAATGGCATCACCAAAAACTCATAATGCCCATATATGGTTCTGAAAGTTGTCTTCAGCACATCTAAATCTTTTACTCGTAGCTGATAGTAACCAGATCGTAAATCAATTTTCAAAAATATAGTGGCACCTCTTAATTGATCAAACAAGTCATCTATACGAGGCAACAGGTATTTATTCTTGACTGTAACTTTATTAAGTTTTCTGTAATCAATGCATAATCTTAATGATCCATCTTTCTTCTTTACAAACAATACTGGTGCACCCAATGTGAAAAGTTGGGTCAGCAAATCCTCTATCAATTAACTCTTGCAGTTGTACCTTCAGCTCTTTCAATTCAGTAGGAGCCATTCTATATGGTGCTATAGATATCGGCGTCGTCCCTGACACAAGATCTAGGGAAAATACCACCTCTCTAGCTGGAGGTAAACCAGGTAGTTCTTCTGGAAATACCTCAGGAAACTCACAAACAACCGGCACTGACTTGATTTTCAACTCTGACAATTTGGTGTCCAATACAATAGCAAGATAAGCCTCATACCCCTTTTTAATATATCTCGGTGCTGATATTACTGAAATCACATTAGACAATCCATCCAGTTTCTCAGATTCAACCCAGAGTAACTCACCATTCTGACACTTCAATACAATGTATTTATACTTACAATTTACCACTACATCATGTTGGGTTAACCAATCCATTCCCAATATTACATCAAATTCATCAAAGGGTAACAACATCAAATTAGCTGGAAAACAATAACACTCTGTCATCAATGGGCAATTTTTACAAACTTTACCCACCATAACATGCTAACCCAAGGGGATTGAAACTTTAACCACAAATTTGGTGAATTCAACAATCATATTTTTATCAGATACAAATTTTGTGCACATATATGAGTGCGTGGAACCAGGATCAATCCAAGTAATAATATTAGTGTCAAGTAGAGAGAATGTGATATGAACCGCCTTGGGGAGAGTCGAGTCGTATGCTGAGTTGCCCGATCGTCTACGAGAAAGTATCGTTCAATTCACTTTTGGAATGAAGTTGATAGGAAAATAGGACGGAAGCTATGTATAATGGTTTAATGATGGATATGGAAGAAAGGGTTCTTAAAAGCAAGCACGAACCAATATTAGAAAATATCGACCCAAATGCTTATAGGCTTTCAAGGTGGAGGATGAAAGTGATAAACCTCGACCCGCTACTTAGCAAAGTAGAAACCTCGATATAAGGGCGAACGCCACACTCGGTTGAGCGATAAGTTCAAAAGAAGAACAAGGTTGACACCAACTAAGACTAGATAGGCCAACAAGTCTTCAACGAAATATGGGAGAAAGATCCTCTCCAAATAGTTTCATTAACAAAGAAACAATAAAACAAAGTTCAAAAACCTCTATACAAATGAAAGAAAACAAATATTTATAGGCACATAGATGACCATTCAAATTCAGCATCTAGGTGTTCACACAATAATAAAAACGTTCACACTAATGTATTAAAATAGTTCATAAATTCGGCAGATTCATGCACTAGTTGAATGGACACTTTCTTCCCCCTAAGTGTGTGCATGAATGCTTAGTCATAAAGAAAGGCTTCAAGTGACTTGTATGTGCACCAAAGGTTGCATTCATCTCCTTGGGACGTTCATGCACTTATATGGAACATGTATCTTCATAATTAAACACTTTAATGGCATGTAGGTTCATAAATGGCAGCATGAACCTAGTAAATTCGTTCTCCCCTTTGTGCATGCACTAAATTCAATCAATGTGTTGAATTATTGAGTTAATTCCTTCCTTTGGACGTTCTTGAACCCATCCATGCATGTGTAGTAGCTTATAGGTCAATTTAAAGTGTGAACATGTTCAAGGAGCTATGCACTTAAGACATTTATGCATTCTATCATCCCATGCATTTGATCCATTCATGGACTAGCCTTTAATGTCCATACATGCATTCGACACATGCATGAATTTGTAGAAACCTTGCATCTAGCCGTACATGCACAAGCATTTAATACTTCTTCATTCATGAGTGTGGAATACCCAAAAGAGATGTTTCTTCATCCATACATTGAGCCGTCCTTGATCATTGTATCTAAAAAAAAAAATCAAATTATGAGACATCATGTGAACACATTAATGTCATACATTAAATCGACTAAAATGTGAACATAATTAAAATATGTAATAACTATGACATATTAAAACAAATATTAATATAAGTCAAATTTGATGCTTAAATAATTATTTTCAGATTTTATTTAATACATTAAAGTCTAAAACTGGGTTTGAGCTACAATGAGCTAAGCTTTAGCCCTTAAGCTAAAGTTGAGCTGAGACTATACTCCTAAGCTGAAGTTGAGCTAAGGTTTAGCTCGTGAGCTGAATATAAGCTAGGAGTGAGCTCGGTTTAGCTCAGACAAGTTGGATTGAGCTCGAATAAGCTGGATTTGAGTTGGACGGAGCTCGTGGAGCTAGAAACGAGCTGGGATCAGCTTGCCAACATGTCAATGCTCGGCTTGTTCGATAAAGTTCGCGGGGCGTGCTCGTATCATCCCCCCTTCTTTTAGGCGACTTGTCCTTAAGTCGAGCTGTTTGTCCATGGGAGAACTTTGACTCGTGCATGGTTTTCCTTGATCAAATAGGATGGAATATATCACACAAACCTGAAAAAGTCTCACCAGTTTTGGACAAGAGAAACTCAAAGAAGTTAGAGACACATGATAATCAAAATTCAAGGAAAACGCATTCAACTGATAATATGCCCAGAATCTTAAGTGTGCAAAACAGGCATACGTAAATTTATCAAAAAGTCTTGTTAAGCCATCTTTAAAAAGATGTGAACTTAGTTGAATCAAGGGGTAATTAGTCATGAACATTTGTAGAGATTCAAATACGTTAATCCACAACCAAAACTTTTCAATATGTTAATTCAAAAATAACAATTCATGGGAATGTACACGCAAAGTGTACCATGGCCAATTGGAAACTAACTCACTCTTTTGCTTATTAACAACATGATTTGTGTAATCACTTTCCAACACAAACGGATCACTACTAGGCCAAAGACAACAATCAATCACAACAAGGTACAAACAATTTCCAAACATCAAACCATCAAAAAGATTTTCAACAACATTCGAACAGAGTAAAGGTATTTGAAAATTTTCGTAAACTTTACCTTGTCGATCTTGAAGAGAAGAAAATTTATGTTCGATTTTACCTTTTTCAAACAAGATGAATCTTCTCTCTTCTGACAGATAATGTAAAACAAACCTTTTTTCTCGATCCACTTGGGTGGGGCACGAAGCACAATGACAGCTCGTGCTTTTTAAAGGGTTACATTCACAAAAATGTAAAAGGTTAGTTTCAATAGGAGGTATGGACTGAAAAGAAAAAAATAAATCATCGTTGAAATTTAATTCAAGGCCCAAAGCATAAGTCGATCTTACCTTCTCAAAATGGAACGAAAATTTCAGATGTGGCCAAAGAAGGTGATTAGTAAACGAATCAAAATTGAAACCCAAATCATTGAATTTCACCTTCTTATCAAAAGTTCGAACATCAAGCAAACATAATTTGAATGCAAATGATGCAAAGTGCTTAATGTTTCCATAAAATGAATTCATGTAGCAAATACCAGGCTTGAACACATGAACTTGGTCATTTGATTTAGCAGGCAACATGTTAAATAATGAAAATATAATCAACTCATCGCGTGATTCAAATTTCACTCTTTCAGTTAGACTTGAAAAATTGGCACAACCAAGCATATTCATTTTATCACCAAAGAAACGATGAAACATGTTATCATGCAAGTAAATCAAAGGAAACTTAAACATGCAAATACTCGAACAATCTTGCATCGTAATTTCTACTCGAATAGATAGATCAAAGCATGGAAATCTCGCACAAAATTTCAGAGATTTATCTTGAAGAACAAAGTCAAACAGATCAATTATTTCATGCAAAAATCTTTTAACCCATATATTGAGCAAAGAAGTTGTGATCATGCAACCTTTCAGAAATTCAAATCCATCACAACTCATTTGAATAGGCACGTTTAAACAGAAAGATGAATTCAAAGAATTTTTATAATCAAACAAATCAAAACGTGAAAAACTGCTATCACACACATTCATAATTTGCACAGGATGAGCCAATCCAACAGAATCAACAGAATTGTTGTAACGCCCCCACACCCGAGACCGTCGCCGGAGTCGAGTATGAGGTGTTACTAAGCTTAGTTTAACATTTTTAGAACTTTGAATTATTTGTTTCTACATTCACAGCTTTTAAGCTACTTGCGTCACAGTCACAATAAAAATCATATCTCGAGTTACGAAACTCGAAATCCAATTCCGTAAATTTTTTCTGAAACTAGACTCATATATATATCTACTAATTTTTTTCTAGAATTTTTGGTTGGGCCAATTAGTACAGTTTATTAGTTAAAGTCTCCCCTGTTTCAGGATTCAACTACTCTGACCTCAGTGTATTACGAATCAGATATCTCCCTGTACAGAGCTTCAATGACTATGCCGTTTATCTCTAATAAAACTAGACTCAATAAGGAATCTGTAAATATAAAGTGTGATTTCTAATTATCTTTGTAAAATTTATGGTGAATTTCAAAGTCAGAACAGGGATCCAGAAATCGCTCTGGCCCTGTTTCACAAAAATTTAAACATCTCATAAAATATAGCTCATATACCTGTTTCGCTTATTCCATATGAAAATAGACTCATCAAGCTTCGATTCCATAACTTATTAATTATTTAATTCCATTTCTACTATTTTAGTGATTTTTAAACTCACGTCACTGCTGCTGTCTGAATCTATTTTATGGTAAATTTTACCTATTTCATGGTTTCCATGGATTAGCTAGCAATTTGACATACATAATACCAAATATGATCATGATTAGCCATTCCAATGGCTAATCATTACCAAGCATTTCTATTTCCATACCACTCAATAACCATATCATAAGACCATATATACAAAATGATTATAATGCTATACATGCCATACTCAAAATATACAAGCCATTATGCCAAGATGGTATACGGATAGTGTGAGCGTGCCTCCGACCGTTTCCGATTTACGAGCTGGCTTGTCAACACTACAAGGAATGAAAAGGAGGAGTAAGCATAAATGCTTAGTAAGCTCACATGCAAATAGCAAGTAACATAACCATATAAGCAAACATAAAACATCATTTGCATAATCATCACCAAGACATTCATATCACCTTTTCATTTATCATCTTACCATATTCTTGTTATATTGAGTTTTCAACCCGAGGGTTAAGTACATACCTGTTCAAAGTATCCATTTCACAACACTTACCAATACGTCCCTTTCATCTTGAGTATTCCTCCATTTGAGTAGAACTTTACCCGTTGAACACATCGAATATAATTCGGATACATGGATAACTTGCACATAAGTGCCACATATGTAGCCAAGCTACCATGTAACCCGCCCATAAGTGAACTCGGACTCAACTCAACGAGCTCGGCGTTCGCATCCATAAGTGAACTCGGACTCAACTCAACGAGTTCGGATGCCTAGTTACATCTCACGAACTCGGACTCAACTCAACGAGTTCGGACGCTCGCATCCATAAGTGAACTCGGACTCAACTCAACGAGCTCGGATGCCCAAATATCCCAGTGACATGTCACTTGTATCCTAATCCATTCCCGAGGTTCAACGGACCTTTTTCCCAATCATGTGTCTCAACCATCTTCTACGGAATGCCGATACTGATACTCGGTAGTATTTCATATTTTCCAAGTATATCACATAATTTGACATATTATCAAACAATTATCACAAGTATAATATTTCATAATAATTATCATATCATTTAAAAAACATTAAAACATTTAAAATAATAACTATGTTACCAACATTTACATATGAACTTACCTCGTATGCGAAAATGGCTATTTTACCATTTCGTCCACAACTTGGTATTTTCCCCATTTTAGCCCAATTTCAGTTTTCCTTGCTCTATCATTTAAAATATAGTCTAATTAGGACTCACATTATTCAAATTGACCCAAAATCATATTTTTGAAAAATTACAATTTTGCCCCTAAACTTTTGCATATTTACACTTTTGCCCCAAAGCTCGTAAATTAAAATTCGGCCTATTTTCTTATGTTTTATGACATGCTGATCATTTTTCCCTTCTATGGCAACATCAAATTCTCACTCTAACATGTACTTATGACTATTAGGTATTTTTACCGATTAAGCCCTTTTGCTCGTTTTCACTTAAAACCGAGTAGCACAAGTTGTCTAACATAATTTAAAACCTTTAATTCTATCATAAAACACCAAAATACACAAATTTCACCTATGGGTATTTTTCCAAATATAAACCCTAGGTTAAATTATTGCTAGCATAAGCTAAATCGAGCTACCGAGACTCCAAAACGTAAAAATCATTAAAACGAGGCTAGAACGGACTTACAATCGAGCTTGGAAGCTTGAAAACCCTAGCCATGGTTTCTCCTTGCTATATTCGGCCATGGAGTTGAAGATGAGCAAAATTGGCTTTTAATTTTGTATTTTAATTCATTTTACCCTAAATGACCAAAATGCCCTTACTACTAAACTTTCCGAAATTCCATCCACGTCCAATTTTGTCCATAGACTTAGAAATTGGTAAAATTACTCTTTAAGGACCTCTAATTAATAATCTAATTCAATTTTATGCAAAATACTTCTAGAACACAAGTTTTGCAATTTATTCAATTTAGTCCCAAATTTCAAATTAAGCACTTTATGCATAAAATTTCTTCACGAAATTTTCACACAATCATGCAATCATATCATAGACCTTAAAATAATCATAAAATAATTATTTCTATATCGGATTTTGTGGTCACGAAACCACTATTCTGACTAGGCCCAAAATCAGGATATTACAATTGTCGTTATAAAACATGTCATAAGACGGAATCTTCATGACATCTTTTGAAACAACATCCTTAACATTAATATGTGAACAGTAATTAACCAAATCAAAAGATGGAAGATTTTCAAAAATAAGGCCATAAAAATCTATATGAGCAACTTTGTATTCAAACGGCCTCGAATCAATAAATAAGGGATCCTTACCTTTCTTACATTCAATTGTAAGTGGGTGGCTGTCATTCGTGAACTTACCTTTTTCGAACAACCTAAAACACCTCTCGTTTGGAAGGTAATGTAGATGGAATTGGTTGCACAAACTTCTAGGAACCTGAAAAGTTAACTCACAAGAAGATCGAACATGTGGGTTAGTAGAGATAATCCTCACTTGCTTACTTGTTTTCTCACTTGATTCTTTTTCTTCTGAATCACTCTTTCCTTTTGTTTCAAATTTTTTTCATCTTCTTTTTCACTCTCAAATTTCTTTTCGTTCTCTTTTTCAATCTCATTTTCTTTTTCATTTTCTTTTTGCTTTCAAAGGCGTTTTCAAGTTCTCTCAAGATTCGCTCATTTTCTCTCTTACTTGCCTCTTGCCTCTCTTTTCTTTTTATTTTGTTTTCTTTTTCTTCTTTTGCTTTTTCTTTTCGTTTCTTTGTTTTCTCTTTACAAGAATGTACAAAAGAGTCATGAGAATAGAGATCATGTTCGAAAGGCCAAGAACTATTTGCATGTGAAAAAATTCGTGTAGAACACTCCTTGAATGATTTTTTTGAAGTTTGGGAAGAGGTATATCTATCTCTTCGAATTTCTTTTGGACGTCTTCTCGAACGGAGTAAAAATCATAGTCGGCTTCTTGACTTCTCGAATTCCTTGACGAAAAAAATCTCGATAGTAATCTCTTGGTCTTGAAGTCGATGTCGACTAGGAATCACAATGAGACTCTTTTCTCAAGTAATAATTGGGTGTATATCTTCGTGGGGTTCTCGACTCTATGTTTCGCCTTGATGAAACTCGTTCTCGTGGAGCTCTTTGTTCCAATTGATCTAATCTCTCATGCAACTTATCAAATTTGGACTTCACCATTCTTTGCATTTCTTGTACCAAGTATTGGTATTTTGATTCGGTGAACTCTTCGCGTGACATGATTTTTGTTGCTGAAAAAAAAATGATAGATCACAAAACAAAATAAAAAAATTAAGTACCTCACCACAAACCTCACAATTTCGCTCGGAAAGAAGAAGGAAAAGGTGTCACTCCCGCTCGTGTTTACACTTGTTTGGCTTTTACCTCCACTCGAATGATCTCACTCGCTCGTGCCTTTTACCTCTCAATCTTTTCTCTCGCAACTTCGTAGTCGGACTTGCCAAGGCCTTATCATAGGCTTAGGGGTCGACTCTAATAGGGTAACAAGGGAGATGCGTATAGGTTTAGGGTTGGCTGAAAGAATAGGGAATTGGGTAAAAAAAGTGTGGCGTGTATGAGGTTAGAACAGAAGATGGATCGGGAACGATATCAAATCAAGGGCTTTGACATTCGAACAACAATCGAATTGCATAAAACACCTTTTTTTTTCGAAATTTTTTCGAAATTTTTTTTGAAATTTTTTATACTTTTTTTTATAACTACTTAAAATTATAATTACAACACAATACTTGAATCTCACAAAGTAGTTTTTTTTTTATTTTTATATATATATATTTTTTTGAATCTACCTAGGGAATGCTCGGCTTCGAACGTCTAAGCTTCTCATTTTAGGTAGCTCTGATACCAAAAGATACGAACCGCTTCGGGGAGAGTCGAGTCGTATGTTGAGTTGCCCGATCGTCTACGAGAAAGTATCGTTCAATTCGCTTTTGGAATGAAGTTGATAGGAAAATAGGACGGAAGCTATGTATAATGGTTTAATGATGGATATGGAAGAAAGGGTTCTTAAAAGCAAGCACGAACCAATAAGTTCAAAAGAAGAACAAGGTTGACACCAACTAAGACTAGATAGGCCAACAAGTCTTCAACGAAATATGGGAGAAAGATCCTCTCCAAATAGTTTCATTAACAAAGAAACAATAAAACAAAGTTCAAAAACCTCTATACAAATGAAAGAAAACAAATATTTATAGGCACATAGATGACCATTCAAATTCGGTATCTAGGTGTTCACACAATAATAAAAACGTTCACACTAATGTATTAAAACAGTTCATAAATTCGGCAGATTCATGCACTAGTTGAATGGACACTTTCTCCCCCCTAAGTGTGTGCATGAATGCTTAGTCATAAAGAAAGGCTTCAAGTGACTTGTATGTGCACCAAAGGTTGCATTCATCTCCTTGGGACGTTCATGCACTTATATGGAACATGTATCTTCATAATTAAACACTTTAATGGCATGTAGGTTCATAAATGGTATCATGAACCTAGTAAATTCGTTCTCCCCTTTGTGCATGCACTTAATTCAATCAATGTGTTGAATTATTGAGTTAATTCCTTCCTTTGGACGTTCTTGAACCCATCCATGCATGTGTAGTAGCTTATAGGTCAATTCAAAGTGTGAACATGTTCAAGGAGCTATGCACTTAAGCCATTCATGCATTCTATCATCCCATGCATTTGATCCATTCATGGACTAGCCTTTAATGTCCATACATGCATTCGACACATGCATGAATTTGTAGAAACCTTGCATCTAGCCGTACATGCACCAGCGTTTAATACTTCTTCATTCATGAGTGTGGAATGCCCAAATGAGATGTTTCTTCATCCATACATTGTGCCGTCCTTGATCATTGTATCTAAAAAAAATCAAATTATGAGACATCATGTTGACACATTAATGTCATGCATTAAATCGACTAAAATGTGAACATAATTAAAATATGAATAACTATGACATATTAAAACAAATATTAATATAAGTCAAATTTGATGCTTAAATAATTATGTTCAAATTTTATTTAATGCATTAAAGTCTAAAACCGGGTTTGAGCTAAAATGAGCTAAGCTTTAGCCCTTAAGCTAAAGTTGAGCTGAGATTATACTCCTAAGCTGAAGTTGAGCTAAGGTTTAGCTATTGAGGTGAATATAAGCTAGGACTGAGCTCAGTTTAGCTCAGACAAGTTTGATTGAGCTCGAATAAGCTGGATTTCAGCTGGACGGAGCTCGTGGAGCTGGAAACGAGCTGGGATCAGCTTGCCAACAGGTCAATGTTTGGCTTGTTCGATAAAGTTTGCGGGGCGTGCTCGTATCATCCCCCCTCTTTTAGGCGACTTGTCCTCAAGTCGAGCTGTTTGTCCATGGGAGAACTTTGACTCGTGCATGGTTTTTCTCGATCAAATGGGATGGAATATGTCACTCAAACCTGAAAAAGTCTCACCACTTTTGGACAAGATAAATTCAAAGAAGTTAGAGACGCATGATAATCAAAATTCAAGGAAAACGCATTCAACTGATAATATGCTCAGAATCTTAATTATGCAAAACAGGCATACGTAAATTTTTCAAAAAGTCTTGTTAAGCCATCTTTACAAACATGTGAACTTAGCTGAATCAAGGGGTAATTAGTCATGAATATTTGTAAAGATTCAAATACGTTAATCCATAACCAAAACTTTTCAATATGTTTATTCAAAAATAACAATTCATGGGAATGTACACGCAAAGTGTACCATGGCCAATTGGAAACTAACTCACTCTTTTATTTATTAACAACATGATTTGTGTAATCACTTTCCAACACAAACGGATCACTACTAGGCCAAAGACAACAATCAATCACAACAAGGTACAAACAATTTCCAAACATCAAACCATCAAAAAGATTTTCAACAACATTCAAATAGAGTAAAGGTATTTGAAAATTTTCGTAAACTTTACCTTGTCGATCTTGAAGAGAAGAAAATTTATGTTCGGTTTTACCTTTTTCAAACAAGATGAATCTTCTCTCTTCTGACAGATAATGTAAAACAAACCATTTATCTCGATCAACTTGGGTGGGTGACGAAGAACCATGACAGCTCGTACTTTTTAAAGGGTTATATTCACAAAAATGTAAAAGGTTAGTTTCAATAGGAGGTATGGACTGAAAAGAAAAAAATAAATCATCGTTGAAATTTGATTCAAGTCCCAAAGCATAAGTCGATCTTACCTTCTCAAAATGGAACGAAAATTTCAGATGTGGCCAAAGAAGGTGATTAGTAAACGAATCAAAATTGAAACCCAAATCATTGAATTTCACCTTCTTATCAAAAGTTCGAACATCAAGCAAACATAATTTGAATGCAAATGATGCAAAGTGCTTAATGTTTCCATAAAATGAATTCACGTAGCAAATACCAGGCTTGAACACACGAACTTGGTCATTTGATTTAGCAGGCAACATGTTAAATAAGGAAAATATAATCAACTCATCGCATGATTCAAATTTCACTCGTTCAATTAGACTTGAAAAATTGGCACAACCAAGCATATTCATTTTATCACCAAAGAAACGATGAAACATGTTATCATGCAAGTAAATCAAAGGAAACTTAAACATGCAAATACTCGAACAATCTTGCATCATAATTTCTATTCGAACAGATAGATCAAAGCATGGAAATATCGCACAAAATTTCAGAGATTTATCTTGAAGAACAAAGTCAAACAGATCAATTATTTCATGCAAAAATCTTTTAACGCATATATCAAGCAAAGAAGTTGTGATCATGCGACCTTTCAGAAATTCAAATCCATCACAAATCATTTGAATAGGCACGTTTAAATAGAAAGATGAATTCAAAGAATTTTTATAATCAAACAAATCAAAACGTGAAAAACTGCTATCACATACATTCACAATTTTCACAGGATGAACCAATCCAACAGAATCAACAGAATTGTCGTTATAAAACATGTCATAAGACTGAATCTTCATGACATCTTTTGAAACAACATCGTTAACATTAATATGTGAACACTAATTAACCAAATCAGAAGATGGAAGATTTTTAAAAATAAGGCCATAAAAATCTATATAAGCAACTTTGTATTCAAACGGCCTCGAATCAATAAATAAGGAATCCTTACCTTTCTTACCTTCAATTGCAAGTGGGTGGCTGTCATTCGTGAACTTACCTTTTTCGAACAACCTAAAACACCTCTCGTTTGGAAGGTAATGTAGATGGAATTGGTCGCACAAACTTCTAGGAACCTGAAAAGTTAACTCACAAGAAGATCGAACATGTGGGTTAGTAGAGATAATCCTTACTTGCTTACTTGTTTTCTCACTTGATTCTTTTTCTTCTGAATCACTCGTTCCTTATGTTTCAATTTTTTTTCATCTTCTTTTTCACTCTCAAATTTCTTTTCGTTCTCTTTTTCAATCTTATTTTCTTTTTCATTTTCTTTTTGCTTTCAAAGGCTTTTTCAAGTTCTCTCAAGATTCGCTCATTTTCTCTCTTACTTTCCTCTTGCCTCTCTTATCTTTTTATTTCATTTTCTTTTTCTTTTTTTGCTTTTTCTTTTCGTTTCTTTGTTTTCCCTTTACAAGAATGTACAAAAGAGTCATAAGAATAGAGATCATGTTCGAAAGGCCAAGAACTATTTGCATGTGAAAAACTTCGTGTAGAACACTCCTTGAATGATTTTTTTGAAGTTCGGGAAGAGGTATATCTATCTCTTCAGATTTCATTTTGGACGTCTTCTCGAACGGAGTAAAAATCATAGTCGGCTTCTTGACTTCTCGAATTCCTTGACGAAAAAGAATCTCGATAGTAATCTCTTGGTCTTGAAGTCGATGTCAAATAGGAATCATAATGGGACTCTTTTCTCAAGTAATAATTGGGTGTATATCTTCGTGGGGTTCTCGACTCTATGTTTCGCCTTGATGAAACTCGTTCTCGTGGAGCTCTTTGTTCCAATCGATCTAATCTCTCATGCAACTTATCGAATTTGGACTTCACCATTCTTTGCATTTCTTGTACCAAGTATTGGTATTCCGATTCGGTGAACTCTTCGCGTGACATGATTTTTGTTGCTGAAAAGAAAATGTTAGATCACAAAACAAAATAAAAAAAATTAAGTACCTCACCACAAGCCTCACAATTTCGCTCGGAAAGAAGAAGGAAAAGGTGTCACTCTCGCTCGTGTTTACACTCGTTTGGCTTTTACCTCCACTCGAATGATCTCACTCGCTTGTTCCTTTTACCTCTCAATCTTTTCTCTCGCAACTTCATAGTCGGACTTGTGAAGGCCTTATCGTAGGCTTAGGGGTCAGTTTCAATAGGGTAACAAGGGAGATGCGTATAGGTTTAGGGTTGGCTGAAAGAATAGGGAATTGGGTAAAAAAAGTGTGGTGTGTATGAGGTTAGAACAGAAGATGGATCGGGAACGATATCAAATCAAGGGCTTTGACATTCGAACAACAATCGAATTGCATAAAACACCTTTTTTTTCAAATTTTTTTTGAATTTTTTTTTCAAATTTTTTTTATACTTTTTTTTATAACTACTTAAAATGATAATTACAACACAATATTCGAATCTCACGAAGTAGTTTTTTATTTTTATTTTATATATATATATATATATTTTGAATCTACCTCGGGAATGCTCTGCTTCGAACGTCTAAGCTTCTCGTTTTAGGTAGCTCTGATATCAAATGATACGAACCGACTCGGAGAGAGTCGAGTCTTATGCTGAGTTGCCCGATCGTCTACGAGAAAGTATCATTCAATTCGCTTTTGGAATGAAGTTGATAGGAAAATAGGACGAAAGCTATGTATAATGGTTTAATGATGGATATGGAAGAAAGGGTTCTTAAAAGCAAGCATGAACCAATATTAGAAAATATCGACCCAAATGCTTATAGGCTTTCAAGGTGGAGGATGAAAGTGATAAACCTCGACCCGCTACTTAGCAAAGTAGGAACCTCGGTATAAGGGCGAACGCCACACTCGGTTGAGCGATAAGTTCAAAAGAAGAACAAGGTTGACACCAACTAAGACTAGATAGGCCAACAAGTCTTCAATGAAATATGGGAGAAAGATCCTCTCCAAATAGTTTCATTAACAAAGAAACAATAAAACAAAGTTCAAAAACCTCTATACAAATGAAAGAAAACAAATATTTATAGGCACATAGATGACCATTCAAATTCGGCATCTAGGTGTTCACACAATAATAAAAACGTTCACACTAATGTATTAAAATAGTTCATAAATTCGGCAGATTCATGCACTAATTGAATGGACACTTTCTTCCCCCTAAGTGTGTGCATGAATGCTTAGTCATAAAGAAAGGCTTCAAGTGACTTGTATGTGCACCAAAGGTTGCATTCATCTCCTTGGGACGTTCATGCACTTGTATGGAACATGTATCTTCATAATTAAACACTTTAATGGCATGTAGGTTCATAAATGGCAGCATGAACCTAGTAAATTCGTTCTTCCCTTTGTACATGCACTTAATTCAATCAATGTGTTGAATTATTGAGTTAATTCCTTCCTTTGGACGTTCTTGAACCCATCCATGCATGTGTAGTAGCTTATAGGTCAATTCAAAGTGTGAACATGTTCAAGGAGGTATACACTTAAGCCATTCATGCGTTCTATCATCCCATGCATTTTATCCATTCATGGACTAGCCTTTAATGTCCATACATGCATTCGACACATGCATGAATTTGAAGAAACCTTGCATCTAGCAGTACATGAACTAGCATTTAACACTTGTTCATTCATGAGTGTGGAATGCACAAAAGAGATGTTTCTTCATCCATACATTGTGCCGTCCTTGATCATTGTATCTAAAAAAAAAAATCAAATTATGAGACATCATGTGAACACATTAATGTCATGCATTAAATCGGCTAAAATATGAACATAATTAAAATATGTAATAACTATGACATATTAAAACAAATATTAATATAAGTCAAATTTGATGCTTAAATAATTATGTTCAGAATTTATTTAATGCATCAAAGTCTAAAACCAGGTTTGAGCTAAAATGAGCTAAGCTTTAGCCCTTAAGCTAAAGTTGAGCTGGGATTATACTCCTAAGCTGAAGTTGAGCTAAGGTTTAGCTCGTGAGCTGAATATAAGCTAGGTTTAGCTCAGACAAGTTGGATTGAGCTCGAATAAGCTGGATTTGAGCTGGACGGAGCTCATGGAGCTGGAAACGAGCTGGGATCAGCTTGCCAACATGTCAATGCTCGGCTTGTTCGATAAAGTTCGTGGGGCGTGCTCGTATCAGAATGCACCAGTGATAACTTTTGTTGTTGAAGTATCTTCCCTTGCACGTATTGTATAGGTTCTTGCCTGAGCCCGAGCCTTGAATTTAGTTGTTGAATCCTTTGCAATACCACGACTACCACCGACATTTCCAAAATACCGTTGTGGTCTACCCCTCGAGACAGGATTACTCGGCTTTGGGGTCTGTCCAATTTCTTTGTCAACCCTTTTCGGGCAAGCTTTAAGAAAATGGTCGAGAGAACCACATTTGAAGCAAGCCATACTTCTTATCCGGCACTCTCTGAAATGTAATTTATTTCAGACATTGCATCGTGGTTTGGGGTTTCCAACACTCCCAACACTGGTGGTTAAGGGAGATGAAGACCTCGTGTTGGTGTGTTTAGAACTTCGTTCCTTTCCCAAATACTCCCTTGAGGTAGCAAAATGCTCATGATAATTCTTTTATTTCTTTGAAGCAGATGATTGCGTCTTGCTCATAAATCTTTTGCTCGTAACCCGAGCTTCCCTTTTTGCTTGCCTTTTTTCTTTGCTTAATTCCTCGGCCTTGTGTGCTCGTTCAGCCAAGACCATGAATTCTCTTAATTTCAGAATTCCAATTAACAGCTTGATATCTTCGTTTAACCCTTCTTCAAATCGTTTGCACATTTCGATTTCAGTCTGAACCCATTGACTAGCATACTTGCTCAATCTAAAAAATTCCCGTTCATACTCGGACACTGTCATACTTCTTTTTAAACTCTTTTTGGAAAAATTCCCATGTAATGTTTTCCGTAGGTCCCACAGAAGTCTCATGTTTTCTAATTTTATCTACTAGAGCCTTACCAATTCTAACATGTCTAGCATCTTGTGGCATTTCATCATGTTGTGAAGCAGGTGGGGGAGGTCGTTAAACAGCGAGATTTTTTCTCATATATTCACTAAACCATTCATCCATCAATTCAAAGAAGGTTGCTTTTGCCACCTCACTTCGGCCCTCAAATATGGGCCTTCTACTACCACTAGATGTAGCTCACTGCACGGAAGCTTGAGTAGCACTATCAGCTTCCTCAGTTTCATCTCTAACTTGGTTGGAAGACATTACTATATGAAAATACATTTAAAAGTGGTCAAGAGATATCACACTATCATAATTTATATAATGGCATGTATAGCTAGACTCGTACTTGCTACATTAGTTCGAGAATCGGCTAAACTATAGCTTTGATACCACCAAATGTAATGCCCCTAACCGTATCTGTCACTAGAATGGGGTTACGGAGTATTACCAAAATATTCATAACATTTTTCATTTAATTTACATAAATTACAATTCATTTACCGAGATCATACATATCGTCCCTTATGTGGACCCTCGAGGCCAAAAACGAGTGTTGGAATCAAATCGGGACTAAATCAGGAACTCAAGGAATATTTCGCAAAACCCCAAAAACTTTTCTTCAGTGCAGGGCTCACGCGCCCATCTGGTCTAGGGACGCGCCCGTATGGTTAGGCTGTGTACTATACTCGCCTGTGTCCTTAACCCGTGTAACTCTCTAACTTTTAAAGATGAAGAAATTAAAGTACACAGCCAAGTTACATGCCCGTGTGCTAGGCCGTCTAGCGAATTTTTATTTTTGAAATTTAGTCACAGTTTTCACACAGCAGTGTAACACGCCCGTGCCCCAAGCCGTGTAAACCACACGGCTGAGACACACGCTTGTGTCTCTACCAGTGTGCCCAATTCTGAGCATTCTATTTCTTATTTTTAAGATGCAGGGGACACACGGTCGGACCACATGCCCATGGGATGAGCTACGTGTCACACGCGGTCAAGACACACGCCCGTGTGTCTGCCTGTGTGGACAAAATAAGGCTATTTTCTAGCCTCATTTGTCACCCAAAACTTACCATTTTCCAACGCTAAAACTCCCAAACATATATCCACCAATCCAACATCATATTCACAAGAAATTTAACATCAATCATATAGTATTAACTCGTGCATCAATAGATATAAACTTACTCATGTCATAAACTCATATGCTAACACAATTTCAACAAACCAACACATAATAAGCACTTATGTGATTATCAAAATATTGCTTGAAATATAGCCAAACTTAGACCATCACTAGCCACTCCAATGGCTAGGTTACAAAACAACCATTACAAGCCATCATTGGCCAACTAAGCTTATACATGCCATTATACAAAATGAGATTTTTATTTATACCAAAATGAGATAGTGGATAGTGTGATGACTTCTCCGACTGACTTCCAACCTTCGCGAGCTTTGTGCACTATAAAATAGGAAAAAATAAACGGAGTAAGCATTTTATGCTTAGGAAGTCTGTTTAACAGGAAATAAACTTATCGGTCTTATTTATTAACACAATCACAGATAAATACATATTCCATCAATTTTTGGTAAGTTACCTAAACACATACACTTATTCAAACAAGTTAGTCACATAATCTCATATGAATATCAAGTAAACATAGATGAGCTCATCACATTACAAACTTCCATTAATATCACCTTTCCACACTTCAATAGTCTTTTCCGTCGAACCATTGAAATCTTGATGGATGTTCGGTAATACACACATGTGCAAAAGTACCCATTAAGGTGCATAATAAAAAGGCACACTCTTGAGCCGTACATTTTACACTAGGATTACCAGTCCAGGCCAAATCCTATCCATAGAATATGCTCTAAAAAGCTTAATATGGATTACCCGTCCGGGCTAAATCCAATTTATAACCTAAACTCAATAGGGCTTATATTAGAATTACCTGTCCAGGCTAAATTCTATTTGCAACATATGCACTATTATTCTTAACCCATTGAAATTCAACATTCGACCGAAACATGATAATTTGTCCGTATTACACAACTTAAGACTATTTCATTAGGTATATATCATGTCAGACAAATCAACTCAATCATACAATTCAATTCAAGCAGAATAACATACATTTTTAAGTTACACGAACTTACCTTGAAAATGGTTCATTTTTGAATTTCAATTAATTCGAAACCTTTTGCTTTCCTCGATCTAGTTCCATAGTTGGTCTTTCTGAATCTATATGGATAAATTTAACTATTAATCTTTCACATTTCATATATATTTGCATTCTATTGCATCCTAGGCAAAATTACCATTTTGCTCCTATCCTTTTCAAAAATTTTGATTTTGTCCCTAGGCTCGGAAAAATAAAATTCATGAAATTTAACCCTCTTTCCAAGCCTAGCTGAAATTTATAAACAACCTTTACAACACACATTTTTCAAAAATTTCAGAATTTTCCATGAGTTTTTACCATTTTTCATTTTAGTCCTTAAATCAAGTTTTTATCAAAAATTGCTTTGTAAAAGTTATTTATCTATGAATAACTTTTTATTTTCTACCATAAATTTCTAATTTTCAGTATAATCATACATGACCCAAATTTCATACCTTGATAACTTTTCAAATTAATCCCCTACTAAATAGAGAGATTAGGCTATCCCAGTTTCAAAAATACAAAAATCATTAAAAATGGGACCTGATTTCATACCTTTTCAAGCTTGGTAAGTTGTCTTCCTCTCTCCTAGGGTTTCTATATAAATTTTGGGGAAGATGATATGAAATTAGATGAATATTTCTTTTTATTTAATTTCCATCTTTTAATTTTAGTGATTTCCAATTGATTCCCTTACCTTTTCTATTTTTTCCATGGATGAGTCATTAAAATATCTACTAACTACTCTTCAATGGTCTAATTACCATATAAGGAGCTTACGTTTTGAATTCTATAGCTATTTGATACCTATACCTACTAGAATCCAACTTTTACATTTTATGCAATTTAGTCCTTTACCTAATTAACCACACAATCGATAAAATTTTCGTATCAAAATTTTCATGTGGCCTCCCTATCATGATGTCAACCATAAAATAAAATAAATTTATTTTTTTAACTTAGATTTGTGGTCTCGAAACAACTGTTCTGACCTTACCGAAATTAGGTTTTTACATTGATACTGTTTTAGTTGGCACATCATTCAAAATATAGAAAGTCGTTTGTACAGAATATCCCCAAAAAGATACCGGAAGCTTCAAATAACTTAACATTGAACGTACCATGTCTAATAAAGTTTGACTTCTTCTTTCTACCACGCCATTCTATTGTGGAGTTCCCGACACGGTTAACTGGGATAAAATCCCATTCTCTATGAGGTATTCTGAGAACTCATCAAATAAATATTCCTTACCTCAATGAGACCGAATTGCCTTTATCGGTAAACCTATTTGTTTCTCCACATCCATACGAAACTCTTTGAATTTATCAAAGGTTTCACTCTTGCGATGCATTAGGTATACATACCCATATTTGGAATAGTCAACATTAAAGGTTACATAATACTCGTAATCACCTCTTGCACTAACACTTATGGGGCCACATACATCAGTGTACACAAGTTCTAAGGGATTTCCAGCCCTTGTTTTTTTTTACATTAAAAGGTCTCTTAGTTATATTACCTACCAAGCAAGATTCAAATTATGGAAGATTAACTTCTTTAAGCTAACTTATGATGCCTTCCTTCACAAGTCTAATGATTCTTTCTCAGTTAATATGATTGAGTCTAAAATGCCAGAGGTATGCCTCATTAGAGTGAGAAGTTTTAATACTTTTATTCGATATTTCATTCTCAAACAGTGTGTACATCTTTAGTTTGAAAAAATAAAAATTATTTGACATCCATCTATTATAAATAAGACTGCAATTTCTAAATATTGTAATTCAATTATTAAAAGTCATAGTCAAGCCATCTTTATATAAACATGTAATGGAAATTAAGTTTCTTTCGAAACTTGGTAAATAGAAAATGCCTTCTAAAATAATCTTCCTAAAATTATAAGAAAAAAAAGATGCACATCTCTTAGTACTTCAACTACCACACTTGTCTCATTCTTGGTCCACGATAATAAGCTCTTATCTCTAAGATATTTTGTCTCTTTGAGTCCCTACAGAGAAACAGATACATGATTAGTGGCTCTCAAATCAATGACCTAGTGATCTATTGAGTTTTTTTACTAAACAAGCTTCTAACATCAAGAGTTACTTGCCTTTGGTAGCTTGGTATTCTTTCTACTCTTTACAGTTTGCCTTGAAGTGCCCTTTCTTGCTGTAGAAGAAGCATTTAGACTTAGATAAGTCTTTTAACTTTTTGGTTCTCTTCCTTCCCACTTGTGGTGGCCCAAAGTCCTTAGGCTTGCCTTTCTTAGTGAACTTTCCCTTCATCTATTTGGAAGAAGTGACAATTGTATTCGCTTATACTCTTTGGACTAGTTGATTGTCATTCAACATCAACTCATAGGATTGTAACTCCTTCATGAGTTTTGTAGGCATCAGGTTTTTGTAGCCAAGGTTATATACAACTTGAAAACAAGTAAAATCCTTGGACAAGCTTTTGAACACCATCTCTATTTGGGTGTTTTGGTCCAAATTGGTCTCATTGTCCATGATCTTGGCAAAGTAGCCCATAAGAGTGATCATAAGGTCTTTGACTTCAGTGCCGGGCTTTTGTTGGGCATTCATTAAGCTAGTTATAGTCAACTATCGTGCCAAGGCAACTTGGCCTCCGAACATGTGTTCTAGCTTATCTAGAATCACTTTAGTAGTCTTACAACTCCCCAGTTGATTATACAAAGTACTAGTCATTCTTGCTAACATAGAGTAATGAGCTATCTCATCAAACTCTTTTCCGCATTTTCTAGCCTTAGCTTGAGTGGCCGGAGGGCACTTAGTATCAATAATTGATTTAAGTTACTCACAGCTCAGGGCAATTATTAGATTCCTTTTACATTCCTTATAGTTGTTTTCATTCAGCTTGTTTTCAGTAAGTATGTTCAGTAAAGGAGTTGGTGCCATTTTTTAATTGAAAATAAAATCATTCATATATTAATATCTTTTTATTAAGCAAATGTTTGAAAACATTTTGCAACAGTACGATATGCATTAAGATGATACATGCGTCTTATACTAAACCTTGAAAACATTTGTAAATCGTTGCAATAATAATTCCCACACCTATTGAATCAAGCCACCATGGGGTGATCATGATTAACTAGTAAGAACATGGATTTCCATCCAACTAGTACATGAACCTAATTCCTTAGGCATTCACAGGTACTAATAATAGTGTAACATTTGACCATCATTCTAACTTAAGTTGAGCTCCGTGGAGAGTTACTTAACTAGAAAATCTTGAGTGTATAACCATCAACTCAACACCAATCACATCATGTACCACAAATGAGTTATCGCGGGACAATATCACTGAGTAGCATGCTTTGACTAGTTGTCCTCTTTTGAAGATATAATTTCTTGACCTATCACATGATAATGCCTACCACTAAGGACAATCCAATTGTTATTTGATTACAAGAGAATTCTTCTTATCCAATTGTCATTTGATTACAAGAGAATTCTTCTTACTTTCATGAAATCTCCTCAGTAAAATCCACATAGCAATCCTACCGTGGGGTAGTGCACTTGCCATGCCATCATAAGAGACCATTGATGGAAATCGTAGGTCTTGTTTAGGGACCTCCCACTCAATATTTTAAACGACATGCAAGGTTTTTATAATTTCTGGTTTCATTCATGTGTGATCAATATATGCATGACAAGTACATTTGCCCTTTTTTTTTAAACTGTGTGGCATGCTTATCTCATATATATACATGACATGCTATGGAAATTTTATAATATCCACATTCAATTATTCATAAGATTCAATCAAACAATTTTGATTCTCCACGATTTTTCTTTTAAGGGAAAAACTAAAAAAGTGAATGTGAACCGTACACCAGATAGGTTACCAGGAAAGGGAGGTAAGTCATATTTTACCACTTAAAAACCAAACCTTTCCTTGCCAGATCCAATCCTAGACATGCACCTTCTATTTACCACACTTCTCACAGTAATTGAATAACCTAAATAAGTGAATGGAACAATACAACATATGTATTTTCTCATTACCACACTTCTTATCTTTAATAGATCAACTATGGATCATCTCATACATATATATATTACAATTATATCATAAATAATTATTAAACAAATATATAAAGAGATGGGTAATAAAATCAAATTATTAGCCAAGGTTTCCACAGTTCTATTTCTAAAAAATAAATGAAAAATAAAAAAAATTACATAGTTTTTGCCACAAGGCATTCCTTGTGTCTTCGATTGCCGTCACTCAATTTTTTACCCATCATGGACTCCTTTTTGGAGAGATTACATTTATGTCCTGTTCCTATTTTCAGCACACAAAAAATTTATAAATAAAAAATAATCCTACATGAAGATGATAGTCCACGATCTATTTCCTAATAAGTACAACCTTGGAAAAAAATAATAATTATATAACAAATATATAATATTTCATTCATTCACATAAATTCCCTTAAACATGTGAATAATTACAAGAATATCATATCTTATCAAATATTAATCAAACAAGATGAAGAGAGAGATTCGGTCTTGGTTTACTCCATAACATAGCACAACCTGGAGCTCTGATACAAATTGTTAGAAAAAATTCCATTTGAAAATAGTTTTCTTGCACAATGGAAAAATAAAATTTTGAAAACTGACCCAATTTGTGATATTTATAACAATAAACCTTAATCAAATTTGTACCTGTGTTTTTGGCTTAGTGGATGTTCGTTGTTCCCAACATTCAACCAAACTATCTTCTTCACTATTCTCGTACCACTAATTTCTTCGAGTGTGGGGTCGAACAAATTAAATTGAAACATAGAACTAGAAAAAGTTTCTCGTCTTTTGGGGTGAACACAAAAATTCTCTCTTCTTAACAAAAATCGATAGAAATGTTATTTTGGAAAAATATATGTAATAATTGAGAATAAATTCGCTCTATTTTTGGAAACATAATAATCTCTCAAAGTTGGGTTAATAGCTCTATCAGTGCTATCTATTTATGGGAAGGGAAGGTAGAACAATAGAAAACAACCACCTATTTAGAATAGGACTAGGGTGGACGACACACCCTAGTATTCCTACTAGGGTTGTCACCCCCATCATGTCCATGAGAGGTTTTTATGCCTCTCTAAAATCAGATTCAATTACGAGTGCTTCTTAGGCCTTTTTGACCTAGTATTCTGTAATGTGATCCAACCCGATTCAGGTTTTCTATTTCTCAAAATAAACATTAATATTTATATAAAAACAATCTTCTCATCCCTATTTTACCCACAACAAAATTTTGACGATTTTTCCCTTGGTAAAATTTCAAGAAAATATTTCCAATATTTGCAAATCAACATGTTCATTATAACTGAATGATTTATTTTTATTTTCGAGCTTCAAAATAGTCCAAAAACATAAAGTCATTCTACCAATTATTTTTTAAGTAATCCATATAGGATTACGAATGGATAATTTCCATTTCCATTTTTGGAAACCTACATTCATTTCCAAATGATTTCATTTCTCCATTTTGAAGAAAACCATAATCATCCCCGAATGTTTCTCATTTCTCTTTTCCTATTCATTATGTTCATTTGTATTCAAACATGTAATTTATTTCTAGTTTCAACAAGCTAGTGAAGGGACCGATTGGTCATATGTAGTTCTGGCTTAAATGATTCGTAATTAAGTTTTGTCTTTTTGCCTATTAATTATACATTCATTTAGTCGTGAAGTCATTCCATTATAGTATCATGACTGAGCTCTCCCCAACGACATACCATTACAAAAGCAACTACTTAGTGCTCGTCCAATAACCTTGTCATAAGTGTCATACCCTCATAAAATATTCTTGATCTCTTTGGGATGACATATGTTCTCTTAATATGATCATATTTTATCTCATGGTAATCATTATATCTTTTTTCATGAAAAGTCAATCACTATCAAATAGGGATCAGTCATCTATAACAAAGACGGACAACTTGTGGCCATGTTTACTTTTCATCAACCATGTAATGCCAATGAGAGGATATCATTTGCCCATTTTTGGGTTATAAATTCCACTGTTGTGAATGACGCTACATGCTACAGAAGTCGTACACCCAACACACCAGCTTTCAATTTCTTATCTATTTGAACTCAGGCTTTTACTTACATCAAAGTGTACAAGTGACGTATACATAGTCCACAATCCACTTAGGATTTAGGTATGCAACACTATAAACATCACAAGTGAATAAATCCATAAACAGATTCTGGATCTACTCTAGTTTGGTCCTATTCGATGTACTGTTAGTCTAGCCAGTCATATCTATCTCTCTTTCTTTTGGGAGTTATTTGCTCTGATGCCCAAGACAAGGCATCTCCCCAATTGGAATTGATAAACGGCATACTAATCTTTTAATCAATTTGCTCATTTCTGATTAGATTAAGGACATGTTTAGATTCGTCTACTAATACAAGTTGTGTTTCCATACTATGATTCGACCAAGTAATACTGCTTAGTATTAGTTGAACATTTAAACAACCAATAAGAAACATTTTGCTTCCATTTTTATTTGCGTGCAAACCCCATGTGAGGAAAATTATACAAATTATATTAATGCAATCAGTGATTTTTTTATTAACCAATCTGTTCGCAAAAAATTTCAAGTTTAAAACGAATATAATGCATTTTAGGGCATCAGATCCAACACAACATGCACAAGTTCCTTTAAAGATAACATCACTCGAAGTTCCTTTAAAGATAACATTGCTCGAGGATTACCTAAACACAGGTAGTTGTAAGATAAGTAAATCATAGCTCCCGAAAAGTCCCCATAAGGTGACCAACTGATATCAGATTGGTGGAGTTTAAAGGAGTTATTAAAGGGATGTTTTTCCACTACTAGTCATGTAACACCCCTTACCCCTATTCGATGCCGGAATAGGGTACGAGGCATTACCGGTCTTAAACACAAGCAACATACATTTCCGAGTCATAAATTTGGCATCAAATTAAAACTTTTTGAAACTGAGCATAATGTCTCTAACATGAGCCTACGAGGTCCAGAACATGCTTTGGAAGCGGTTTGGGACTAAATCGAGAACTTTAGAAAATTATACAACAGTTAGAAAATTTTTTCCTAAACAAGAGCCACACACCCGTATGGCTTAGGACACACCCGTGTGGGCAGGCCGTGTGGTCACACACGCCCGTGTCCAGACCTCGTGCAACTCTCTGTTAGTCATCCATGAACAGAATGAAGTCACACGGCCAAGGCACAAGCTTGTGTGCTTAGGCCATGGGGTCCAAAATAATAGGTGCAGACTTCACACACCCAGGGCACACGCTCGTGCCTAAGGTCGTGTTGTCCATACAGTTGAGACACACGCCCATGTCTCTGCCCGTGTGTTCGATACTGAGCATTCTGTTTTGCAACACTTAAGGTGTAAAGGACACACGTTTGGATCACACGCCCCGTGGGGAGAGCCGTGTGTCACAGACGCCCGTGTGTCTACCCGTGTGGACAAAAATAAGGCTATTTTCCAAGCCATATTGTCACCCTTCCATGCACCAACCTACACAACAAAACATAGCACCATTCCAAGTATATACATTCAACCAAATTAGCCACAAACAAGGCATCCACACATCATTCACATACTATCATCTATCAGATACAACCATCTTATGCTTATCAAATCAAGCCATGCAAAATCCCATATCCATGAAAAGCATCAACATATGAATAAATCAAAAGCCAACATAACCATCATAGGTCATCATAACCATTATAGGCCAACATTCAATGGCCATATACAAAATGAATCAATACTTTTACAAGCCAACACATTTGGCCAAATCAATTACGACATATAACAAAAAGACCAAATCCTTATACATGCCATAACTCAAAAGAATAAAATCATTGGTACCCAAAATATTAACTTGATAGTGTGAATGGATCTCTAATAGTCTCCGATCCCTAAGCTGGTTTGGTGACACTATAAAATAAGGGAAAAGAAAGTGGGAGTATGAAACACCCCTAACCCATATCGATCGTCGGAACAGGGTTACGAAACATTACCAAATAATACACATCATTCATATACATTTATACAATAAAATCAAAATCCATTCATCTCAATCACGTTGTCCCTTATAAGGTCCTATGAGACCTTAAAACCTGCTTAGAAGTGGTTCGAGACTAAACTGATAACATTTGCAAACTTTGGGAGACTTAGAAAATTTTATTTGATTTAAAGGTCACACGCCCGTGTGAACAGGCTGTGTGCCTCACACGGCTATCAGACACACCCATGTCACAAACAATGTGAAAACATGACATACATATTGACTTGCACCACACAGCCGAGGACACGCTCATGTGCCCTGGCCATAAGAAAACTGGGGAGATTACTGACTTGGGTCACACGACCGGCCACACGCTTATGTGCCAACTCGTGAGTCACACACGGCCAGTAGACAGACCCGTGTCTAGGCCATGTCAAAACTGTAGGGTATACTGCCTTAATTCGAAAATGTACCCCAGGGGACACACAGCCGTGCTACATGACCGTGTTCACACACGGCTAAGACACACGCCCATGTAGACAAAAATATACCATTTGTAAAGCCAATTTGCCACCTTTTTCTCATGCACACAAAGTAACCAAATTGGTACTAATTCAACACATAAATAGGCAGCCAAAACATGCCAATTCATACATATATCATGTCATCAATATTGAACCATATCAACTACTTATTTCTATATTCAAAAACATACCAAACCAATATACCAAAATCATCAATCTCATATGACTACTAAATGCATTTACTCATCAAATTATCATCTATTTCATGACACAAATTGCTCCATATCTCCATCTCAAAATCAAACCACAAGATGCCAATCTTCCAAGAATTAATACATCATCTACTAATTAACAAAATAACAACTATTTGGCTATATCAACAACTACGACAAACATACCAAACTAAACCAACATATAAGGCATTATATATATCACATACATATCACTTGTCAACATATAAATCAAGCCAACTCAAATGGCCATACACATCATCATTTACAAGCCAAATCTCATGGCTAATATCATGACTCAAAACATACCAAAAAGATACTAGCCTATACATGTCATATACCACATATACAAAGATCCAAAAGTACCAACAAGTAGTCAATAGTGTGATGATGGTTCTCGATGATCCCTGATGTCCGAGCTAACTTCAAAAATCTATAAAACATGGAAAGAACACACAAAGTAAGCTTTAAAATCTTAGTAAGCCATATAAAAATAAATTTACCATATGGATCATAACATTTCTATCAATAGGCCAAATACAAGTAAACACATATAGATACACAAACCTTTCTCAATGCATACATGTTCAAATTCACTTGTAATTTCATCACCCACTTCTCTTTCCAATTCTCATATAATTCTCGTACATACCTGAGTTATTTAACTCATTAACACATTCTTTCTCAACTTGTCTTTGCCCGTTGAACCATTTGGAATCGTGAAGGATACTTAGAATCACATAAGGCTCGTACAATGCCATATCCCAGATATAGTCTTACATGTTATCACATATCAATGTCACTGTCCCAGACAGGGTCTTACACAAAATCGAATAATGATGCCAATGTCCCAGACATGGTCTTACAGGTAATCACAATACAATGCCAATGTCCCAATGTGGTCTTACATGTAATCACATCTCGATAGCCTAATGTCATGACATTCGTATCTTATACTATTCCTGAGTTATTTAAGTCATTAACACATTCTTTCTCAATTTATCTTTGCCCTTTGAACCATTCAGAATTGTTAAGGATACTTGGAATGACATAAAGCTCGTACAATGCCATATCCCAGATATGGTATTACATGTTATCACATATCGATGCCATTATCTTAGGCAGGGTCTTACACAAAATCGAATAACGATGCCATGTCCCATACATGGTCTTACACGTATTCACAATACAATGCCAATGTCCCAACATGATTTTACATGTAGTCACATCTCGATAACCTAATGTCATGACATTTGTATCCTATCCTAAGGTTCGTACGGGACTTTTGGATATCGCAACTCTGTCGATTCTTGCTCGTAATTACTCATTCAAAATTCATAGCAATTCAATCATAATAAAACATATATAATTCAAGGTAAAGACGTTTATTTGCGTATGAACTTACCTCGTAGTCGAAATAGAGGGACTGGATTGACTATTCGATAACTTTGGATTTCCTCCAATTTAAATCCAATTTCATTCGTTCTTGATCTATATACATTCAAAATTAACTCTTTTATTCATCAACACATTCAATTTAATCCACAAACACATATTTGGGAATTTTTACACTTTAGCCCCTAAAGTTCCATATTTTTACAATTTAGCCCCACTTTCACAAATACATCAAATTCACATAATTTAATTGAACCCATGCTTGACCGAATTCTCCATACCTTCATAACAGCCCACATTTTCATTTATTTCACACTTTTAACCACAACATTTCACATTTTCTCAATTTAATCCCAAATTGACATATTTGTCAAAAATCACTTTACAAAACATGTATATCAAACACCAAACTTTCATATTTCATCATCAAACATTCAAAAACACATGAATTCATCAATGGAAACTTTAAAAATCATCAAAACTTTCAAAAATTGAGACATGGGCTAGCTAGAACACGAAGCAACGATCATAAAAACATAGAAATCATCAAAAATCGAGCTAGAATCATACCTTAATCAAAGATCTATATTTTCGAACCCTAGTTGAATATAAAAGCTTTATTTTCTCTTCAATAACCAGTTATGGATATGATAATGGAGCTTATTTTCACTTTGTTTTGTTTTAATTAACATAATTCATAAATTACTAAATTACCCTTGGTTCATAAACATTAATAAACACCAAATACATGCCCATTTATGTCCATTCCCACTATCAATGGTCTAATTACAACATAAGGACTTTCCATTTAATAATCCATGGCAATTGAGCACTTTTAACAAATGGAATGCAACTTTTGCATTTTACTCGATTAAGTCATTTTTCTCAAGTTAACCACTTAAATGAAAAAATTAGCACACGAAATTTTCACATATATATATATATATATACATGCCGTAAACACCAAAAAAAATATTAAAATAATTTTACGACCTCAAATTTTTGGTCCCGAAACCACTGTTCCGATTTAGCTAAAACCGGGCTATTACAACTCTCCCCCCTTAGGGATTTTCGTCCTCAAAAATCTTACCAGCGAATAGGTTTGTATATTGCTTTCTCATAGCATCCTCGGGTTCCCACATAGTTTCTTCAACCCCGTGTCGATGCCACAATACTTTCACTAACACTATACTTTTATTTCTCAGCTCTTTGGTCTTATGAGCTAGAATTCGGATCGGTTCTTCACTGTACGATAAATCTGACTGAATCTCAACTTCGGTCAGGGAAATAACATGTGAATGATCAGATTTATATCTTCCTAGCATCGGTACATAGAATACATTGTGAATCTTTTCTAACTCATATGGTAATGCTAGCTGATAAGCAACTGGTCCAACTTGCTCGATAATCTCATACAGTCCGATGCATCTCGGACTCAATTCCCTTTTCTGCCGAATCTGAGTATATTTTCCACGGAGATACTTTCAAAAACACTTTATCCCCGATCGAAAACTCAATATCTTTTCTTTTCAAGTCTGCATATGATTTTTGATGATCTGACGCTGCTTTCAAACTATGACGGATCACTTTCACTTTTTCTTCTGTTTCTTTAATCAGATCGACCCCATGAATCTTATTTTCGCTAAGTTCAGTCCAGCACAATGGTGCTCGACACTTTCGACTGTATAAAGCTTCATAAGGTTCCATTTTAATACTCCATTAAAACCTATTATTATATGCAAATTCAATCAACAACAAATATTTTTCCCACGTACCTTCAAACTCAAGAATACAACATCTCAGCATATCCTCAAGTATCTGAATAACTCGCTCGGATTGACCATCTGTCTACTGGTGAAATACGATACTAAAATGTAATTTTGTACCCAGTGCATTTTGCAGTTTCGTCCAAAATCTCGATGTGAATCTCAGATCTTTATCTAAAATAATAGAAACAGGACTCCGTGTAATCTCACAACCTCGGAGATATATAACTCAGTTAACTTTTCAAGCGAATAGTACATTCGTACCGGAATGGAATGAGTCTATTTTTTCAACCTGTCAACAACAACCCATATAGGATCTTTCTTACTCAAAGATAAGGACAAACCCCAAAAAATCCATAGTCAATCTATCCCACTTCCACTCCGGAATCATAATCGGCTGCAATAAACCAGACGATACTTGATGCTCAGCTTTAACCTGCTAATAAATCAAACATTTAGAAACGAACTCTGAAATGTCCCATTTCATACCATGCCACCAATAAAGCTGTTTCAAATCGTTATACATTTTCGTGCTTCCAGAATGAACAGATAAACGACTACTATGTGCTTTTTTCAAAATCTTCTGAATCAACTCTGAATTTCTCGGAACACATATTTGGCCTCTGAATCTTAAACAGTCATCTGAATCAACTTGAAACCCTGAATCAGGGTTTGAATCACATTGAGCTAATTTTGCTAACATTTCATTATCAACTTTTTAAGCTTCACAAATCTACTGTACAAACAACGGTTTCGCTTTCAACTCAGTTACTATCGAACCATCATTACACAAATCTATTTGAGTGTTCATCACACATAGAGCGAACAAAGATTTTCGGCTTAATGCATCAGCAACACATTTGCTTTTCCCATATGGTAGTCAATCACTAACTCATAATCTTTAAGCAATTCTATCCATCTCTGCTGTCGCAAATTCAAATCTTTTTGAGTCATCAGATATTTCAAACTCTTGTGATCTGAATAAACATGACATTTCTCACCAAACAAATAATGGCACCAAATATTCAATGCAAACACAATGGTTGCTAATTCTAAATCATGCATCGGGTAATTCTTTTTATGCGGCTTCAACTGTCTAGAGGCATAAGCTATGACTTTGCCTTCCTGCATCAAAACACAACCCAGACCATTCAACGATGCATCACTATAGATCACGAATTCTTTACCCGATTCTGACTGTACTAAATTGGAGCTTCAGTCAAAAGAGCTTTTAGCTGATCAAAACTTTTCTGACATTTATCTAACCACACGAACTTTACATCTTTCTGAAGCAATCTCACCAATGGAGTTGCAATCATTGAAAAGCCTTTCACAAACCGTCTATAATAGCCGGCGAGTCCCAGAAAACTATATACTTCAGAAACATTTCACAGAGGCTTTCAATCTATAATTGCAGATATCTTACTAGGGTCGACTCGAATACCTGATGTTGACACAATATGCCCCAGAAAACCAACCTCACTCAACCAGAATTCACATTTACTAAACTTCGCATATAACTTTTTATCACACAGAGTCTTGCCTAAGGGGTTCGATACACTAATTACAAATTCAGTAGACTCTACAGGCAAAGTCTTACTGGATACTAAATTCACACATATATATGAATGAGTTGATCCTAAATCTATCAATCCAATAACTTTAGTATCATAGAGAGTAAAAGTACCGGTAATAACTTCTTGAGATGACGCTTCTTCGCGAGCGCAAATAGCGTAGGCTCGTGCAGGTGCTCTCGCCTGTCTTTAGTCACTTTTTAGATACCACTCACATTTCCCGTGTTTGTAATATCCTGATTTTGGGCCTAGTCAGAATAGTGGTTTTGTGACCACAAAATCCGAGATATAAATAATTATTTTATGATTATTTTAAGGTCTATGATATGATTGCATGATTGTGTGAAAATTTCGTGAAGAAATTTTATGCATAAAGTGCTTAATTTGAAATTTGGGACTAAATTGAATAAATTGCAAAACTTGTGTTCTAGAAGTATTTTGCATAAAATTGAATTAGATTATTAATTAGAGGTCCTTAAAGAGTAATTTTACCAATTTCTAAGTCTATGGACAAAAATTAGACATGGATGGAATTTTGGAAAGTTTAGTAGTAAGGGCATTTTGGTCATTTAGGGTAAAATGAATTAAAATACAAAATTAAAAGCCAATTTTGCTCATCTTCAACCCCATGGCCGAATATAGCAAGGAGAAACCATGGCTAGGGTTTTCAAGCTTCCAAGCTCGATTGTAAGTCCGTTCTAGCCTCGTTTTTAATGATTTTACGTTTTTGGAGTCCCTAGAGCTCGATTTAGCTTATGCTAGCAATAATTTAACCTAGGGTTTATATTTGGAAAAATACCCATAGGTGAAATTTGTGTATTTTGGTGTTTTATGATAGAATATGAGGTTTTAAATTATGTTAGACAACTTGTGCTACTCGGTTTTAAGTGAAAACGAGCAAAGGGCTTAATCGGTAAAAATACCTAATAGTCATAAGTACATGTTAGAGTGAGAATTTGATGTTGCCATGGAAGGAAAAATGATCAGCATGTCATAAAACTTAAGAAAATAGGCTGAATTTTAATTTACGAGCTTTGGGGAAAAAGTGTAAATATGCAAAAGTTTAGGGGCAAAATTGTAATTTTTCCAAAATATGATTTTGGGTCAATTTGAATAATGTGAGTCCTAATTAGACTATATTTTAAATGATAGAGCAAGGAAAACTGAAATTGGGCTAAAATGGGGAAAATACCAAGTTGTGGACGAAATGGTAAAATAGCCATTTTCGCATACGAGGTAAGTTCATATGTAAATGTTGGTAACATAGTTATTATTTTAAATGTTTTAATGTTTTTAAATGATATGATAATTATTATGAAATATTATACTTGTGATAATTGTTTGATAATATGTAATTATGTGAATTACTTGATGAGTATGAACTATCACCGAAGTATCGATTTCGATATTCCGTGGAAGACGGCAAAGATGTGAGATCGAGGAAAAAATCCCGTTTGAACCTTAGGAATAGATTAGGATACAAGTGACATGTCACTAGGATGGTTGAGCATCCGAACTCGTTGAGTTGAGTCCGAGTTCACTTATGGATGCGAATGTCCGAACTCATTGAGTTGAGTCCGAGTTCGTGAGATGTAACTAGGCATCCGAACTCGTTGAGTTGAGTCCGAGTTCACTTATAGATGCGAACGCCCGAGCTCGTTGAGTTGAGTCCGAGTTCACTTATGGGCGGGTTACATGGTAGCTTGGCTACATATGTGGCACTTATGTGCAAACTTTCCATGTATCCGAATTATATTCCGATGTGTTCAACGGGTAAAGTTCTACTCAAATGGAGGAATACTCAAGATGAAAGGGACGTATTGGTAAGTGTTGTGAAATGGATACTTTGAACAGGTATGTACTTAACCCTCGGGTTGAAAACTCGATATAACAACAATATGGTAAGATGATAAATGAAAAGGTGATATGAATGTCTTGGTGATGATTATGCAAATGATGTTTTATGTTTGCTTATATGGTTATGTTACTTGCTATTTGCATGTGAGCTTACTAAGCATTTATGCTTACTCCTCCTTTTCATTCCTTGTAGTGTTGACAAGCCAGCTCGAAATCGGAAGCGGTCGGAGGCACGCTCACACTATCCGTATACCATCTTGGCATAATGGCTTGTATATTTTGAGTATGGCATGTATAGCATTATAATCATTTTGTATATATGGTCTTATGATATGGTTATTGAGTGGTATGGAAATAGAAATGCTTGGTAATGATTAGCCATTGGAATGGCTAATCATGATCATATTTGGTATTATGTATGTCAAATTGCTAGCTAATCCATGGAAACCATGAAATAGGTAAAATTTACCATAAAATAGATTCAGACAACAGCAGTGACGTGAGTTTGAAAAATCACTAAAAATAGTAGAAATGGAATTAAATAATGAATAAGTTATGTAATCGAAGCTTGATGAGTCTATTTTCATATGGAATAAGCAAAACAGGTATATGAGCTATATTTTATGAGATGTTTAAATTTTTGTGAAACAGGGCCAGAGCGATTTCTGGATCCCCTGTTCTGACTTTAGAAATTCACCATAAATTTTAAAAAGATAATTAGAAGTCACGCTTTATATGTACAGATTCCTTATTGAGTCTAGTTTTATTATAGATAAACGGCATAGTCATTGAAGCTCTGTACAGGGAGATATCTGATTCGTAATACACAGAGGTCAGAGTAGTTGAACCCTGAAACAGGGGAGACTTTAACTAATAAACTGTACTAATTGGCCCAACCAAAAATTCTAGAAAAAAATTTGTAGATATATATATGAGTCTAGTTTCAGGAAAAATTTACAGAATTGGATTTCGAGTTTCGTAACTCGAGATATGATTTTTAAAGCGACTGTGATGCAGTTAGCCAGCTTGTCTGGAAATTTTAAAATGAATTGTATGAGCTGTTTAATTAATGAATTAAGTCCGTTAACACCTCGTGTTCGATTCCGGCAACGGTCTCGGGTACGGGGTGTTACAGTGTTTCTGGGTGGTCCACCCCTAGCTGTTGTGTTACTCAGCCTCGTATTCTGTGTTGTATCTTACTCAGCCAACTCAGGACAATCACGGATAAAATGATCCAATGATCCACATTTAAAACGAGCCCTACCATTCAATCTACAATCACCAGGATGTCGTTTACCACAATGTTAACATTCAGGTCAGTTAGGTCTCGCACTCCTAACACTAGCTATCGAAGTAGCTGGAGCTTTGAAACCTGACTTTTGTCTCACTCGATCTCTTTTTGAATGTCCTATAGATGTATTGGAACGATTAAATGAGTCCTAAAATTTCTTCGATGCAAACTGATAAGATTTACTAGTTGATTTCTTTCTCGAATCTCTTGCTTCAAAATCAGCTTTTCTCTTTTCTTTGCTGAGATCTTCGGCTTTACAAGCCCTCTCAACTAAAACAACGAATTCTTTGATTTCTAGAATCCCAACTAGAAGTTTTATAATTTCATTCAACTCATCAACGAACCGCTTACACATAATCTCTTCGGTAGAAACATATTCCTGAGCATATTTGCTCAATCGTATGAACTCTCTTTCGTACTCGGTCACAGTCAATCCGCCTTGTTTCAATTCTAGAAACTCTTTATGTTTCTAATCAAGAAATCACTGACTTATATACTTCTTTTGAAATTCAGATTGGAAAAAATACCAGGTGATTCGTTCCCTCAGAACTACAGATATCAACATTTTCCACCAATAGTATGCATTATCTCTGAGTAAAAATACAACACACTTGATACATTCTTCTGGAGTATATGATAGTTCCTCGAATACACTGGTCAAGTTCTCGAGCTAGAACTCAGCCCTCTTAGCATCATCATCAACTGTAGCCCAAAACTCTTCGACCCCATGTTTACATATCTTATCCACTGGCGACTTACTCAATCGAATCGGATCTATCACTTGTGGCACAACTGGGACTCGTTGAGGAACAGGTGGGGGTGGAGGTTGTTGAGCAGCCGGATTCGTTCGAACAAATTCTGTGAACCACTTACTCATCGTTTGGAAGAAGGCTTACTTAGCCTCTCCGCCTTGGCTACTTAAAATAAGCCTAGAATCAGCCAGCGCTACCCATTGAACGGGAGTGGGCGTATTACTTTTTATATCGTCAGCTACAACTCGATCGGAATCCATTTGCTATATAAAAACACATTTTAACTGTCAGGAATCATAACACTATTGCAGTTTATATATGTGGCATGTATAGCTAGACTCTCACATGCTATGTTAGTCCTAGAATTAACTAAATTGTAGCTCTGATACCAATTAAATGTAACACCCCTAACCTGCATCTTTCGCTGAAATAGGGTTATGAGACATTAACGAATAATACACATCATTCATATACATTTATACAATCAAAACCAAAATCCATTCGTCTTAATCACATTGTCTCTTATAAGGTCCTACGAGACCTTAAAACATGCTTTGAAGTGGTTCGAGACTAACCAATAACATTTACAAGCTTTGGGAGACTCCGAAATTTTTTTTTGATTTAAGGGTCACAAGCTCGTGTGAACAGGCCGTGTGCCTCACACGGCTATCAGGCATGCCAGTGTCATAGACCGTGTGAAAACAGGGCATACATACTGACTTGCACCACACGGCCAAGGACACGCCCGTGTGCCATGGCCATGGGAAAACTAGGGAGGTTACTGACTTGGGTCACACAGCCGACCACACACCCATGTGCCAACTCGTGTGTCACACACGGCCAGTAGACACGCCCGTGTGTCTGGGTCGTGTCAAAACTGGAGGGTATACTGTCTTAATTCGAAAGGGTACCCCAGGGGACACACGGCCGTGCTACATAACCGTGTGTCACACACGGCTGAGACAAATGCCCGTGTCTCTGCCGGTGTGGACAAAAATAGGCTATTTGTAGAGCCAATTTTCCACCTTTTCTCATGCATACAAAGTAACCAAATTGGTACTAATTCAACACATAAATAGGTAGCCAAAACATGCCAATTCATACAAATATCATGTCATCAATATTGAACCATATCAACTACTTATTTCCATATTTGAAAACATACCAAATAAATATATCAAAATCATCAATCTCATATGACTACTAAATGCATTTACTCATCAAATTATCATCTATTTCATGACACAAATTGCTCCATATCTCCATCTCAAAATCAAACCACAAGATGCCAATCTTCCAAAATTAATACATCATCTACTAATTAACAAAATAACAACTATTTGGCTATATCAACAACTACGACAAACATACCAAACTAAACCAACTTATAAGGCATTATATATATCACATACATATCACTTGTCAACATATAAATCAAGCCAACTCAAATGGCCATACACATCATCATTTACAAGCCAAATCTCATGGCTAATATCATGACTCAAAACATACCAAAAAGATACTAGCCTATACATGCCATATACCACATATACAAAGCTCCAAAAGTACCAACAAGTAGTCAATAGTGTGATGATGGTTCTCGATGATCCCTGATGTCCGAGCTAACTTCAAAAATCTATAAAACATGGAAAGAACACACAAAGTAAGCTTTAAAATCTTAGTAAGCCATATAAAAATAAATTTACCATATGGATCATAACATTTCTATCAATAGGCCAAATACAAGTAAACACATATAGATACACAAACCTTTCTCAATGCATACATGTTCAAATTCACTTGTAATTTCATCAACCACTTCTCTTTCCAATTCTCATATAATTCTCGTACATACCTGAGTTATTTAACTCATTAACACATTCTTTCTCAACTTGTCTTTGCCCGTTGAACCATTTGGAATCGTGAAGGATACTCAGAATCACATAAGGCTCGTACAATGCCATATCCCAGATATAGTCTTACATGTTATCACATATCAATGCCACTGTCCTAGACAGGGTCTTACACAAAATCGAATAATGATGCCAATGTCCCAGACATGGTCTTACAGGTAATCACAATACAATGCCAATGTCCCAACATGGTCTTACATGTAATCACATCTCGATAGCCTAATGTCATGACATTCGTATCTTATACTATTCCTAAGGTTTGTATGGGACTTCCGGATATCGCAACTTTGTCAATTCTTGCTCATAATTACTCATTCAACATTCATAGCAATTCAATCATAATAAAACATATATAATTCAATGTAAAGACGTTTATTTGCATATGAACTTACCTCGTAGTCAAAATAGAGAGACTAGATGGACTATTTGATAACTTTGGATTTCCCCCGATCTAAATCTAATTTCTTTTGTTCTTGATCTATATACATTCAAAATTAACTCTTTTATTCATCAACACATTCAATTTAGTCCACAAACACATATTTGGGAATTTTTGCACTTTAGCTCTTAAAGTTCCATATTTTTACAATTTAGCCCCATTTTCACAAATACATCAAATTCACATAATTTAATTGAACCCATGCTTGACCGAATTCTCCATACCTTTATAAAAACCCATATTTTCATTTATTTCACACTTTTAACCACAACATTTCACATTTTCTCAATTTAATCCCAAATTGACATATTTGTCAAAAATCACTTTACAAAACATGTATATCAAACACCAAACTTTCATATTTCATCATCAAACATTCAAAAACACATGAATTGATCAATGGCAACTTTCAAAATCATCAAAACTTTCAAAAATTGAGACATGGGCTAGCTAGAACACGAAGCAACGATCACAAAAAACATAGAAATCACTCAAAAACCGAGCTAGAATCATACCTTAATCAAAGATCTATATTGTCGAATCCTAGTTGAATGTAAAAGCTTTCTTTTCTCTTCAATAATCGGTTATAGATGATGATAATGGAGCTTATTTTTACTTTTTTTTGTTTTGATTAACATAATTCATAAGTTACTAAATTACCCTTGGTTCATAAACATTAATAAACACCAAATACATGCCCATTTATGTCCATTCCCACTATCAATGGTCTAATTACAAAATAAGGACCTTTCATTTAATAAACCAAGGCAAGTGAGCTTTTTAACAAATGGAATGCAACTTTTGCATTTTACGCGATTAAGTCTTTTTTTCTCAAATTAACCACTTAAACGATAAAATTAGCACACGAAATTTTCACACATATATATTCACAAGCCGTAAACATAAAAAATAATATTAAAATAATTTTACGACGTCGAATTTTTGGTCCCAAAACCATTTTTCTGATTTAGCTAAAACTTGGCTGTTACAAAGTAAGCTATATAGCTTAGTTCCTATGTAGATAATAAGCATTATAACAACACATGTAACATACAAATAACATGATGAACTTGGCATAAATGGTATTAAGGTCATCTAATCATAACTTACTCATTCATAATCTGACTGAGGGTTCATCACTTATCGAGCTCATTATACAATGAGTTTTACGTACGTACCTATACTAACACACAACATAACATCACTTTTCATAGCTTGTCATTCTTGTTGAATTTCCTATTGAACCACTTGGAATACTAAATGATACTCAGGAGTCTCACACATACGTTACCATACCAGTGCCATATCTTAGATATGGTCTTATATGGGATCTCATATCGATGCCAATAGCCTAGGTATGGTCTTACACGAAGTCTCACATTGATGCCATATCCCAGATATGGTCTTACACGTAATCTCAACTAACCCTAATGCCATGACATTTGTATCCTATCTATTCCTAAGGTTCGACTAGGATATTTCCCCACTTTGTCAATTACATCCACAGAGTCAATCATAGGTCATACAATATTAAAGCATTTAAAACATAAATAGAACAATGCATTATTTACATACAAACTTACCTCGGTACAAATTAGTAGAAAAGGATTTAATCGTCAAACACATTATTCTTCCCCCGATCAAGGTCTGAACTTCGTTTTTCTTGATCTATAATAGAAAATTTAGCTTATTTAATATTCACATTCCTCAAATCAGTCCAAACATCACATTATGGTAAAATTACCTTTTTACCCCTAAAGTTTCACATTTTTATACAAATTGGTCCCTAGGCTCATAAAATGAAATGTATTCAATTTCTTGGTAACCCAAGCCTAGCCAAACCAATTTCATACTTATAATAGCCTACATTTTTCATCAAATTACATTAATACTACCCATTTTAACAACTTTTACAAATAAGTCCTTTTTATACATTTTCACTAAAAATAACTTAGTAAAAGTTGTTTATCACACCTTAAACATACAATATCTTCCATCAAACATCAAAATACATGCATGTCACACATGGGTAAATTTTTAAACATGAACCCTACTTCAAAATAATGGTAGAAATAGGTAAAACGGGTTACGAGGACTTTCAAAATGTAAAATAACATTAAAAATAGGGCTAGGATGTACTTACAATCAAGCTTCAAAGTTGAAGAAAACCCTAGCTATGGTGTCTTGTAAAATTCGGCTAATGAGAGAAGATGGACACCAATTTTGGATTTATTTTCCCTTTTTATTCTTTTATTAACCAAATGACCAAAATGCCCTTCACTTAAAACTTTGAAATTTAACCTAATCATGTCTGTTTTTTGTCCATAAATTTAACTAATGGTCTAATTATCATATAAGTACCTCAAATTTAAAATCCTATAGCAATTGGACACCTTTAACAAGTAGAACTCAACTTTTGCACTTATTACAATTTAGTTCTTTTGACTAAATTGAGTGCCCAAACGTCAAAATTTTCGAACGTGATTTTCACAAAATCATTCCGTAAAACTGTAGACCATAAAAATATAAAAAAATCTGCATTAGATTTCCCAAAACTACTGTTCTGACTAGTCCCAAAATTGAACTGTTACAACTCTCCCTCCTTTAGGGATTTTTGTCCCCGAAAATCTTACCAGAAAATAGGTTTGTGTACTGTTTTCTCATATCCTCCTTAGGTTCCCACGTAGCCTATTCAAAACTTTCACTAGAGTTATACTTTTATTTCTCAACTGTTTAACCTCTTGAGCTAATATCTTAATCGGTTCTTCACCGTACATCATATCCAGTCGAATCTCAATCTCTGTTGGAGAAATCACATGTGAAGGATCAGAACGATATCATCACAACATCAACACATGAAACACATTATGAATCCTTTCTAAATCTGTTGGTAAAGCTAATCGATATGCCACTGGCCCTATTCTTTCAATAACTTCATACGACCCAATGAAAAGTGGACTTAACTTGCCTTTACGGCCAAATCTAAGAACTTTCTTCCAAGAAGATACTCTCAAAAACACTTTGTCACTGACTTGATATTCTTGTGACAGTCCTAATTCGACCCTAGTCGGAATGTGGTTTTAGGCCACAAGACCGAGTCCCAAAATTTATTTAAAATTTGGTTGCATATCCTCTATGTGTATTAGTGCATGTGTGAAAATTTGATGTTTTAATTTAGACTTATGAATGAGAATTTCATGTGATTGACTTTGTTGAGAACTTAAGAAAATATGATAGGGGAATATGTAAGGATCAAATAATAACAAAGTGAGGAAACTTGGGTTTGCATGTCAAATTGCCCAAAAACCCAAGTAGTGGCCGGCCAAGCCATGATGCCCCATCCACTAGGTTGAATTTCAATGCAATTCTTTTATTAGTTAACAATTAAAATATATTAAAGAAAGGAATTAAAAGAAAAGATGAATAAAATAAGGAAGGAAGAGGAGTATTCATCTTCTTTCTTTTTTTTTTTGCATTTGCCGTGAGTTAGGAGAAGGAAGGAAGAAATGCTCTAGACATTCGGCCAACTCAAAAGGGGTTGATTAAGGTAGGATTTATGTTACTTTTACTAAATTCTTGTGAAAATCTAGTTAGTAGCCAATGGCTTATTACAACCCATATGTTAATTTTCTACCTAAAGGGGTACTTAGATGGCATATGGTTAGGAAGAGGTAAATGCTAAGAGTATGGTGCTTTTGATGTTGTGAATGGAAGTAGTGGAAAAGTGAAAGAAAATTTATGTAGAAATGTGGTATATGTGGATTTATAGGATGTTACAAATAGATGTGAAGCCATGCTAGATTAGGAAAAATTCGGTCAAGTGTTCATGAGATGAAATTTTGTGTTTAGATGAATTAAAGATGATAGTATAGTTGATATCATATATATATATATGCATATTCGGCCATCAAATTAAGAGCATAGGTGATGTTGAGTCTAAGTTTTGCACATTCGGCTATATATATATATATATATATATAAATGTATGCCCATTCGTGATATTACTTTTGGATTATATATATAATCGACTAAAAATGAGTAATTAGCAAGGGTGGTTGCCGAATGTCCAAATATATATATATGCATGTGTGATTGGATTATTGATAGTGGGGTGATAGCATATGGTTATTAGCCGAATAGCTCAAAAACATATGGTAAGAAGATAAGAATTAGTCATGTATCTCCTATGATATGAAATCATTAATATTTTGATATAAATATTTAGCAAGACGGTTAAACTAGTTAATTTATTGATTAAGCTCAAGAAGTTAAAGGAGGAGAATCAAGCAAAGGCAAAGGAAAGAACATCGAGTAGCCGAGTTGGAACCGTTTTACCCAACACAAGGTAAGTTATTAAGCATATATTTTGTATTGATTTAAATAATCATAATACCTATGTACTTATGCCGAATGGAATGATATATAAATGCATGTAGTGACAAAATTATCGGGTGTAAAAAGAAGTGAGATGTATTGAGTTGTTTATTTCAGCACTAAGTGTGCGGGTATAAACATTTACGATAATGAGATTGGCACTAAGTGTGCGAGTTTAATTGTATAGCACTAAGTGTGCGAGTTTGATTATTAAGCAGTAAGTGTGCGGACTTACTATATATTTTCGAATAATTATTAACGTTAAGTGTGCGACTTTATCGAGTAGATCATGGACAGCGGAATGAGTAGATACTTTGAGTTCATGAGGAATAGACGTTATGTTTATATTTGGAACTGAGCTTGGTATGTCTTGAACCTATGTGGTGATTATATTTGAAGTTAGGAACATAAGATTATTGTGGAATAGATGAAATGCTATTATTAGTATAATCTAAACGAAAATAAAATGATGTGTGGAAATGCATCAAACATCATATCGAATATCATACGAGATGTCAATGGAGGCTTGGCTAGTTGAGAGCATGTAATGATAAATGTGCGCAAAATTATAGCATAGTCGGTATGGATGGAGTACCTAATCTTGCATTATTTGTTTTCTTTTATGATACTTTATAAATGGACTGCAGTGTAATGCTTATGACTTACTGAGTTATATACTCATTTGGTGTGTTTATTTGTCACTTATTTAGGTTCCTTTGATCCATTTTTGTGTGCTCGGGACCATCGTCGAAGTCATCGAACCAGCTTGCAACTTTTTGGTATCTTCTTCTTAGTTGGTCTAAGAGAACATTTCGGCATGTATAGGCTATTATGTTTTGTTTGAACTTTGGTATGTATACTTTTAGCCATGCGAAAATGGCATAAATGTTAAGTTGGATTTGGTCTTATGATACTTAGTTATAAGTAATAGTTAAAGTCCATTTGATTATTATGCCGTTTGTCATGGCTAATCATTTCCGGTGTTACACTCATGATATAGTTATTGAGTAGTAAGGAAATGCTTGGTAATGATTAGCCTTTGGTATGGCTAGTCATGATCATACTTGGTGATATGTATGTTAAATTACTCTAATAGGTAAAATTTACTCTAATAATAGATGCAGATAGCAGTAGTGATGTGAAATTGAAAAATCACTAAAAAATAGTAGAAATGGAATTAAATAATGAATAAATTATGTAATCGAAGTTGGATGAGCCTATTTTCATATGGAAGAAACGAAACAACCATATGAGCTATATTTTATGAGATGTTTAAATTTTTGTGAAATAGGGACAGAGCAATTTCTGGATCCCCTGTTCTGATTTTGGAAATTCACCATAAATTTTGTAGAGATAATTAGAAGTCATCCTTTATATGTATAGATTCAATATTGAGTCTAGTTTCATTAGAGACAAGCGGAATAGGCATTGAAGCCCTGTGTAGAGAGATATCTAAGTCGTAATGCTCAGAGGTCAGAGTAGTCGAACCCTGAAACAGGGGAGAATTTAACAAATAAAATGTACTAATTTGCCCAACCAAAAATTCTACAAAAATTTTATTAGATATATATGTGAGTCTAGTTTCAGGAAAAATTTACGAAATTTGATTTTTTGTTTCGAAACTCAAGATACGAATTTTTAAGTGACTATAACGCAGATTGACAGCTTGTCTCGGAGTTTTAAAATAAATTGTTTGAGCTGTATAAATGATGAATTAAGCCCGATAACACCTCGTATTCGACCCCGGTGACGGCCACAGTTTTGGGGTGTTACATTTTTATTGGTATCAGAGCTATGGTTTAGTCGGTTCTAGGACTACCATAGCGCGTATGAGTCTAGCTATACATGCCTTAATGTTAGTGTTTAATAGTGTGATGACTTCTGACGGCTAAAATTTTTGTTTTGATTAGTAAATGGATCCCGGTTTAGAGAGGACCTTAGCGGATGACGTTGAAAGTGTAGCGGCTGCTCCTGAGAAAGGTACACCGCCTGTTGAACCTCAGTCATTTGCGAATAATCAAGATGAGGGGGCAAAACAAGCCTTCTTTACTATGATGAACGAGTGGGTCGCACAATATGCCCGCACTAATCCGGCTGCCCAACCATTCCCGAATTTAAATAATTCGCCCCAAGAGCCTATAATGCCATCAACTCTCGATCCTGTAAGGCCGAGTAAACCACCAGACTTGATTAGGAAGCGGGGTGAGGAATTGAGCCATAGTTCTTGATGATCTTTGAAAGGGCCGAGTTACGCTTGATAACACCATCCGAGTTTTTGATGAACTATCACACACACGATGAGTGTTTAAAGTGTGCTATATCTTTGTTGCGAGACTCAGCCTACTATTGGTGGAGGACCTTGATTACCATAGTCCCGAAGGAACGAGTTACTTGGGATTTCTTTCAAACGGAGTTTCAAAAAAAATATATTAGCCAACGGTTCATCGATCAAAAGCGTAAGGAATTCTTGGAACTTAAGCAAGGCCGCATGACAAGATCTCTAAATCTGAACGTGAGTTCGTAAGACTCAGTCGATATGCTCGGGAGTGTGTAGCCGATGAAATCGCTATGTGCAAAAAGATTTGAGGAAGGATTGAATGAAGATTTAAAGCTACTAGTGGGTATTTTAGAGATAAAAGAATTTGTAACACTAGTTGAATGAGCTTGCAAGGCGGAAGAACTTGGAAAGGAGAAAAAGAAGGCAGAATCTAAAGCTAGAGACTTTCGTAAAAGATCAACGAGTAAAACTCCGTTCTCGACTATAAAGAAGTTCAGGGAGGACACTCACAAACCGAAGACGACTGCGGGAATTTCTATTAGGACATAACCATTAACGGGCTCCCGAGCTACTTCGGTTGCTAGTGTGGGTAACCATCGCCAAGAAAAACCTGAATGTCCACAATGTGGAAGACGACACATAGGTGAATGTTGGCGTAAGTCCACTAACAGGGCCTGTTACAGATGCGATTCGAAGGATCACTTCATTAGAGATTTCACGAAATTTGATGAGAAAAATAAGATGCAAGGTGCAAGACCTAGTGGAACAACGGCTGAGGTAGACCACCGAGGATTTCGGGAGGTAAGGGTGGTAGTCGAGAGGGACTTTTGATACGGTGTTTGATTTGAGACCGTACTCTGCTAGAGCATATGCCATCCGTGCACGAGAGGAAGCATCCTCCCCTGATGTTATCACTGGTACTTTCACTGTTTTTGATACTAACGTAATTGCATTAATCGACCCTAGCTTTACTCATTCTTATATATGTGAGACTTTAGCATCCAGTAAGACTCTGCCTATTGAGTCTACTGAGTTTGTAATTCGAGTGTCAAATCCTTTGGGTCAATATGCGCTTGTTGACAAAGTGTGTAAGAGATGCCCTCTAATAATCCGAGAATCCTATTTTTCGGCCGATTTGATGCTTTTACCATATGATAAATTTGATGTTATTCTTGGTATGGACTGGTTGACCGTATATGACGCAGTGGTGAGTTGCAAAAGAAAAACTATTGATTTAAGGGGTGCAAATAATGAGATAGTCCGAGTTGAGTCTACTGATTTAAGGGGAGTGCCAGCAATAATATCCTCGATGATCGCTCAGAGATATATGAGGAAGGGGTGTGAAACATATCTTGCGTATGTATTTGATAGCAAAGAGACGGAAAGGAAACTCGAATCGGTACCAGTGGTTTGTGAGTATTCAAATGTTTTTCCTGAGGAGTTACCGGGGTTGCCACCTGTTCGAGAGGTAGAATTTGGCATCAAACTTGTACCTGGTACCACGCCAATCTCGATAACCCCATATCGTATGGCATTAACGGAATTAAAGGAATTGAAAATTCAGTTGCAAGAATTGACGGATAGAGGTTTTGCTCGACCGAGTTTTTCACCATGGGGTGCACTAGTATTGTTTGTGAAAAAGAAGGATGGAACCATGAGGTTGTGCATCGACTATCGTCAGTTGAATAAAGTAACAATAAAGAATAAATATTCGTTACCGCGTATTGATGATTTGTTTGATCAATTGAAGGGAGCCTCAGTATTTTCAAAGATAGATTTGAGGTCGGGTTATTATCAGTTGAGAGTTAAAGACTCAGACATACCCAAAACTGCTTTTAGAACGAGATATGGTCACTACGAATTCTTAGTGATGTAGTTTGGGCTTACTAATGCCCCTGCGATATTCATGGATTTAATGAATCGAATTTTCAGACAATACTTGGATCGGTTTGTGGTTGTGTTTATTGATGATATTTTAATTTATTCCCAAGATGAAGATGAACATGCCGAGCATTTGAGATTAGTATTACAGATTTTACGAGACAAGCAGTTATACGCGAAATTCAGTAAATGCGAATTTTGGTTGAGAGAGGTTAGCTTTTTGGGGCACGTCATATCCGCATCGGGAATTAGAGTTGATCCGAACAAAATTTCGCCATACTCGATTGGAAACCTCAGAGAATATTCTTGAAGTTAGGAGCTTTTGGGACTTGCGGATATTACCGACGGTTTGTAAAAGGTTTTTCGATGATAGCTGCACCGTTGACAAAACTACTTCAAAAGATGTTGAGTTTGAATGGTCGAAAAATCACAAGAAAGTTTCGATCGACTAAAAACCTGTTTAAGCGAAGCTCCGATGCTAAATACAAATGAGTCCGGTAAAGAGTTTGTCATTTATAGTGATGCATCCTTGCTTGGGCTAGGGTGTGTGTTGATGCAAGAAGGTCGAGTTGTGGCTTACGCGTCGAGACAATTAAAGCCACATGAGAGAAACTATCCGACCCATGATCTTGAATTAGCGGCCATAGTGTTCGCCTTGAAAATATGGCGACATTACTTGTTTGGAGAAAGGTGTCATATTTACTAGGACCACAAAAGTCTTAAATATTTGATGACTCAAAGAGATCTGAATCTGCGACAAAGACGCTGGCTTGAATTGTTGAAAGATTATGAACTTATCATTGATTATCACCCGGGCAAGGCTAACGTGGTTGCCGATGCTTTAAGTCGTAAAGCGCTATTTACTTTGAGAGCGATGAATGTTCACCTGTCCGTCTCACCCGATAATGTGCTAGTAGCTAAATTAAAGGCCAAACCATTATGGATTCATCAAATATTTGAATCCCAGAAAGTCGACGATGAATTGGTTGCTAAACGAGCTGAGTGTGCTTCGAATGAGGAATCGGAGTTTTGGATTGACGACAATGATTGCTTGACGTTCAAGAGTCGATTATATGTTCTAAGAAATTCGGAACTTATTTCGATGATTTTGAATGAGGCTTATAATAGCCGAATGTCTTTCCACCCGAGTAGCACGAAAATGTACAATGATTTGAAACGTCAGTTTTGGTGGCCTGGTATGAAACGAGACATTTCTGACTTTGAGTCGAAGTGTTTGATATGTCAACAAGTGAAAGCAGAACATCAAGTGCCTTTGGGATTACTTTAGCCAATCATGATACCCGAATGGAAATGGGATCGGGTAACAATGGATTTTGTATCTAGTTTACCATTGACACAGAATAAGAAAGACTCGGTCTGGGTTATCGTTGATAGATTGACAAAGACTGCTCATTTTATCCCTGTCCGTACAGATTTTTCGCTCGATAAATTGGCAGAATTATATGTCTCCCAAGTTGTCCGATTGCATAGGGTACCTATTTCTATCGCGTCGGATAGAGACCCAAGATTTACATCGCGATTTTGGAAGAAATTACAAGGAGCATTGGGTACCAAGATGCATCTTAGCACCGCATTTCATCCCCAAACCGATGGTCAATCCGAACGGGTAATTCAGATACTCGAGGATATGTTGAGATGTTGCATCCTTGAGTTTAGTGGCTCATGGGAACGATATTTACCTTTGATTGAATTCGCTTACAACAATAGTTTTCAATCAAGCATTAAGATGGCACCTTACGAGGCTTTGTACGATTAAGTAAATGCCGTACATCGTTGTTTTGGACCGAGCTCGGTGAGAGTAAAATTTTCGAGTTGATTTGATTAAAGATCTTGACGAAAAGTAAAATAATTCGTGAAAGTCTGAAGGCAGCTTCAGATCGTCAGAAGTCGTACGCGGATTTGAAACAAAAAGACATTGAGTATCAGGTGGGAGATAGTACACGGATTTGAAACGAAAAGACATTGAGTATCAGGTGGGAGATAAAGTGTTTCTAAAAGTTTCGCCTTGGAAGAAGATACTCAGATTTGGCCGTAAGGGCAAATTGAGTCCGAGGTTCATTGGGCCATATGAAATATCCGAACGAGTTGGTCCAGTTGCATATAGATTGATTTTACCTCCCGAACTTGAAAAGATTCATAACATTTTTCATGTCTCGATGCTTCGACGATATAGGTTCGATCCATCACACATAATTACTCCATCTGAGATCGAGATTCAATCTGATTTGAGTTATGAGGAAGAACCGGTTCGCATTCTAACATGTGAAGTAAAAGAATTGCGAAATAAGAAAATCCCATTAGTGAAGGTACTGTGGCATAAACATGGGGTCGAAGAAGCTACTTGGGAGCTCGAGGATTCGGTGAAAGAACGTTATCCAAATTTATTCGCTGGTAAGATTTTCGGGGACGAAAATCTTTGAGTGAGGGAGAGTTGTGACAGTCCTAATTAGACCCTAGTCGAATGTGGTTTCAGGCCACAAGACCGAGTCCCAAAATTTATTTAAAATTTGGTTGCATATCCTCTATGTGTATTAGTGCATGTGTGAAAATTTGATGTTTTAATTTAGACTTATGAATGTGAATTTCATGTGATTGACTTAGTTGAGAACTTAAGAAAATATGATAGGGAATATGTAAGGATCAAATAATAACAAAGTGAGGAAACTTGGGTTTGCATGTCAAATTGCCCAAAACCCAAGTAGTGGCCGCCAAGGCATGATGCCCCATCCACTAGGTTGAATTTCAATGCAATTCTTTTATTAGTTAACAATTAAAATAAATTAAAGAAAGGAATTAAAAGAAAAGATGAATAAAATAAGGAAGAAAGAGGAGTATTCATCTTCTTTCTTTTTTTTTTTACAATTGCCGTGAGTTAGGAGAAGGAAGGAAGAAATGCTCTAGACATTCGACCAACTCAAAAGGGGTTGATTAAGGTAGGATTTATGTTACTTTTACTAAAGTCTTGTGAAAATCTAGTTAGTAGCCAATGGCTTATTACAACCCATATGTTAATTTTCTACCTAAAGGGTACTTAGATGGCATATGGTTAGGAAGAGGTAAATGCTAAGAGTATGGTGCTTTTGATGTTGTGAATGGAAGTAGTGGAAAAGTGAAAGAAAATTTATGTAGAAATGTGGTATATGTGGATTTATAGGATGTTACAAATAGATGTGAAGCCATGCTAGATTAGGAAAAATTCGGTCAAGTGTTCATGAGATGAAATTTTGTGTTTAGATGAATTAAAGATGATAGTATAGTTGATATCATATATATATATGCATATTCGGCCATCAAATTAAGAGCATAGGTGATGTTGAGTCTAAGTTTTGCACATTCGGCTATATATATATATATATATATGTATATATATATATAAATGTATGCCCATTCGTGATATTACTTTTGGATTATATATATAATCGACTAAAAAGTAATTAGCAAGGGTGGTTGCCGAATGTCCAATTATATATATATATATGCATGTGTGATTGGATTATTGATAGTAGGGTGATAGCATATGGTTATTAGCCGAATAGCTCAAAAACATATGGTAGGAAGATAAGAATTAGTCATGTATCTCCTATGATATGAAATCATTAATAATTTGATATAAATATTTAGCAAGACGGTTAAACTAGTTAATTTATTGATTAAGCTCAAGAAGTTAAAGGAGGAGAATCAAGCAAAGGCAAAGGAAAGAACATCGAGTAGCCGAGTTGGAACCGTTTTACCCAACACAAGGTAAGTTATTAAGCATATATTTTGTATTGATTTAAATAATCATAATACCTATGTACTTATGCCGAATGGAATGATATATAAATGCATGTAGTGACAAAATTATCGAGTGTAAAAAGAAGTGAGATGTATTGAGTTGTTGATTTGGCACTAAGTGTGCGGGTATAAACATTTACGATAATGAGATTGGCACTAAGTGTGCGAGTTTAATTGTATAGCACTAAGTGTGCGAGTTTGATTATTAAGCACTAAGTATGCGGACTTACTATATATTTTGAATAATTATTAACGTTAAGTGTGCGACTTTATCGAGTAGATCATGGATAGCGGAATGAGTAGATACTTTGAGTTCATGAGGAATAGACGTTATGTTTATATTTGGGCCCGAGCTTGGTAAGTTTTGAACCTATGTGGTGATTATATTTGAAGTTAGGAACATAAGATTATTGTGGAATAGATGAAATGCTATTATTAGTATAATCTAAACGAAAATAAAATGATGTGTGGAAATGCATCAAATATCATATCGAATATCATACGAGATGTCAATGGAGGCTTGGCTAGTTGAGAGCATGTAATGATAAATGTGCGTGAAACTATAGCATAGTCGGTATGGATGGAGTACCTAATCTTGCATTATTTGTTTTCTTTTATGATACTTTATAAATGGACTGCAGTGTAATGCTTATGACTTACTGAGTTATATACTCATTTGGTGTGTTTATTTGTCACTTATTTAGGTTCCTTTGATCCATTTTTGTGTGCTAGGGACCATCGTCGAATTAATCACACCAGCTTGTAACTTTTTGGTATCTTCTTCTTAGTTGGTCTAAGAGAACATTTCGGCATGTATAGGCTATTATGTTTTGTTTGAACTTTGGCATGTACACTTTTAGCCATGCGAAAATGGCATAAATGTTAAGTTGGATTTGGTCTTATGATACTTAGTTATAAGTAATAGTTAAAGTCTATTTGATTATTATGCCGTTTGTCATGGCTAATCATTTCCGGTGTTGCACTCATGATATGGTTATTGAGTAGTAAGGAAATGCTTGGTAATGATTAGCCTTTGGTATGGCTAGTCATGATCATACTTGGTGATATGTATGTTAAATTACTCTAATCGGTAAAATTTACTCTAATAATAGATGCAGACAGCAGTAGTGATGTGAAATTGAAAAATCACTAAAAATAGTAGAAATGGAATTAAATAATGAATAAATTATGTAATCGAATCTGGATGAGCTTATTTTCATATGGAAGAAACGAAACAACCATATGAGCTATATTTTATGAGATGTTTAAATTTTTGTGAAACAGGGCCAGAGCGATTTCTAGATCCCCTATTCTGACTTTGGAAATTCACCATAAATTTTATAGAGATAATTAGAAGTCATCCTTCATATATGCAGATTCATTATTGAGTCTATTTTCATTAGAGACAAGCGGCATAGGCATTGAAGCCCTGTGTAAGGAGATATCTAAGTCGTAATGCTCAGAGGTCAGAGTAGTCGAACCCTAAAATAGGGGAGACTTTAACAAATAAACTGTACTAATTGGCCCAACCAAAAATTCTACAAAAATTTTATTAGATATATATATGAGTCTAGTTTCAAGAAAAATTTACAAAATTTGATTTCGAGTTTCAGAACTCAAAATAAAAATTTTTAAGTGACTATAACGCAGATTGACAGCTTGTCTAGGAGTTTTAAAATAAATTGTTTAAGCTGTATAAATGATGAATTAAGCCCGATAACACCTCGTATTCGCCCCCGGTGATGGCCACGGTTTCGGGGTGTTACAGTGTAATCTCATAGTTTTAGCAATGTACAGTTCAGCTGGCTTACCAAGTTAGTAATCAGTACAAACCGGTATAAAATGAGTCAATTTCATCAATCTATCAACCACAACCCATACGGCATCTTTCTTTTTCAGAGTCAAAGGCAAATCCATTACAAAATCCATCGTAATTCTATCCCATCTCCATTTGAGCACCATCACTGGATGAAGTAAACTTGAAGACACTTGATGTTCAGCTTTTACATGTTGACAAATCAAACATCTCGAAACAAACTCAGAGATATCTCTTTTCATGCCTGACCCCCAATACATTTTCTTCTAATCAATATACATTTTTGTACTACCCGGATGAATAGACATACAACCACCGTGTGCTTCGTGGAGAATTTTCTGAATAATCTCATTATTTTTTGGTACACAAATTTTATCTCGGAACATCAAACAGTCTGTGACATCCCAAAATTGACCATAGTCGGGAAGTGGTTTCGGGACCGCTAAACCGAGTCACCGACATGTTCGAACGTAATATTTATTGTCTAGAATATGTGAAAATGCATGTGTGAATTTTGAATTCTTTGATTTAGTTAATTTGATTGTGAATTGAAAGAAAAAGGACTCATGTGAAAGGATTTAAATAGATGTGGCTAATTTTAAGAGATTAATAAAAGGATGAAGTAAAATAAATGGACTTGCATGTCAAATAGCCCATTCCTAAGGGTAGTGGCGGCCATGTCAAGAGTGATGGGAAAGGAAAACATGTTTCAAAAATGTTTAGCTAATGGATTATGCTTGAAAGAATAAAGAAATGAAATTGAAAAAAATAGGGATATGATGAAAACAAAAGAAAAAAAAAGTGTTCATTCTCTCATTTTCTCCTTGCTTGGCGAATATACTAAGAAGAAAGGGGGAAAAGCTTGAGAAAAATCAGCCATGGGAGCTTAGTAGACTAAGGTGTTTTGATACAAGAAGGTATGTTTTATGCCACTCTTGAAAATGCATGCATGATTTGGAGGATTGGTTCAAAATTTTCGTTGAATCTCAAATCGAAACTAAGTTGTTAGGTGAGTTAAATTTCGCCATGCATGTTGTCTTCCTTGGTGAGTGTTTTGATGTTGTTGTGATGAAAGCATGGAGATGAGTGAGTTCGAATGTTTAACAAAAGGAAATTTTGTGCCATTGAGTTCTTGTTGTTATGTGTGTGTGTGCATGAGTATTCGCCATATGGGGTATAAATGGGCATAGGTGTTAAATACCTTGTATTGGAAACTTTGATAAATAAGTAGCAATAAATTAAGATGAGATTGAGTAAATTTTCAGCTTAGTTGTGTTAAGTATTCGCAATAACCATAATAATGCATGTGAATGCCGTATGTTTGTGTTTGATGGAGAGGTAAATTGTTTGATTTAGCTCAAGAGCAAAGGGAACTAGATTGGACAAAGGAAAGGAGAAAGCAAACGAGTAGCCGATTTGGAACCGTTCTACCCCAAACAAAGTAAGTCATTAAGCACATATGTTTGATATTGCTTAAATGATTGGAAAATCTATGCAATTGTGTTTAATGGAATGCTATATATGTATAAATGAAATTGTATGTGTATGGAGTGAGGATAATTGTTGAATGTAAAAGAAATAGTGGAATGTGTAGAAAGTTTGCTTTCGGCACTATGTGTCTTGAACAATACGTGTGTATGGTGACGAGATTGGCACTAAGTGTGCGTGCTGGAAATATATGGCACTAAGTGTGCGTGCTGGAAATATAAGGCACTAAGTGTGCATGCTGGAAAAATATAACACTATGTGCGCAAGCTGAAAAATACTGACCTTTGGGTGTGCGAGCTCGAAGGGTATGGCACTTGTGTGTGCGGGCTTAAATTATGTGGCACTAAGTGTGCGAAATCGAGTAGTAAGCACTGTGTGTGCGTTTCTATATATATGGAGGTGTGTCTCCATTGAATTGAGTATGGACAGCGGATCGGGTAAGTACCTCGAGCCCATGACGAATAGAGAATACGTTCATGCTTGGGTTTGAATTTGGTAAGCCTTAAATCTATGTGATGATTGAAATTGTATGGTTGTGCTGGAAAATGAGTTAATGTGTAAAAATGTTTGATTATCTTGTTGTGTAGAATATGAAATGTGGATGTATGACTTGGTACGAGATTGGACCGAAAGGTCCGAGGTATTATGGTATAGATTCGATATGGATGAGTACCTAGCCTCGTTTGTCGTACATGTTGTAGTAACTTTATCGATGGATTGATGAATGCTTATGACTTCTGAGTTGTAAACTCACTCGGTGTTTTCTTGTCACCCATTTTAGGTCTCTCGGACTCGTATTGTTTGCGTGATCGGGACCGTCGTTGAAGTCATCACACCGGCTGAAATCTTGTGGTATTGTTTTCGTTGTTGAAGAACATTTGGCATGTATAGGCTATTATATTTTGTCGAATTGTGGGTTGTAAACTTTAAGCCATGTGAAAATGGCCTATGTGGTCGCCGAGTGGGATGCTAGAACCTATAGCCACGAGTCTTAGAAACTCTAATTTTGATAAGGTGGCCATAATTTGTGTCATGTATGATGGATGATTAAGGCCAAGGAAAGATTCATGAAATTGGCATAGTCTACTGCAGTAACTGTTGCGGACAGCAGCAGTGAGATGAGATTGAAAAATCACTAAAAATAGTAGAAGAAGAATTAAATAGTGAGTAACTTATGAAATTGAACCTTGATGAATCTATTTTTATATGGACGAAACGAAATGACCATATGAGCAGTATACTGAGAAATATTAAAGTTCTCGTGAGACAGGGCCAGAACGGTTTCTGGGTCCCCTGTCGCGACTTTGAAAATTTACCATAAATTATCCAGAAAGAATTAGGAGTCATGCCTTATATGTACAGATTCCATTTTGAGTCTAGTTTCATTAGAAACAAACGACACCAGTATTAAAGCCCTTTACAGAGAGATATTCAAGTTGTAACGTGCAAAGGTCAGAGCAGTCGATCCCTGTAACATGGGTGACTTTAACTAATAAACTGTACCAATTGGCCCGACCAAAAATTCTAGAAATAAATCCATGGATGGGTATATGAGTCTAAATTCAGGGAAAATTTACAAAACCCGTTTCCGAGTTTTGAAACTCGAGATATGATTTTTAAGGCGACGGTGACGCAGTTTTCTAGCCTGACTGGTAATGTCAAATTGGTTGGTACCTTGAGAGGATTTGGCGTTAACCCTCGTGTCCGACAATCGCGACGGTCACGAGTTAGGGTGTTACAATTTTATTGGTATCAAAGCTATGGTTTAGTCGGTTCTAGGACTACCATAGAGCGTGTGAGTCTAGCTATACATGCCAAATTGTTAGTGCTTAATAATGTGATGACTTCTGACGGTTGAAATTTTTGTTTTGATTAGCGATGGAACCCGGATAGAGAGACCCTTGGCGGATGACGTTGAAAGTGTAGCGGCTGCTCTGCGCAAGGGACACCGCCTGTTGAGCCTCGGTCATCCGCGAATAATCAAAATGAAGGGCGAAACAAGCCTTCTTCACCATGATGAATGAGTGGGTCGCGCAATATGCCCGAACCAATCCGGCTGTCCAACCATTCCCGAATTTAAATAATCCACCCCAAGAGCCCGTAATGCCATCGATTCATCGATCCTGTGAGGCTGAGTAAACCACCGTGGACTTGATTAGGAAGTCAGGCCGAGGAGTTTAAGGCCATAGTTACCGATTTATGCCGAAAGGCCGAAGTTCGCTTGATAACACCATTAGAGTGTTTGATGAACTGTCATGCACACCCGATGAATGTCTTAAGTGTGCTATATCTTTGTTGTAGACTCACCTACTATTGGTGGAGGACCTTGATTTCCATAGTTCCAAAGGAACAAGTTACTTGGGATTTCTTTCAAACGGAATTTGGAAGAAATATATTAGTCAACGGTTCATCGATCGAAGCGTAAGGAGTTCTGGAACTCAAGCAAGGTCAGATGATCAGATCTGAATCTGAACATGAGTTCGTAAGACTTAGTCGGTATGCTCGGAGTGTGTGGCTGATGAGGTTGCTATGTGCAAAAGATTTGAAGAAGGATTGAATGAAGATTTAAAGTCGCTAGTGGCTATTTTGGAGATAAAGGAGTTCGTAACACTAGTCGAACGAGCACGCAAGGCGGAAGAACTTGGAAAGGAGAAGAAGAAGGCTGAATTTGAAGCAAGAGATTATCGTAAAAGATCGGTGAGTAAAGCTCCGTTCTCGTCGTAAAGAAATTCGTGGAGGACACTAGTAAGTCGAGGGCAATCATGGAATTTCCATCGAGCCCGACCATTGACGGACTCGAGCTACTTCGGTAGCTAGTGTGGGCAATAATCGTCAAGAGCGACTGAATGCCCCCAATGTGGAAGACGACACCTAGGTGAATATTGGGGTAAGTCTGTTAACCTGCTCATACGGATGTGGTTCAAGGACCACTTCATTAGAGATTGCACGGAACTAGATGAGAAGAATAAGATGCAAGGTGCAAGATCTAGTGGGGCGACGACTAGAGGTAGACCCCGAGGATTTCGAGGAGGTAGGGGTGGTAATCGAAAGGAGCCACCGATACTACTGTTTGATCCGAGACCCACGCCTCTGCTAGAGCATATGCCATCCGCAAGACGAGAGGAGGCATCCTCCCCGACGTTATCACCGGTACTTTCACTCTTTTCGATACTAATGTGATTGCTTTGATTGACCCCGGTTCTACTCATTCTTATATATGCGAAACCTTAGCATCCAAAGAAGACTTTGCCTATTGAGTCTCTCGAGTTTGTAATTCGGTGTCAAACCCTTGGGTCATTACGTGCTTGTCAACAAAGTGTGTAAGAAAAGTCCCTAGTGTTTCGAGGTTCTTGTTTTCCGCGGACTTGATGCTTTTGCCGTTCGGCGAATTTGACGTTATTCTTGGGTTGGATTGGTTGACCATGCACGATGCGGTTGTAAATTGCAAAAGCAAGACTATCGATCCGAGGTGCGCGAATAACGAGATAATTCGGGTTGAGTCTACGGACTTAAAGGGTTGCCACCGTAATATCGCAATGTTGGCCCGAAATATGTAAGAAAAGGGTGCGGCGTACCTTACGTATGTGCTCGATGACAAGGAGTCGAAAAGAAACCCAAATCTGTGCGATGGTTTGTGAATACCGGATGTTTTCCTCAAGAATTGTCGGGTTTGCCACTGTTCGAAATAGAGTTTGGCATCGAATTGGTACCGGTACCACTCCAATTTCGATAGCTCCGTATCATATGGCACCAACAAATTAAAGGAGTTGAAAGCTCGGTTGCAAGAATTGGTGGATAGAGGTTTTGCTCGCCGAGTTTTTCGCCTTGGGGTGCGCCAGGTGTTGTTTGTGAAAAGAAGGATGGAACCATGAGGTCGTGCATCGACTATCGTCGACTTAATAAAGCGACGATAAAGAACAAATATCCGTTACCACGTATCGACGATTTGTTCGATCAATCAAGGAGCTTCAGTGTTCTCGAAAATAGATTTGAGATCGGGCTATTATCAATTACTGAATTCGAGATTCGGACGCACCCAAGACCGCCTTCGAGCGAGATATGGTCACTACGAGTTCCTAGTGATGCCGTTTGGGCTTACTAATGCCCTGCGGTGTTTATGGATTTAATGAATAGAATTTTCAGGCCATACTTGGATCGGTTCGTAGTTGTATTTATCGATGACATTTTGGTCTATTCGAGATGAAATCGAACATCTTGAACACCGAGGCTAGTGTTGCAAATCTTACGAGATAAGCGATTATACGCAAAGTTCAAGAAATGTGAATTTTGGTTGAAAGAGGTTAGCTTTTGGGGCACGTGGTGTCCGCATCGGTGTCGGGTGGACCCGAACAAAATTTCGACCATAGTCGATTGGAAACCACCAAGGAATGTTACCGGTTAGGAGCTTTTGGGGCTTGCGGATACTATCGACGATTTGTGAAAGGTTTTTCGGTGATAGCTGCACCGATGACAAAACTACTTCAAAAGATGTTAAGTTCGAGTGGTCGGAATGTCTTTGTCAAGAAAGTTTCGATCGACTAAAGACCCGCTTAACCGAGGCCCCAGATTAGTACAAATGAGTCCGAAAGAGTTTGTCATATCTGATGACGCATCCTTGCTTGGTTTAGGTTGTGTGTTGATGCAAGAAGGTCGAGTTGTGGCTTACGCGTCGAGACAACTAAAGCCGCATGAGAGAAACTATCCGACCCATGACCTTGAACTAGCGACCATAGTGTTCGCCTTGAAGACATGGCGGCATTACTTGTTTGGAGAAAGGTGTCACATTTATTCGCACCACAAGAGTCTAAAATATTTGATGACTCGAGAGATTTAAACCTGCGACAAAGACGTTGGCTTGAGTTGTTGAAAGACTATGAACTCATCATTGATTATCACCCGGGAAAGGCCAACGTGGTGGCCGATGCTTTAAGTCGCAAGGCACTGGTTGCTTTGAGAGCGATGGATGCTCATCTATCCGTTTCACCCGATGAGGTGCTAGTAGTCGAATTAGAGACCAAACCGTTATTGATTCATCAAGTACTTGAATCTCAGAAGGTCGACGCCGAATTGGTCGCTAAGCGAGCCGAATGTGTTTCGAATGAGGAATCAAAATTTCAGATTGACGACCATGATTGCTTGACGTTCAAGGGTCGATTATGTATTCCAAGGAATTCGGAACTTGTTTCGATGATTTTGAACGAGGCTCACAGTAGTCGAATGTCAATCCACCCGGGTAGTACTAAAATGTACAATGACCTGAAACGTCGGTTTTGGTGGCATGGTATGAAACGAGACATCTCTGACTTTGTTTCGAGATGTTTAATATGTCAACAAGTGAAAGTGGAGCATCAAGTGCCATCGGGATTACTTCAGCCGATCACGATACCCGAGTGGGAATGGGATCGAGTCACCATGGACTTTGTATCCGGCCATTGTCAGCAAGTAAGAAGGATGCGATCTGGGTCATTGTTGATAGACTAACCAAGTCTGCTCATTTTATTCCTGTCCGCACGGATTTTTCGCTTGATAAATTGGCAGAATTATACGTCTCCCAAATTATTCGATTGCATGGGGTGCCTATTTCTATCGTGTCGGATAGAGACCCAAGATTTACATCGCGATTTTGGAAGAAATCGCAAGAGGCTTTGGGTACCAAGTCGCATTTTAGCACTTTTCATCCCCAAGCAGATGGTCAATCCGAACGGATAATTCAAATCTGGAGGATATGTTGAGATGTTGCATCCTTGAGTTTAGTGGTTCATGGGAAAGATATTTGCCTTTGATTGAATTCGCTTATAACAATAGTTTTCAATCAAGTATTAAGATGGCGCCTTACGAGGCCTTGTACGGCGTAAATGCCGTACACCATTGTTTTGGACCGAGCTCGGTGAGAATAAAATTTTGGAGTGGATTTGATTAAAGATGCTTTGAATGAAAGTAAAAGTAATCCGTGAAAATCAAGATAGCCTCCGATCGTCGAAGTCGTGCGCGGATCTAAAATGAAAAGACATTGAGTATCAAGTGGGAGATAAAGTGTTTCTTAAAGTTTCGCCTTGGAAGAAGATACTCAGATTCTACCGTAGGGCAAATTGAGCCCGAGGTTCATCGGGCCATATGAGATATCCGAACGAGTCGGTCCAGTCGCGTATCGTTTGATTTTGCCCCCTGAGCTCGAAAAGATTCACAATGTTTTTCATGTCTCGATGCTTCGACGATATAGGTCGATCCATCGCACGTAATTGCTCCATCGAGATTGAGATTCACCAAATTTGAGCTATGAAGAGGAACCGTTCGCATTATGAGGCGTGAAGTAAAAGAGTTGCGAATAGGAAAATACCGTTAGTGAAGGGTTGTGGCATAAACATGGAATGGAAGAAGCCACTTGGGAGCTTGAGGACTCTATGAAAGACCGATACCGAGCCTATTCACTGTAAGATTTTCGGGGACGAAAATTTCTTAAGTGGGGGAGAGTTGTGACATCCCAAAATTGAACATAGTCGGGAAGTGGTTTCGGGACCGCTAAACGAGTCACCGACATGTTCGAACGTAATATTTATTGTCTAGAATATGTGAAAATGCATGTGTGAATTTTGAATTCTTTGATTTAGTTAATTTGATTGTGAATTGAAAGAAAAAGGACTCATGTGAAAGGATTTAAATAGATGTGGCTAATTTTAAGAGATTAATAAAAGGATGAAGTAAAATAAATGGACTTGCATGTCAAATAGCCCATTCCTAAGGGTAGTGGCCAGCCATGTCAAGAGTGATGAGCAAGGGAAAACATGTTTCAAACATGTTTAGCTAATGGATTATGCTTGAAAGAATAAAGAAATGAAATTGAAAAAAAATAGGGATATGATGAAAACAAAAGAAAAAAAAAGTGTTCATTCTCTCATTTTCTCCTTGCTTGGTCGAATATACTAAGAAGAAAGGGGGGAAAAAGCTTGAGAAAAATCAGCCATGGGAGCTTAGTAGACTAAGGTGTTTTGATACAAGAAGGTATGTTTTATGCCACTCTTGAAAATGCATGCATGATTTGGAGGATTGGTTCAAAATTTTCGTTGAATCTCAAATCGAAACTAAGTTGTTAGGTGAGTTAAATTTCGGCCATGCATGTTGTCTTCCTTGGTGAGTGTTTTGATGTTGTTGTGATGAAAGCATGGAGATGAGTGAGTTCGAATGTTTAACAAAAAGGAAATTTTGTGCCATTGAGTTCTTGTTGTTATGTGTGTGTATGCATGAGTATTCGGCCATATGGGGTATAAATGGGCATAGGTGTTAAATACCTTGTATTGGAAACTTTGATAAATAAGTAGCAATAAATTAAGATGAGATTGAGTAAATTTTCAGCTTAGTTGTGTTAAGTATTCGGCAATAACCATAATAATGCATGTGAATGCCGTATGTTTGTGTTTGATGGAGAGGTAAATTGTTTGATTTAGCTCAAGAGCAAAGGGAACTAGATTGGACAAAGGAAAGGAGAAAGCAAACGAGTAGCCGATTTGGAACCGTTCTACCCCAAACAAAGTAAGTCATTAAGCACATATGTTTGATATTGCTTAAATGATTGGAAAATCTATGCAATTGTGTTTAATGGAATGCTATATATGTATAAATGAAATTGTATGTGTATGGAGTGAGGATAATTGTTGAATGTAAAAGAAATAGTGGAATGTGTAGAAAGTTTGCTTTCGGCACTATGTGTCTTGAACAATACGTGTGTATGGTGACGAGATTGGCACTAAGTGTGCGTCTTGGAAATATATGGCACTAAGTGTGCGTGCTGGAAATATAAGGCACTAAGTGTGCATGCTGGAAAAATATAACACTATGTGCAAAGTCGAAAAATACTGACCTTTGGGTGTGCGAGCTCGAAGGGTATGGCAATTGTGTGTGCGCTTAAATTGCGTGGCACTAAGTGTGCGAAATCGAGTAGTAAGCACTGTGTGTGCGTACTCTATATATATGGAGGTGTGTCTCCATTGAATTGAGTATGGACAGCGGATCGGGTAAGTACCTCGAGCCCATGACGAATAGAGAATACGTTCATGCTTGGGTTTGAATTTGGTAAGCCTTAAATCTATGTGATGATTGAAATTGTATGGTTGTCTTTGGAAAATGAGTTAATGTGTAAAAATGTTTCGATTATCTTGTTGTGTAGAATATGAAATGTGGATGTATGACTTGGTACGAGATTGGACCGAAAGGTCCGAGGTATTATGGTATAGATTCGATATGGATGAGTACCTAGCCTCGTTTGTCGTACATGTTGTAGTAACTTTATCGATGGATTGATGAATGCTTATGACTTCTCGAGTTGTAAACTCACTCGGTGTTTTCTTGTCACCCATTTTAGGTCTCTCGGACTCGTATTGTTTGCGTGATCGGGACCGTCGTTGAAGTCATCACACCGGCTGAAATCTTGTGGTATTGTTTTCGTTGTTGAAGAACATTTGGCATGTATAGGCTATTATATTTTGTCGAATTGTGGGTTGTAAACTTTAAGCCATGTGAAAATGGCCTATGTGGTCGTCGAGTGGGATGCTAGAACCTATAGCCACGAGTCTTAGAAACTCTAATTTTGATAAGGTGGCCATAATTTGTGTCATGTATGATGGATGATTAAGGCCAAGGAAAGATTCATGAAATTGGCATAGTCATCGCAGTAACTGTTGCGGACAGCAGCAGTGAGATGAGATTGAAAAATCACTAAAAATAGTAGAAGTAGAATTAAATAGTGAGTAAATTATGAAATTGAACCTTGATGAATCTATTTTTATATGGAAGAAACGAAACGACCATATGAGTAGTATACTGAGAAATATTAAAGTTCTCGTGAGACAGGGCCAGAACAGTTTCTGGGTCCCCTGTTGCGACTTTGAAAATTTACCATAAATTATCCAGAAATAATTAGGAGTCATGCCTTATATGTACAGATTCCATTTTGAGTCTAGTTTCATTAGAAACAAACGACACCAGTATTAAAGCCCTTTACAGAGAGATATTCAAGTTGTAACGTGCGAAGGTCAGAGCAGTCGATCCCTGTAACATGGGTGACTTTAACTAATAAATTGTACCAATTGGCCCGACCAAAAATTCTAGAAATAAATCCATGGATGGGTATGTGAGTCTAAATTCAGGGAAAATTTACGAAACCAGTTTCCAAGTTTTGAAACTCGAGATATGATTTTTAAGGCGATGGTGACGCAGTTTTCCAGCCTGACTGGTAATGTCAAATTGGTTGGTACCTTGAGAGGATTTGGCCGTTAACCCCTCGTGTCCGACACCGGCGACGGTCACGAGTTAGGGGTGTTACACAGTCATTGGATCTGATATAAAAATATGAATTACTTTCTGATTCACACTGAGTTCTTTTAGCTTACAAATCACTGTCACAATTCTAAGCCACACAAATCTGCTAAAGAAACAACAGCCTAGCTCTCAACTCGGCTAGAATCGAACCATCATCAGATAAAGTCAATCTCACATTAAATGCTCTTAAGGCAAACAAGGTTTTCCTACTCAAGGCGTCTACGACTACATTCGCTTTACCCGGGTGATAGTCAATCACCAACTCATAATCTTTCAACAATATAAGCCATCTTTGTTGCCGTAAGTTCAAGTCCTTCTGAGTCATCAAATACTTTAAACTCTTATGATCAGAAAAGACATAACATTTCTCACATACAAAAGGTGTCTCCAATTTTTAAAGTGAACACAATGGCGGCTAATTCCAAATCATGCGTCGGATAATTCTTCTCGCGCGGTTTCAACTATCTCGAGGCATAAGCTATCACTTTGTGCTCTTGCGTCAACACACATCCTAATCCATTCAGTGACTCGTCGCTATAAATTACAAACTCCTTTCCCGGCTCAGGTTGTACTAAAACCGGTGCCTTAGTCAATAGTGCCTTCAACTTCTCAAAACTTTGCTGACATTTTTCGGACCATTCAAACTTAACATCTTTTAGCAACAACTTGGTCATAAGAGTAGCAATCATCGAAAATCCTTTAACAAATAGTCGATAGTAATCGGCTAAGCCTAAAAAGCTTCTGACTTCACATATATTCCTTGGCGGCTTCCAATCAATAAGTGTCAAAATTTTACTTGAATCAACCCGAATACTATCCCCGAAACAATATGTCCCAAAAATTTGACCTCTTAGAGCCAAAACTCACTTTTACTGAATTTAGCAAACAATTTCTTATCTCTCAATGTCTACAAAATAGTTTTCAAGTGTTCGTCATACTCAGACTCATCTTGAGAATAAATCAAAATGTCATCAATAAACACAATAACAAACTTGTCCAAATACGGTTAGAAAATTCTATTCACCAAATCTATAAAAGTAGCAGGTGCATTATTTAATCCGAAAGGCATAACAAGGAATTCATAGTGTCTGTACCTTGTCCTGAAAGTTGTTTTCGGCACATCCGACTCTTTAACTCTCAATTGATAATAGCCAGATTTTAAATCAATCTTTGAGAATATTGTTGCTCCTTTCAACTGATCAAATAGGTCATCTATCCTCGGCAAAGGATACTTGTTCTTTATAGTCACCTTTTTGAGCTATCGATAATCGATACAAAGTCTCATAGATCCATCTTTCTTCTTTACAAATAACATTAGAGCACCCCAGGGAGAATAACTCAGTCTCGTAAAACCTTTATCTGTCAACTCTTGTAGCCGAGCTTTTAATTCCTTCAATTCAATCAGGGTCAATTTATACAGAGCAATAGATATCAGCGAGTTACCAAGGACTAAATCAATACCAAACTCTACTTCTCTAACTAGTGGTAACCCAGAAAACTCTTTTGGGAACACTTCCGGATATTCTAAAACAATAGGTACTGATTCAATTTTCAATTTAGATTCTTTTATTCAACATATAAGTAAGGTAAGCTTCACAGCCTTTTCTTGCGTATCTTTAGGCGGTCATTAAAGAGATTACAACAGGTAGCTCACCCGACTCATTTGAATCAATCCGAAGAATTTCACCATTTTCACATTTCAATTCAATAATCTTTCTTTTACAGTTCACTATGGCATCATGCAGTGTCAACCAATGCATACGCAAAATAACATTAAATTTATCAAATGAAAGCAACATTAAATCAGTCGAAAAACAGTGACCTCGAATCATCAAGGGATAATTTTTGCAAACTCTATCAACTAATACATGTTTCCTTAAAGGGTTTGACACTCTAATCACAAACTCGGTAAAATCAACAGGTAAGCTCTTACTAGCTACCAATTTTACACAAACATAAGAATGAGTCAATCCAGGATCAATCAATGCAACTACATTAGTATTATAAAGAGAAAAAGTACCAGTGATAACATTGGGAGATGTCGCTTCTTCGTGAGCACAAATAGCATAGGCTCTAGCAGGTGCTCGAGCTTCGGATCTCACAGCGGTGTCTTTCATCACACCTTTACTACGAGCTCCATTTCTGGTATTCCTCGGTGGCATACCTCTATTAGCAGTATTACTCAGCCCCGCACTCTGAAATTTTTCTTTCTCAACCCTTTCGGGGCAATCTCAGATAAAATGCTCTTAAGAGCCACACTTAAAGCAAGCCCGGTCATTCATCTCCTCCCACAATGCTGACATTCGGGTTTGTTTGACTTTATATTACCTACAGTTGCCATAGAAGTGGCTTAAGATTTAAAACTCGAATGTTGCTTCTCATGATCTCTGCGTGAATACCCCGCTGAAACATTCGAATGAGAATACATTTTTTTAGATTTCTTAGACTGAGATGGAAATGACTTACTCATCGGTCTTTTTCTCGAATCTCTAGCTTCAAGATCAGCTTTCCTCTTCTCTTTGTTCAACTCTTCGGCCTTACAAGCCCGTTCAACCAATACCTCAAATTCTTTCAGCCCTAAGATCTCAACTAACACACGTATATCCTCATTCAAACCATCTTCAAATCTATAGCACATAATAGCTTCGATGGAAACACACTCTCAAGCGTATTTACTAAGTCTGACAAATTCTCGCTTATACTCAGTCACTGTCATACGACCCTGTTTCAGCTCAAGGAATTCCTTACATTTCTAATCGATGAACCATTGGTTAATATACTTATTTCAGAACTCCTCTTGAAAGAATTCCAATGTAACCCTCTCTCTTGGTAACACCGATACCAATGTATTCCACCAATGATATGCAGAGTCTTTTAGAAGCTAGATTATACACTTTGAACACTCATCCAGTGTGTAGGATAGCTCATCAAATACCTTGATAGAGTTTTCGAGCCAAAACTAGGCTCTTTTAGGATCACCATCCACATTAGCTCTGAAGTCTTCAACCCCATGCTTTCAAATTTTATCAACCGGGGGTTTGTTCATTCTCACAAATTCCATACCTTGTGGAGCTACGAAATCTGGTAGAGAAATGGGTCGGGGTGGAGGAGGTTAGGCATTCAGATTTGTTCGAACAAATTTCGTATACCACTCGTTCATCATATGGAGAAAGGCTTCTTTACCTTCTTCTCTTTGACTAACCGTAGAAGGTTTACTATCAAACGGCGCTGCCCCTTGAGTGAGAGCCGGCACATTACTTTCAACGTCATCAGCCTCAGCTCGATTGGGATCCATTTACTATATGAAAACACAGTTTAAAATTGTCAGGAGTCATCACATTATCACAGTTCATTTATGACATGTATAGCTAGACTCTCATACACGCTATGTTAGCCCGAGGATCGACTAAACTGTAGCTCTAATACCACTAAATGTAACACCTCTTACTCGTATTCGATGTCGAAATTGGGTACGAGGCATTATTGATCTTAAACATAAGCAACATACATTTTCGAGTCATAAATTTGGCATCAAATTAAAACATTTTGAAATCGAGCATAAAGTCCCTAACATGAGCCTACGAGGCCCAAAAAATACTTTGGAAGTGGTTCGAGACTAAACCAAGAACTTTAGAAAATTATACAACACTTAGAAAAATTTTGCCTAAACAAGGGTTACACGCTTGTGTGGCTTGGGACACGCCCGTGTGGGTAGGCCATGTGGTCACACACACCCGTGTCCAAACCTCGTGTGACTTTTTGTTTGTCATCCATGAATAGAATGAAGTCACGCGGCCAAGGCACACGCCCGTTTGCTTAGGCCATGGGGTCGCCTTAATTTTCTAAAATTTTTATAAAATAGGTGCAAACTTCACACGCCCGTGCCTGAGGCCTTGTTGTCCACACGGCTGAGACACACGCCCATGTCTCTGCCCATGTGTTCGATACTAAGCATTTTATTTTGCAACACTTAAGGTGCAGGGGACACACGACTGGATCACACGCCCCATAGGGCGAGCCGTGTGTCACACACGGCCTAGACACACGCCCATGTGTTTACCCGTATGGACAAAAAAAAAAGGCTATTTTCCAAGCCATATTGTCACCCTTCCATGCACAAGCCTACACAATAAAACATAGCACCATTCCAAGTATATACATTCAACCAAATCAGCCACAAACAAGGCATCCACACATCATTCACATACTATCATCTATCACATACAACCATCTCATCCTTATCAACTCAAGCCATGCAAAATCCCACATCCATGAAAGTTATCATCATATGAATATATCAATAGCCAACATAATCATCATAGGCCAACATTCAATGGCCATATACAAAATGAATCAATACTTTTACAAGCCAACACATTTGGCCAAATCAACTATGACACATAACAAAAATACCAAGTCTCTATACATGCCATAACTCAAAATAATAAAATCATTGGTATCCAAAATATTAAGTTGATAGTGTTAATAGAGCTCCGGCAGTCTTCGATCCCCGCTGGCTTGATGGCACTATAAAACAAGGGAAAAGAAAGAGGGAGTAAGCTATATAGCTTAGTAAGTTCCTACGCAAATAATAAGCATTATAACCACACATGTAACATACAAATAACATAATGAACTTGGCATAAATGGTATTAAAGTTATCTAGTCATAACTTATTCATAATCTTACCGAGGGTTCATCACATATCAAGCTCATTATACAATGACTTTTACGTACGTACCTATACCAACTCGCAACATAACATCACTTTTCATAACTTTTCATTCTCGTTGAATTTCTCGTTGAACCACTTGAAATACTAAAGGATACTCAGGAGTCTCACACGTACGTTACCATACCAATGTCATATCTCAGATATGGTCTGACATGTGATCTCACATCGATGTCAATAGCCCAGTTATGGTCTTATACGAAGTCTCACATCGATGCCATATCCCAGATATGGTCTTACATGTAATCTCAACAAACGCTAATGCCATGACATTTGTATCCTATCTATTCCTAAAGTTCAACCGGGATATTTCCTCACTTTGTCAATTGCATCCACGGAGTCAATCATAAGTCATACAATATTAAAACATTTAAAACATAAATAGAACAATGCATTATTTACATACGAACTTACCTCAGTACAAATTAATAGAAAAGGATTTAATCGTCAAACACCTTATTCTTCCCCCGATCAAGGTCCGAACTTCGTTTTTCTTAATCTGTAATAGAAAATTTAGCTTATTTAATATTCAAATTACTCAAATCAATCCAAACATCATATTATGGCATAATTACCTTTTTGCCCCTAAAGTTTCACATTTTTTTTACAAATTAGTCCCTAGGCTTGCAAAATGAAATGTATTCAATTTCTTGGTAACCCAAGCCTAGCCAATCCAATTTCATGCTTATATCAGCCCACATTTTTCATCAAATCACATTTCTACTACCCATTTTAACAACTTTTACAAATAAGTCCTTTTTTATACATTTTCACTAAAAATTACTTAGTAAAAGTTGTTTATCACACCTTAAACATACAATATCTTCCATCAAACATCAAAATACATGAATTTCACACATGGGTAAATTTTTAATCATGAACCCTACTTAAAAATAATGGTAGAAATAGGTAAACCGGGTTACAAAGACTTCAAAAATGTAAAGAGCATTAAAAACGGGGTTAGGATGTACTTACAATCAAGCTTGAAAATTGAAGAAAACCTTAGCTATGGTGTCCTATAAAATTCGGCCATGGAGAGAAGATGGACACCAATTTTGGCTTTATTTTCCCTTTTTATTCTTTTATTAACCAAATGCCCTCCACTTAAAACTTTGAAATTTCACCTAATCATGTCCATTTTTGTCCATAAATTTAACTAATGGTCTAATTATCATATAAGGACCTCAAATTTAAAATCCCTAGCAATAGGACACCTTTAACAAGTAGAACTCAACTTTAGCACTTATTACAATTTAGTCCTTTTGACTAAATTGAGTGCCCAAACGTCAAAATTTTCGAACGAGATTTTCATGAAATCATTCCGTAAAACTGTAGAACATAAAAATATAACAAAAATAAATTTTTCTACATCAGATTTGTGGTCCCGAAACCACTATTCCGACTAGTCCCAAAATCGGGCTGTTACAAGTCATCCAGTGGAGAATAAGAGGATTACTACAATAATCACTTCAAGGCCATTTTCATTTCTTCTATGTCCATAACCACATCATCTTTGGAATGGGAATTGAATAAGAAACATTGCATAACCCATGTAGACTTATGCTCAAAGTTGGCGATGATTGGCCCATCAAAAACTTCTTGTTGGCCAACCAAAATTTAAAGTTCTTTAATTTGAGGAATGAGAGATAATTATTATCCATATGTTTAGTTGAATTTAAATTTTGAGGTTGCAACTTTTCAGGATTAAAATCTCGAATCTAGTGGACTCCTCGCTTCTACCTCCACTACACTAGTTGAACCCAAGTTTGGCACCTAACTGTTGTCCTAATCTCCTCCAGCCACCCTCGAGATATCTCCTCCTCCGGTAGCTCAACAAACTTCCAATAACTGGAATTGTTATGCTCAGTGATTCCATATCTTCTTCTTCTTCTTCTTCTTCTTCTTCTTCTTTAGAATGTTGATGAATAAGTAAAATGCAATAATTGAAAGACTAAGGCCTTCCTAAGATCATTTTTTTGAGATAAAAAATTTGAAAAAATTGAATCAAATACAGTCACATGTCACTGATAAGCTTGATACAATTCCCTTAAAGAGGTCTCCATAAAGATAAATGTTGGAACAAAAAATTGTTTATGAAAACAATTATTGTATAACCAAAAATTAATTTTTTTCTAAAGCCTAAGAGCTTGTGTTATTTATAGAAATAAACTCTTTACTAAATTCGTACAATTTTTCTTGGAATAGGTGGTAAAGAATGTTCTTGAATTTTGACCGACACGATTTTTTCTGCTATTCACGAATCTTGGCTTGGTTAGAGTGTGGGCTCTATCTAATCATAAACCAATGACTACTATGAAAACTTTGTTCATATTCAGTAAGAATATCAATATTTCTGAAAATCTAGAAAGCGAAAGACGAACTCTCTCAAAATTTAGAATTTATTTGGGGAAATAAATCTCACTTAATTTTGATAAAGTATTGACTCTTAATATGGAGTGTTTGATCTAGCCTATAGTCCCTATTTATAAAGAAACCATAAGAGTCTTAGTTGATTATGGATAAACAAAATAATAATATTTTAATGTAAAAATACACAAAATTTCATACTAGAATACTTATGGGTGGCGGCATCCTTGTTTTGGGAACTAAGGTTGTCGCCCATCTTATGTGAAATAGGTCATTGGGCTTGCCTTATGTATTAAGTACAATTATATGTGTTACTTGGTATTTAAAACAACTAATATAATTTAACCAACCCAATAACCAAGTTTTCTATTCCCAAAAGTCATTTATTTTTATTAATTAAATATAATTAAATTATTTTCTCAACCAAATTCTAATTTTGTTAAAATCATGACGAACTTAATTTAATTAACTTGTTCACTAATACTACGATGACTAATTAATTTAATTTTCTCGTCGAACTTCAATTATTTAATTACAATCAATTAAATAATAATTCAATAAAAATTAATCTGATCTCTAAGTCATCTCTTGCTCATAGCGAGAAAACACATTCACTCGAATAGTGATACATGCTATCTATTTCTCTAATATGTCATTTTCATATTTTCATCCCATCGATTCAATTGCAATCCATGAAGGTTATATCAAGCCAGTAAAGGGACTATTTGGACATATGTAATTAGGGATCAAATAATTTGTAATTAAGTTTCACTCTTCATTTATTAATTACAACATTGTTTAGTCACGAAGTTTTTCCACTAAATTACCATGACTAATTAAACCATATTATATACCATATGAAAGCTACTAATTTAGTGCTCATCCAATTACCTTGCATATGTGTGTTACCCTCATAGAATATCCTTAATCTCTTTAGGTTAAGTCCATTCATCCAATATGATCCTATTTTATTTCATGATAATCATTACATCTCCTTCATGAAAAAGTCAATTAATAACAAATAATAATTAAATCATTCATCCTAGATAAATAACCCATAACCATGTTATTTTTCATGTATCATGAAATGCAAAAGAAAGAATATCATTTACTCTGTATTGGGTTATGAATTCCACTACAGTGAATGAAGTTACGTCAAGCAGAAGCCGTACACCCAATTTACCAACTTTTGGCTTTATGAGCAATCAAACTTAGACTTTTAATATATGAAAGTATATGAGTCATGCACACATAATTCGTCGCTTATTCAGATTTGAGGTAAGCCACAATATGAACATTATAAGTAAATAAATCCATAAATAGTTTCAGGACTTATTCTACTTGGGTCATTTCTGATTATTGTCAGTCTAAATAATAACATATATGTCTATATATTTTGGAAGTCATCTGATTCAATAGCCAATATAAGGTATCTCCCTAATTTGACTTGATAAACGGTATAATATTCTTTTAATCAAGTCACTCAATTCCGGTTAAACTATGAACCATTTAAATTACCTGCTAATATAAATTATCTTTTCACATTATTATCTGATCACATAATGCAACTTAATATTAATTAAACGTTATGTATTCAGTGAGTCAATATGTGCTTGTTCATTTTGCTTTGCACATAAAAACCATTGAAGAGGAATACAAACAATACAAACAATAAAAACAAGTTGATAATTGTTAAGTGTTTTCCTCTATCTTCTTTAGATGATAAGGTTGTATATTTATATGATATGGTTATTGTTCATTGATGTGATATCCTAGGTAGGTTTCATGCATGCTAACATGTACCCTACTCTAGACTTAACATGTGTTTATACGATGGGGATTCACCTATGTAGTGATGTGCAAACCCACACGGTCCCATGTGCAATAACACTTAGCGTCATACGAGCTTGATACGCAAGCCCAATATACAAGCTCAATGTACGAATCGTGTAGAATCTGACTCGAACCCATTCGAGTTGCAGGTCGATAATAGTAAGTATCATAACTATAACCCTCTCCCGTACTTGCCTTCATAATAGATATCATCTGCAAAAATCTAGTCAAAGTTAATGATCAAATTAGTTTTCTCATTTCCTTCAATACAAAGGTTTTGAAATTTTTGACTCCGTAATGTCAAAAAAAAAATGAAAACTAAACCGAAATCAAGACTCATCTTTTAACAAGTAAGAAAAAAACATGCACAAAGGAAAAATAAGAAATTGCTTTCTACTAAGAAAGAAAGACTCTACTGAGACAAGACTATAATTATATTCAATTCATATCTTAGACCTAGAATTTTCATGAATTCGACTTAGATTATAGTCTAACTATTGAAAGTTACGACTCAATCAAAAATATTCTAAGTTTGTCTTCTTCTTTTTTCTCAAATAATCATAAAACCCACATTTCTTGCATCAATTTAATGTATTCAAATTTTTATTATTTGTTATTTTCTTAAACATTTTAATGGTTTTGGTTTTCTTAGATGGTTGTGGCTGTTGAAAATTTCCAATAATTTTAGTTCTGTATGTTAAAAATATGGACATCACATATATAATAAGAGTAATTATATGTTATTATTTACTATCATACAAAGATTAGTCCAAATTAAAAGTGGTCTAATTTGGTTAAAGATTATTGACTTTTAGTTATTAAATAAAGCATGAGTCAATTTTGTGCAGATACTCTAGTAACTAATTTTTAATTGATGATGAACTAATTTGAAATTAGGTTTAATATGTAAAAGTTATATTTTAGGGTTATGGTCCCCAAATTACACATACGTAACTTTTCTAATATCTCATCTTTAGAAACGAGAGACTCACCTTTTCAAAATTACTTGTGTGCTAATGTGGAAGATTAAAGCCATAAGAACATAAGATTTTAAGAAATCCATGTATTTAGGTATGCTTCCACATCTAGTCTTTTTCTTGATTTGTTCCTGATGATTTGACATGACAGATCTTCGTTTACAGTTTTAAGTTTACATCAGATCTTGTTTTTACGATTCTAACAAGTGACATTTAAGCCTCATCATGTTGAATCATTGAGAATGAATTGATTCTTTATTCTTTTTGGATTGATTCGTTTATTTCAAATTTTGTAGACTTGATATTTCGATTATATATTATGTTGAATCTTTAAGATTCTTGATAACATTTTTTGATTTTGATTCTTTAAATTAAAGTTTTAAGGTTTTATAAATATAAATAGGGATATATAGTTTTGATTAATATTTTAAGTGTTTTTTTTTTGTATTAAAGTGGTTGTGAAGTGTTTGGTTAAAGCATTGTAGTATTCGTGTGTAATGTCAAACATGTTAGTTATCCCTTATTTTATTTTTCATCTATTCACATTGATTTTAACAATTTTATCCTTAATATTATCAACTTTGCTAAATTGGTTTTACTGATTAGTTGTTGGTAAAGTTTTCTATTTCATCCATTTTATCATATTAATGCTCTTTAGGACATAAATGGTATTTGGATTTTATGGTTTAATTATGTTGAAATTAGGCTTTTCTTGATTTAATACTAGTGTGAACTATGTTTTTAAGTTAAAAATACTAAATTGTCATTATACAAATTTAGTTTTTAAATGTATATTTTATGAAATATATATAATATTTGTGGGTGCTTTGATACAAGAATATGTGAAGTAAGATATATGTTTAAAGTATTTGGTTTTAAGTTTGGTTTTATAATATTTTGTTTTGATATTTTATGGTTTCAAATATTTGGTTAAATTATGATGATATGATTTATATTTTGAACCATGGGATATGTTAATTATTATATTGATTTTTAATATGTTTTGTTTGGTATCTTGAGATGAATTAACCACTATTTTGAATTTATTATTTACTTATGAATATTCATGTGAGCTTGTTTTTATCTATTTTTGTTCTATATTTGGCTAGTTCATCTTCTGTTGCCACAATATCTACTAATATAAATTTTATGCCCATGCTTAATATGACTAATTTCAAAGAATGGAAAATGCACTTACTTATAGTGCTTGGCTATATGGACATAGACCTTGCACTAATGGAAGAACAACCTGCACGTCTCACTATGAAAATCAACCTTGAAGCTAAAAGGGATTTTAAGAGGTGAGATCATTCAAATTGCATAAGTCAAATGATCATTAAGCACAACATTTTAGAAGCCTTTACGGGCATGGAATCTAAAGACATTACTCAAGCCAAGGTTTCCTTGACGAAATTGAGAAATGTTTTGCCAAAAACAATAAGGTCGAGATAATATCACTTTTCACTTCTTTGATGTCTATGAAGTATAAAGGTCAAGGAAACATGAGGGAGTACATTATGGAGATGTTCTATGTTGCTTCAAGACGTAAGAAACTTAAGATCGAGCTTTTTAAGGAATTGCTTGTTCTTATGGTTTTGGTATTGCTTTCTGCACAATTTAACCAATTTAAAACTAGTTACAACTATCAAAAAGAGAAATGGACTCTAAATGAGCTCAATTCTCATTATGTGCAAGAGGAAGAAAGGTTGAAACATGATAAGTCTGAAAGTGCTCATTTGGCTAGTGCCTCTAATGACAACATCTTACATTCTGCATAGAATACCCACTAAAGCAGCTGCAAAAACACCTTATGAGCTTTGAAAAGGTCAAAATTCTAGTCTAAAGCACTTTCACATTTGGGGATGTCCAATTGAGGTTATGCCTTATAGGCCACACGAAAAGAAATTAGAGTCCAAAATAGTGAACTCCTACTCTATTGATTATTCTGAGCGATCTAAGGGCTATGTGTTTTATGATCTCACAATTAGGAATATTTTTTATACAATAATTGTAACATTTTTTGAGAATGTTGAGTTTGGAGAGAGAAATAAGGTTAGAGACATTGCTTTTGAGGAGAAATTGGTTTCTAATTCAGTTGTTATTATCACTTTTGACGATGTTCAAGTTTTTATACCTATCATTGATCAAGAAATGAATCCAGAACCTCAACATGAAAATGTTGAACAACTCCCTATTCAAGATAAGATAATTATTCCAGAAGAACAAACTCAACAACCTTAAGAACAAGTGTCATTAAGAAGGTCCACGAGAGAAAGGAGAAATGCTATTTTAGATGATTATGTTGTATTTCTTCAAGAACATGAGGATAAAAATAGAATGATGAAAAATGATCCAATCAACTTTTTTCAGGCCATGAGTTCTAATTCTTAAAAGTGGATTGATGTCATGCAATAAGAGTATAAGTCTATACAAGACACTAAAGCTTGGGAACTTGCCCCATTACCTGAATGTGCGAAATCAATTGGTTGTAAATGTATATTTAAAACCAAGAGGGATGCAAATGGTAATGTGGAGAGGTATAAGGCATGTCTTGCAGCTAAAGGATATACTCAAAAAGAAGACATTAATTTTATAGAGATAGTCTTTAGTTTCATCGAAAGATTCTTTCAAGACAATCATGGTGCTTATTTCTCATTTTGATCTTCAATTACATCATATGGATGTTAGGACTATGTTTTTGAATGACGACATTGAAGAACCAATTTATATGGTGCAACTAGAAAACTTTAACTCAAGAGACCCAAAGAACATGGTTTGAAAATTAATAAAATCCATATATGGACTCAAACAAGCTTCCCCTCAATGGCACCACAAGTTTTATCAAGTAATTGTCTCGTTCAGTTTTGAGATGAATATTGTTGATAATTGTGTGTATCAAGTATATATTTCTAGTTCTATATATTAATAAAATTTTGCCTGCCACTAATGATATAGGCTTATTGAAAGTAACCAAAAGGTTTTTATCAAGCATGTTAAGATGAAAGATCTTGGGAACTCTTCTTTTGTTTTAACAATTCAGATACATCGAGATCAATCTCGGAGTATTCTTGGATTGTCACAAAAGAGCTGTAACACTCCTTACCCGAGACTGTTGCCAGAATCGAGCACGAGGCATTACTAAACTTATTCTATCCCTTAAATAGGTTTAAATTGTTTATTTAAGCATTTCGGAATGTACTGCCATTCTGCGTCGTAGTCGCCTAAAAATTCATATCTTGAGTTTCGAAACTCGAAATTAAGATCCATAAATTTTTCCTGAAACTAGACTCATATATCTATCTACTAATTTTTTTCATAGATTTTTGACTTGGCCAATTAGTACAGTTTATTAGTTAAAGTTTCCCCTGTTTCATAACTCGACTGCACTAACCTCTTGTTACTACGAACCATGTTTCTTCCTGTACAAAATTTATATCACTAAGCCGTTTATTTCTCTTAAAACTAGACTCAACAAGGATTATAACCATATAAATTATACCTTCTAATTAGTTTTGTACAATTTATGGTGAATTTCCAAAGTTGAAACAGGGGTTCCAGAAATCGCTCTGACCCTGTTTCACTAAAACTCAGATATATCATGAAATATAATACCTTTACCTATTTTTCTTATTCCATAAGAAAATAGACATAATAAGATTTAATTTAATATATTATTCATCTTCAAACTATGTTTATGCAATTTTTAGTGATTTTTCAAAATTACATCATTGTTGTTACTTGAGTCTGTTTTTAGGTTACTTTCACATTTTTCAAAATTTTCATGTGATAATCACCATTCAATCATACATATTAATAAACATGCATATCATCGGCAATTTTTATTAGCTAATCACTAGCAAGTATTTACACATCATTCATTGTTCATATTATACCAAAAGTGGCTAAGTTTCTATACATGCCATACACAAAACAAAACGCCTAATTATACCGAGTTATTTCTTTGATAGTGTGATCGGCCTCCGACGCTTTCCTTCGATCCCCGAGTGGCTAGATAAGTACTATAAGAAGAAGAAAATAAAGAGATTAAGCACTAGGCTTAGTAAGCTTACAAGCAAATAAATCACAACATTCAACATAATGGATAATTATGCATAATATCATCTAACATCATAAATTTCTTTACTTCTCAATTTCTATCTTCTTCTTTATTCCTTACCTTCTTTCTTACCCGACCTTTCCTTTTCATAAGTATAATCTACTTTTCCTTTGCTGTTAATTCACAGAATTTAACTCGTATCCTGACTGTTGAACCACTCGGAATACTAAGGATACTAGGTCGCTCCTCGCTATCAATATCTCGCCAATGCCATGTCTTTGACATGGACTTACATGAATTATTCCTGTCTCCAATGCCATATATAATATGGACTTACATGGCTCAATCCTGTCTCCAAAGCCATATTTCTAATATGGACTTACAGGCTCATTTCGTTCTCATCTGTCAACCCTAATATCCTAACATTCCTAGGGTTCAACCGGGCTTTCTAACACTTTTCCTCCGTCACTTCACCTTAAATTCGACTTTAAATATTTTCATAACATAAATATATAAATGCTGAAATTGACAATAATAATGTAAAATAAAATAATATTGCATTTATTTATCAGAACTTACCTCGATACAAAATGTGACTAAACTTTACAATTTAGTCCTTTACTTTTTCTTTTCCCGATCTACTCTCGAATTTCGCTCTTCTTGATCTATAATAGCAAATTTAGCTTATTTAATATCAACATTTATCAAAACAACCCTTTACTCAAACTTTAGAAAATTACATTTTGCCCCTAAACTTTCACATATTTGCACTTTTGCCCCAAGGCTCGTAAATTAAACTTCATCCTATTTTCTTATGTTTTATGACATGCTGATCATTTTTCCTTCTATGGCAACATCAAATTCACACACTAACATGTACTTATGACTATGAGGTATTTTTACCGATTAAGCCTTTTTACTCGTTTTAAAAACCAAGTAGCACAAGTTGTCTAACATAATTTAAAACCTCATATTCCATCAGAAAACATAAAATACACAAATTTCACCTATGGGTATTTTTCCAAATTTGATTCCTAACTTAAATTATTGCTAGCATAAGCTTTATCGAGCTACCGGACTTCAAAAACGTAAAGATCATTAAAAGCGGGCTTGGAATCACTTACTATGAAGCTTGAAAGTTGAAGAAACCCCAGCTATGGAGAGAGGTAAGGTTCTGCTGGTAACTTGAAGAAGATGATACAATTTTATCATCTTTTTACCTTTTATTAATGTTAATAACCAAATGACCAAAATGCCCTCCTAACTAAACTTTCAAAATTCCTTCCATGTCCTAATTTTGTCCATGAACTTAAAATTGGTCAAATTACCATTTAAGATCTCCTAATTAATATTCCAAAATAATTTCATACTAAAACTTCTAGAATGCAAGTTTTGCAAATTATTCGATTTAGTCCCTAACCTCAATTTAAGCACTTTATGCATAGAATTTTATCACGAAATTTTCACACAATCATGTAATAATACCATGAACCTCAAAATAATAATAAAATATATATATATATTTTTTTACCTGAATTTGTGGTTTCGCAACCACTTATCCGTTTAGGCCCTATTTCTAATGTTACATTTCTCCCTTTAGGGATTTTCGTCCAAAAATCTTACCCGTGAAGAGATATGGGTACTGTTTTAGATAGCCTCTTCGGTTCCCATGTAGCCTCGTCTACCCCATGTCTATTCCATAGTACTTTCACAAGTACAATACTTTTGTTCCTTAATTGATTTACCTCTCGAGCTAGAATCTTTACCGGTTCTTCACCGTAAGTCATGTCTGGTCAATCTCAACCTCTGTTTGAGAAATCACATGTGATGATCTGAACGATAACGACGTAGCATAGACACATGAAATACATTATGAATCTTCTCTAACTCAATCGGTAAAGCTAACCGATATGCTAATGGTCCGACTCTCTCAATCACTTCAAACGGTCCAATAAAACGTGGACTTAGTTTGCCTTTCTTGCCAAATCTGAGAACTTTCTTCCACGGGGATACTTTCAAAAAAACTTTGTCACCAACTTGATATTCGATCTCTTTTCTTTTTAAATCTGCATACGACTTCTGCCTGTCTGAAGCTGATTTTAAACAATTTCTGATAACTTTCACTTTTTCTTCCGTTTCTTTAACTAGATCAACCCAGAATCGGCTTTCTTTAAGCTCATCCAATATAAACGTAGCGGCATTTACGTCCATACAAAGCTTCATAAGGTGCCATCTTCAAACTTGATGATAACTATTATTGTAGGCAAACTCTACCAATGGTAAGTATTTTTCCCAACTACCTTGAAATTCTAATACACAACATCTAAGCATATCTTCAAGTACCTGAATAACTCTCTCTGATGACCATCGATTCGAGGGTGAAAAGCCGTACTAAAACTCAACTTCGTACCTAAAGCCTCTTGTAACCTCTTCCAGAACCGTGAAGTAAATCTTGGATCTCTGTCTGAAATGATCGATAATGGCACTCCATGTAGTCTAACTATCTCTGAAATGTATCGACCAACTTGTCAAGTGAATAATCCATACGGATTGGGATAAAATGAGCCGACTTAGTTAGCTTATCAATCACAACCCATATTGCATCTTTCTTTTTCAGTGTTAACGGCAATCCTATCACAAAATCCATAGTAACTCGTCCCATTTCCATTCCTGAACTAGCACAGGTTGCAATAATCCCGAGGGTACCGATGTTCGGCCTTTACCGTTGACAAATCAAGCATCTAGAAACAAACTCAAATATCTCTTTTCATTCCTACCCACCAATACAATTTCTTCAAATCATTATACATTTTGTACTTGCTGGATGAATAGATAAAGAACGCTATGTGCTTCCTGTAAAATCTTCCGAATAAGCACATCATTCTTTGGTACACAAATTCTGTCTCTAAACATCAAACAACCATCAGAACCAATCCAGAAATCTGATTCTATGCCTGACTCACATTGAACTCTTTTAGCTTGTAACTCATTATCATCTTTCCGAGCTTCACAAATCTCTTCAAGAAATACCGGTTTAGCTCTAAATTCGCTAAAATAGAACCATCATCCGACATGGCTAAATTGGTATTCAAAGCTCGCAATGTAAATAAAAGTTTCCTGCTTAAAGCGTCAGCAACTACATTTGCCTTACCTGGGTGATAATCAATCACTAACTCATAATCTTTAAGCAATTCCAACCATCTTCTTTGCCTCAAATTCAAATCTTTTTGAGTCATCAAATATTTCAAGCTTTTATGATCGGTAAATATCCGGCATCTTTCACCATACAAATAATGTCTCCAAATCTTCAATGCAAATACAATAGCAGCTAGCTCTAAATCATGTGTCGGATAATTTTTCTCATGTGGCTTCAATTGTCTAGAGGCATCAGCAATTACCTTTCCTTCCTGCATGAGTACACAACCGAGCCCATTCAAGGATGCATCATCAGAATCACAAATTCTTTACCCGGTTCCTAACAGTACTAAGATAGAGCTTCGTCAACAATGCCTTTAACTTGTCAAAACTTTGTTGGCACTTCTCATCCATTCAAACTTAACATCCTTCCGTAGCGGTCTCAAGCGGGTAGCTATCATGGAAAATCCTCCACAAATCATCTATAATATCCGCAAGACCAAGAAAACTTCTAACTTCGATACATTTCTAGGAGGCTTCCAATCAACAATGGTTGAAATCTTACACGATCAACCTTAATACCTTCACCGAGACAATATGTCCAAGAAAACCAACTTCGTAACTGAACTCACTTTTCTTGAACTTGGCATACAACCGATTATCTCTCGAATTTGTAAACTCGTTCTCAAATGCTCGCATGCTCGGTCTCATCATGAGAATAAATCAAAATATCATCAATGAACACAACTACAAACTTATCTAAGTATGGTCTAAAAATTCGGTTCATTAAGTCCATAAAAATGGCAGGAGCATTAGTCAAGCCAAATGGCATCACAAGGAACTCATAATGACCATACCTAGTCCGGAAAGTAGTCTTCAATCTGACTCTTTAACTCGCAACTGATAGTATCCGGATCTCAAATCTATCTTGGAAAACACAGTAGCTCCCTTCAATTGATCAAACAAATCATCAATTCTAGGCAATGGATACTTGTTCTTTACTGTTACCTTGTTAAGTTGCCGATAATCTATGCACAATCTCATCGATCCGTCTTTTTTTTTTCACAAATAGCACTGGTGCACCCCATGGTGAACTACTGGGTCTTACAAAGCCTTTATCTGTTAATTCCTGCAACTGAGCTTTCAATTCTTTCAATTCCAATAGAGCCATTCTATAAGGAGCAATAGAAATGGGCGTGGTACCTGGAATCAACTCAATACCAAACTCAACTTCTCTAACAGGAGGCAAACCCGGTAGTTCTTCCTAAACACATCGGAAACTCACATACTACGTGCATCGATTCAATTTTCAATTCGGATCTTTAGTGATCAACACAAAAGCAAGATAAGCTTCATACCCTTTTCTCAAGTATTTCGAGCGCACATAACAGAAATTATAGGAAATGAACTATCGACTCTTCCGAATTAACCCGAAGAATTTCACCATTTTCACACTTCAACTCAATGAATTTCTTTCCACAATTCACTATCACATCATGTGTAGTCAACCAATCCATACCAAGAATCACATCAAACTCATCAAATGGCAATAGCATGAGATCGGCCGGAAAACAAGAGCCTCTAATCATTAAAGGACAATTTCTACATACCTTATCTACTAATACATGCTTGCCTAATGGATTCGATACTTTAATCACAAATTCAGAGATTCTATAGGCATACTTATACTAGGCATCAATTTCATACAAACATAAGAATGAGTTGAACCCGGATCAATCGAGCAATGACATTAATATCATGTAGAGAAAATGTACCGTAATCACATCGGGAGGATGCCTCTTCGCGTGCACGAATAGCATAAGTCCTTGCAGGGCTCTAACATCCGGTCTCACACCAATCTCTAGAGGTACCTCACATTTGCTCCTACTCCCGGTTGCCTCGGTGATCCGCCTCTAGTAGGAGCATTTCGGATCTAGCACTCTGTGTTACCTCTCGGCTAGCCACTTCGGACATTCTCGTACAAAATGATCTCGAGCACCACATTTATAGCAAACATTTTCACCCTGACAAGGACCATAATGAAGTCTACCACACCGTGGACACCCGATCTACCCCGTCGACATTACCTACACTCGTAGTCGAGGTGGTCCGAGCCTTGGATCCTTAAATCTGCTACCTCTATTCGACTAGATTGCCTGCCGAAAAGCTAGATCTGGTAGAAATCTCTCGGCCTCTTGGATGTAGCCCAAATGATCCGCTCATCTGCTCTTCTTTGTATCTTGTGTCTCTATCTCAACTTTGCCTTTTCTTTTTAATAGCTCCTCTGCTTTACAGGCTCTCTCAACTAAAATAACTAACTCTTTTATTTCTAGGACACCCACTGACAGTCGGATATCATCATTTAACCCATCTTCAAACCTTTTACACAGGATAGCCTCTGTGGACACACATTCTTGAGCATATTTATCGAGCCCGACAAATTCACGCTCATAATCGGTCACCGTCATATTGCCTTGTTTCAATTCCAGAATTCCTTTCTCTCGATCAATAAACCTCGATCGATGTACTTTTTACGAAATTCTTCCCGAAAGAAATCCCAAGTGACCCTCTCTTTCAGACAACCGATACAAGTGTCTTCCACCAGTAGTAGGTGAGTCTCTAAGAAGTGATACTACGATTTCATACATTCCTGTGTACAAGATAATTCGTCAAAGACTCGATAGTATTTTCTAACCAAAATTCGCTCTTTCTCGCATCATCATCTTTTGTTGCTCTAACTCTTCGCCCTTGTTTCTGATTCTATCAACGGTGGTTTTTCTCTTACCACTGCACTCGTGACTAGGGAAGCTTGAGCTACATGGGTAGCCCGAGAATCATGAGAGGGTGGAGGTCTAATCGCCGAATTGCATTTAACGAACTCGGCAAACAAATCATTCAAAGCTCGGAAGAGAGCTTCTCGAGTCACTCCTCCCCGATCAACTATTGCTGGCCTATTCTCGATGGCGCCCCTTCGTGGAAGCAAGCGCATTACTTTCTACATCATCATCACCGGCTGCCTGGATCCATTACTATAAAACAAAATATTTAAAAAAATCGTCGTGAGTCGTCACACTATCAAAATACAAGTATGGCATGTATAGCTAGACTTTTCTCACACTAACTGCTCCGAGAACCGACTAAACCTGCTCGATACCAATAAATGTAACACTCCTTACCCGAGACTATTGCGTAATCGAGCACGAGGCATTACTAAACTTATTCTATCCCTTAAATAGGTTTAAATTGTTTATTTAAGCATTTCGAATGTACTGCCATTCTGCGTCCGTAGTCGCCTAAAAATTCATATCTTGAGTTCCAAAACTCGAAATTAAGATCCGTAAATTTTTCCTGAAACTAGACTCATATATCTATCTACTAATTTTTTTCATAGATTTTTGACTTGGCCAATTAGTACAGTTTATTAGTTAAAGTTTCCCCTATTTCAAAACTTGACTGCACTAACCTCTTGTTACTACGAACCATGTTTCTTCCTGTACAAAATTCATATCACTAAGCCGTTTGTTTATCTTAAAACTAGACTCAACAAGGATTATAACCATATAAAGTATACCTTCTAATTAGTTTTGTACAATTTATGGTGAATTTCCAAAGTTGAAACAGGGGTTCCAGAAATCGCTCTGACCCTGTTTCACTAAAACTCAGATATATCATGAAATATAATACCTTTACCTATTTTTCTTATTCCATAAGAAAATAGACATAATAAGATTTAATTTAATATATTATTTATCTTCAAACTATGTTTATGCAATTTTTAGTAATTTTTCAAAGTTACGTCATTGCTGTTACTTGAGTCTGTTTTTAGGTTACTTTCACATTTTTCAAAATTTTCATGTGATAATCACCATTCAATCATACATATTAATAAACATGCATATCATCGGCCATTTTTATTAGCTAATCACTAGCAAGTATTTACACATCATTCATTGTTCATATTATACCAAAAGTGGCTAAGTTCCTATACATGCCATACACAAAACAAAACGCCTAATTATACCGAGTTATTTCTTTGATAGTGTGATCGGCCTCCGACGCTTCCTTCGATCCCCGAGTGGCTAGATAAGTACTATAAGAAGAAGAAAATAAAGAGATTAAGCACTAGGCTTAGTAAGCTTACAAGCAAATAAATCACAACATTCAACATAATGGATAATTATGCATAATATCATCTAACATCATAAATTTCTTTACTTCTCAATTTCTATCTTCTTCTTTATTCCTTACCTTCTTTCTTACCGACCTTTCCTTTTCATAAGTATAATCTACTTTTCCTTTGCTGTTAATTCACTGTAATTTAACTCGTATCCTGACCCGTTGAACCACTCGGAATACTAAGGATACTAGGGTTGTTCCTGCTCATCAATATCTCGCCAATGCCATGTCTTTGACATGGACTTACATGAATTATTCCTGTCTCCAATGCCATATATAATATGGACTTACATGGCTCAATCCTGTCTCCAAAGCCATATTTCTAATATGGACTTACAGGCTCATTTCGTTCATCTGTCAACCCTAATATCCTAACATTCCTAGGGTTCAACCGGGCTTTCTAACACTTTTCCTCTGTCACTTCACCTTAAATTCGACTTTAAATATTTTCATAACATAAATATATAAATGCTGAAATTGACAATAATAATGTAAAATAAAATAATATTGCATTTATTTATCAGAAACTTACCTCGATACAAAATGTGACTAAACTTTACAATTTAGTCCTTTACTTTTCTTTTCCCGATCTACTCTCGAATTTCGCTCTTCTTGATCTATAATAGCAAATTTAGCTTATTTAATATCAACATTTATCAAAACAACCCTTTACTCAAACTTTGGAAAAATTACATTTTGCCCCTAAACTTTCACATATTTGCACTTTTGCCCCAAGGCTCAAATTAAACTTCATCCTATTTTCTTATGTTTTATGACATGCTGATCATTTTTCCTTCTATGGCAACATCAAATTCACACACTAACATGTACTTATGACTATGAGGTATTTTTACCGATTAAGCCTTTTACTGTTTTCGCTTAAAACCAAGTAGCACAAGTTGTCTAACATAATTTAAAACCTCATATTCCATCATAAAACATCAAAATACACAAATTTCACCTATGGGTATTTTTCCAAATTTGATTCCTAACTTAAATTATTGCTAGCATAAGCTTTATCGAGCTAGGGACTTCAAAACGTAAAGATCATTAAAACGGGCTTGGAATCACTTACTATGAAGCTTGAAAGTTGAAGAAACCCCAGCTATGGAGAGAGGTAAGGTTCTGCTGGTAACTTGAAGAAGATGATACAATTTTATCATCTTTTTACCTTTTATTAATGTTAATAACCAAATGACCAAAATGCCCTCCTAACTAAACTTTCAAAAATTCCTTCCATGTCCTAATTTTGTCCATGAACTTAAAATTGGTCAAATTACCATTTAAGATCTCCTAATTAATATTCCAAAATAATTTCATACTAAAAACTTCTAGAATGCAAGTTTTGCAAATTATTCGATTTAGTCCCTAACCTCAATTTAAGCACTTTATGCATAGAATTTTATCACGAAATTTTCACACAATCATGTAATAATACCATGAACCTCAAAATAATAATAAAATATATATATATATTTTTTTTTTTACCCTGAATTTGTGGTTTCGCAACCACTGTTCCGTTTAGGCCCTATTTCGGAATGTTACAAGAGCTATATTGATAAAGTACTCAAAAGGTTTAGCATGCAAGGGTGACACCCTTATTGCTAAAGGAGACAAATTTAATCTTACTCAATGCCGTAAAAGTAACCTTGAAATTCAAGAAATGCAAAAGATTCCCTATGCATCAACTATTGGGAGTCTAATGTATGCTTAAGTATGTACATGTCCGAATATTGTGTGCATTGTTGGGATGTTAGGTAGACATTTAAGCAAGCCTGGTATGGACCATTAGATAGCAGCCAAGAAGGTTATAAGGTGTCTTCAGAGAACAAAAGATTACATGCTCACATATCGAAGGTTTGATAAGTTAGATATCATTAGGTATAGATACTCCAATTTTGATGGATCATTGATGCAAAATGTTGTCACTAAGGTGCAAATTATGAAAATAATTGGTAGTATTTTATTCCAATAACAACAAGATCACACCAAAGTCAAATCATATAGACTTTAAGTTCCTGGTTGTTAAATTAAAAGTTCAAATTGGTTAGGTGCCTATAAAGCATATTGGGACAAACTCCATGATTGCTAACCCTTTTATTAAGGGATTGCACCCAAGGTTTTATAAAAGCAAACTGCTCATATAGGTGTAATGTCATTCCAGGATTTTTAGTTTTAGTGGGAGTTTGTAAGTTTAAATGTTTTTTTATTATAGACAATTTTTTTGTTATTTCAGCTTAAGGTTATTTTTTGTAGAAATAAAGTTTATTTGGTTTATTCACACTCTGATTTTGATAAGGTTTGATCTCACTAAGACTAAGGAGGACCTGTTGGAAACAGACATATTTGGATCATATTGCATGTAATTTCCATGTTACACATACATACTTGATCTATGTCATTTGGTTTTGTTAATATTCATGATCAATGATGGATTTAGTTACGATATATATAATAAAGGTTGTCTTGGTTCTATGTTAACATAATTAATGGACGAGATTTTTAGGAATACCTTTTGGATCTGATAATAAATTTTTGAGCTCATTAGGTTATATAATGCCATGTAATTACAGAGTAATTAGAATATATATGTGGTCTATGTGAGAGATTGTTAGAAAATATGGACATCACATATTTAATACGAGTAATTACATGTTATTATTTACTATCATAAAAAGATTAGCCCAAATTAAAAGTGATCTATTTTGATTAAGATTTATTGGACTTTAGTTATTAAATAAAGTATGGGTCAAATATGTGTAGATACTCTAGTAACTAATTTCTAATTGATGATGAGTTGATTAAAACTTAGGGTTAATGTACAAAAGTCATATATTAGAGTTATGGTCCCCAAATTACACATACGTAATTTTTCTAATATCTTGTAATACCCTAAAATAGGCTTAGGATTTTTAGGGGTATTTTAGGGATTTTAGCTTTAGTGAGCTCATGAATTTCGTTAGCATGGTATTCAAAAATGTTTTTGTTTATGGCATTTTGAAAATTAAACCAATTTCTGAAAATAATACTAAAAAGCTTTTAATTTTGAAATAGGGATTTATTTGTAAAAGGGTCAAAATCCTGGGTGTTTATGTTGCAGTTTTATCAAACTTTAAAAATACAACCTAAAATCATCCCCCACCTATAGATTTCAAGTTAACTCTTCTCCTTTACTTGTTTGTGCCGTCCTTTGTTCTCCCAATCTCTCACCTTCGATTTTTTTTGTTAAATTTTCATCATTTTGATTCATATCATCACCCAAATCATTAATCTCCATAATATGTCAAGAAAACACCCAAAAAATCTCATTGATTTCTTCATATTCCTTACATGTGGATTTTCTCATATTTTTGTTAAAAGTTTTTTTTTTCTTCCATCAAAGGTAACCGTTCATCTTTCCATTAGTTTTTAATGTTATTTAGTCTTTGAAACAAAGTTTTTAGCCATTAAATTGCATGTTCTAAATAAAAGCTTAAAATTGGGCCTTTAATGGTGGATTCAGGATTTTGAGTAAAAACGTGGTTTCAAAGTTTTTTTCAATTAGTTTTAATTAGACTAGAAGGTTTCTAAACTTACTTTGAAAAATCGTTAATTATTTCTTGGGTTTTAATAATTTTTTATGAAAATAGCCATAACTTGTCGAAAAATTTTAATACCATGAATTGGGTAGTTTTGTGTAGTTTAAAGGTTGAGAATTAGTCGTAGGTGAATAATTAGATGAAAGAAATTAGTTTTAGGAAAAAAGAATTGAGTATAGACCGAGATAATTAGGTTTTAAGTTTGATGTGTCGAAGGTTTCAATTACTTGAGAACTTAGCTTAGGCTTATGTTTTTTATTGCTTGAGGTGAGTCCTTAGCGAATTTGGATTCATTAAGATCATCTACGAGTTAAGGAAAGGCTAGTTTGGGCTTTCGACATTTTGACGAAAGTGTATTGGTGAGTGTTTAGAATTGTTGCTTGTGGACACGATTCAATTTGTTAATTGGGAATTTAATAGTAGCCTAAACCCCTACTCTAAATTTCGAGTGTAAGCTTTCTCATACTCTTGATTCAATATGTGAATATGTGTTGTGAAATTGTGGATTAAATTGTTATATAAGCTTATGATGGTTACTGTGAAAGAGTTAATTGTAGGCATGTTATACGTGCCATATGAAAACAATTACGTCATGAATATAGTGTGATTTTGCAATGAAAAAGTGCAGAAACGGTAAGTAAAATATGTGTTTAAAAACGGATATTTCGGCCTTGTGAACCTTGAGACCATTGGATATAGTCGGCATGCTATAGGTTTGTGAGTGTTACGTGATTTGGGCATTGAGGCCTTGAGACATGTTGGAGAGATAAAGGAATGTGAGCTAAGATCTATTCAATGGGACATGTTTGGTGTGATAGAGAGTGTTAGTTATATGCTTCACTTTTTGGGATATGCTCAACTTTATGAGTCATTTGGTGTGTTGAAGATCCGTGTATCCAATGAGTAGTGATAGAGCCCACTTTTACATTCCATAACTCAAGTGCCAAATTATCTATAAATATGTTTATGAGTATAGTGATATATGCTTAAATGTTATGTGATTATATGTGTAATGTGATATGTGCTTAAAAGTGAATGTGATTACCATGTAAATGAATTGGTAAATAATGCATAAGTGAGTATAATATGACACTAGAGTTGGAACTATTGAGGTTGTGCTATATGGTTGTTTCATTAATGCTTGATGAATGGTTTACATGGTAGATGTTCTAGGCATTCACTGAGCTTGTTAAAATCACTCAATCTTTTTAATCCACTACATATTAGTAGCGTTTCGATGTGAGCGGGGTGGTTCTGATGGGTGATCCAAGCAAGTCTCTTACATTAATTCGTAGGTGTTTATTTCTCTGTTTATGTTCTGGGAAAATAAAGGCAATGTGGTAGAACTATTGTATACATGTTGTCATGACATTTTGGTTTATTTTCATTGCTTATTAATTCTTAGGATTTATGGATATTGTTCTTGTTATATCGCTTGGTTACTCGGACATATTTTCGATGATTGAACTGTTATTGTGGTCATTTTGATGTTTATTTGACGAGGTTTTAGTTACATGTTGAATGGTTTATGATTAGGATGGATTATTTGTCTTATCATGCTGTATTTTTTGTGTTTAGAGCAGAGGTATCGATATTCGGGTTTTTGAAATGATACCTCTGTGATATTTCGTTGTGTAGGAAATCAGTATTGTAATTTGGTATCGATACCTTATCACGAGTATTAATACTTGGGATAAAATAATCGATACTTTAATAAATGTACCAATATTTTTCTGGGATTTGATTTTTAGATGAGAAACATAATGTTGTTTTGGAATCGATTTTCCAATCGGTATTGACACCATTTATGGGAAATATCGATACCTATGTTTTAGTATCAATATCTACGTGATTGTTTGGGAAATTTTGCTATATGGTCCCTATTCATATCTAATTATATTTATAAGACCATTTGAGGTGTGTTAGCATGTATTAATGATAATTAGGAGTGTATTTGACTTAAAACTTGTATAAAAGTTAAAATGGAAGAAGTTTGTTTAAGAATGAGTTCATTTGTACTGTGTATGTTGTAAGGCAGTGGTGCAGCATCCTAATATTCAAGCCTGGCGACCGGGCTAGGTATAGAGTGTTACATATCCCATCTTTAGAAAAGAGGGAGTCACTTTCTCAAAATTACTTATGTGCTACTTTGGAAGATCAAAACCATAAGAACAAAAGATTTCAAGAAATCCATGTATTCAGGTACGTTTCTGCATCTAATTTTTTTTCTTGATTTGTTATTGATGGTTTGACATGACAAATCTTGATTTACAATTTCAAGTTTATATCAGATCTTGTTTTTACGGCTCAATACTACAATTATTTTAATAAACTTATCGTTCATCTCTACATTTACCAAAAATGTTTAAGGTTGTTCTCATTAAACTAACTAGCTAATTAGTTGTATCTAATATGGTTCCTAATTCATGTTTCGCGTATTGATTATTTGTTTATGTTAAAGGATAGAGTAAAAATTTGAAGATTAAAATATGTTTTAAGTCCGTAGGTTACACATTGTTGGGAGCGATAGCTACAAACCTCGACAGGATTTATTTTCATGGACCGTAAAATGAATATGAAGATACATTGGTCATACAAAAAAATTATATAAGTTTCTATATATTTTGTACATTTTAAATTTAGTTCTTCTACTTTTTGCATTTAAAATTTTAGGTCCAATTACAATTGTTAAAATTCTTTCATAATTCACTGGTATGATATTTTGAAATTAAAAATATATATATCCACTTGGTTGTCATGTAACAAAAAAATAATGTTGAAAATGTAGAGATGTAGATTTTTCTCTTAAAATACCTATTTTAACTCGTCATGTTAAAATAATTTTTTGTTGAAATAGTCCTGTTCTTAAGAAAAATTAATGTAAGACATTTTATTAAATTAATTAACAATATTAACTTTAGACTAATGAATGATATTATAAAAGTAGATTGATCCAATTATGTCAACAATTAAAGCATATAGATTAAATATCAAATTTCATTCTAATACCATAAATATTACATGTGTTACTATTAATTAGTTTTGAACTACATATTTTATTATATATTATATGTTATTTTAAATGTATGATGTATATATATTTATACGTGTAATAGAATTTCTAATATGTAGTTATAGAAGTATTTACAAAAAACAGTATATAATAAATAAAAAACAACAAAAATGATAAATAAATGATGATAAGATTGGGAACCACATTATGACAACATATAAGTTTATTTAAGTTACGAAAGCTACTGTATTAAGGTTGCTTGAAAATCTTAGGTGTATCTTTTTCTATCTTTTAACAAAGAAAAAAAATTATATCAATATATGAATGTGTTGCGTTAAGTTTTATATAATTATGAAATATTTTAAATGGTAAAGTACACTAACTCTCAGTCAGCTTTAATTTCAATAATAAAAGAATTACTTAATTTTCAACTTAATAACTAAATTTTTAAAAATAATAAACAGTTATCACTAACTATTTTTCATTATAGACATAACGGAGTTGTTATTTTTCATCATTCACTACTCTTTCTTCTCTTACTACCGTTCTCCCATCCTTCCACCTACTCTGATTCTCTCTCCCCCACTATCCCTTTTCCTCTGCTAATCCACTCACCTTTCAAACTTGTTTTTATCTCCCACAATCATAGGTCTTGTTCTTCCCAACCAAAAAAATTTTCAATTAAATTGCAAGTAAAAAATCTCAACTAAATACATAAAAAATCTTAAATTTATAATATTATAGAATACTTCAAACATAATTACCATATAATAAAAACAAACCAAATGTCTACTTCCAGCCTTATTAGTAGTGGAAAATTTAGTTGATGGAATGTTAGATCCTTTTTTCATACTCCACTCCAAGCAACTCTTTCACCCTTTCCATGGCCAAACTTTTTCTATTATTTGAAGTGTGCAAGTTATAGAACGTTGATTTTTGTTTTAAAAGATAAAACAACGTGGCAAAGAAACCATTTGAGAAACCAAAATTCATGTCTTTTCCCAGTTTGGGATGTAAATCAAGTCAATTAGCCAGTTGGTTACTTGAGAGAAAACTTGTTTATTTGAAAATTTAAACTTTTTTTAATATTTTATTTCTATTAAACTATTAAATATTATAACTTTTAATGAACGTATTGCATAAAAGATGTTAAAAACAATATCATAACGAATCAACCCAGTGACCACGAAAAAAGAACAAAAAAAAGAAGCGGAAGGATGAGTAATAGGATTCTTTGTCATGGTAGATAATGGACCACTAATCCTTTTTTTTTTTTAAATAAATTGTTTTTAAAGAAAAAAAGAGAAATTTTCTAAAAAAATAAATCGAAATCTTTTCCTCAAAAAAAGAGTTCGGAATCCCAAACTATGATTTCTCCAACTAGAAAGGGGAAATAATGAAATATTTGTTATTTTCTAATTAGGCTGGATATTCTTTTATTGACGTATAATCCTAACAAAATGTATTGAAATTTTGATTATTCGCAAAATCGTGTAGGAATCAAATAAAGTTTAATCGCATCTGAAACCTTTTGAATTACATGCATAATTTACATATGTTTTGCATTAAAACGTGTTTAAGCTTTTTTTTTTTCCTTTGCTTTAATGTTTTAAAATGTTAAATGTAAAATATAAGGAATAGCATTTTATGAAAATTGAAAGGAAAGTTTTTTAAAATGTAAAGTGTTAATAGAAAAAAAGAAAAAGTATCCATTCCGCTTGTCATATTTTATTAAGTAATAATCAGAGAGCACTTAATTTTTTTTTTTTTTTTTGGTTGAATGAAAGAAGAACAGTCTCTTTCTCTTAAAACATATTTTAATAATTTTCGAACAGCAACGATCAAGATGCCGACAACACACGGACCAAGGTTTGAGACACAAAGGTCAATTATTAGACACCACGCGCACTTTTAATCACGCGTCAGCCCATGCAATTACTTTCCTACGTGGCATGGTGATGAACAAGGGTGACATTCAACTATAAAGTTAGGTTTGCTGTTAAAACCAAACCAAAAGTTTTACAAGGATATTGCCATGGCCTTTTTTTTTTTTAATGTTTCCCACGACCTAAATTTAGATTCTTTATTAGTTTTGACATTGTTTTCCAATTATTTTGTCTGATTCAAATGGAGGCACAGTATCTCAAGATTGCTTAACTTCCATTTCAGGCCAACCCCCTCCCCACCCCCTCCCCGGGGAAATTTTAGTTGAAAAAAAACAAAAAAAACAAAGCTAAACATTTCTTTGCTTATTCCAAGCTTATTGACTGATTTATCAACTGTCAAATATGCTCTTAATCTGCACATCCCATGTGATATTTTTCAAATAGTTTTACATTCAAAGCTTTAAGCTTTTATCAAACCAAGGGTCCCAGACTCTCAAATATTTTGGCAGTCCCATTGTGATTTGGAGCCAGCTACCGAGATAAACTATACTTAATTTTTTTTTTTGGAAGTTTTTGATGTTGGGTTTTGAGGCAAATTGGTTATAGTGGACTAGGACAGTTTAAACAGTGTTGAGATCTGGAGAAAATATGGAGGCTCCAAAGGGGTTTTTGGCTACTTTATGGAACTTTATATGCTTTCTACCTTACTTCTTTGGCTTGCTACTGTTAGGCACAATTAAAGGTGAGTGATTTAAATCTGTTTTTATGTTGTTTTTAGGACATGCAGTTTAAGGAAATACATTCAAATTGGTTATGTTTTTGTTTTTGTATCCAACTAAAGAATTGAAATCTTGCACTGCATTATACATTCAGGAATCGTTTTCTGCCCACTGATATGTCTTATTATTACAATCGGAAACTCATCCATCATATTAGGGCTTTTGCCATTTCATGGTTACTGGACCTGTTATAGCATTGTGAGGTGATTTTCTTGCCCCCTGACTTTCCCATTTGCTTTGCCTCCATATTATTTTATTCGGTTTCTTACTCTGTTTATCTCTTTATTGAGCAGAACTAAACTATTAGGACCATTTCTGAAGGTCTTTATTTGCGTATTCCTACCGGTTGTCTTGATATTATGGGTCGTCGTTGGCATTGTTGGAAGTAGCATAGGGGGTTTATTGTACGGCTTTCTTTCACCGATATTTGCTACTTTTGATGCTGTAGGAAAAGGAAAGACCAATGTGTTTGTCCATTGTTTTTATGTATGTCTTAAGCATCCGTGTTCCGATAATATAAATTTTTTTCATAGATTAACATCTCTTGTTCTTGTATCATGAAAGGGAGACTAATATCGATTTGTTTCCAGGATGGCACACTGAGCTCTATCAGTGGCAGCTTCACTGTAGTCAGGGATTTCTATGATGTTTGTTTCCATTCCTATGTCTCGTTAATGGAAGACCTGCGACAGAAAGGGCCTCCAAATGGAAAATACTACGAGATTAGGTAGATATGCGGTTCTTGCTCATGTTGGTTTCATGTTCAAAAGAATTACTTATGTTTCAACTGACTTTTCTATGATCATCATATGCAGATTTCTTTATCTTCCACCAGCGCTTATAACTGCAGTGCTTGGTTTCATAGTAGATTTTCCTGTGATTTCGCTCATTGCCCTATGTAAAAGTCCTTACATGCTCTTTAAGGGGTGGCATCGATTATTTCATGACCTTATAGGTCGAGAAGGCCCTTTCTTGGAGACTATATGCGTACCATTTGCAGGCCTTGCTATCTTACTTTGGCCACTGGCTACGGTCGGGGCAGTGTTGGGATCCATGGTCTCCAGCATCTTCCTCGGTGCCTACGCAGGGGTGATTGTTTATCAGGTTAATATCTTCTACATAGCTTTTGTCTTCCTTGTCCATATTTCCGTTCAACATATAACTCGATTTTGTGGGTTTTTCTTATTTCAGGAATCCTCATTTTGGTTCGGAATTTGTTACATTATTGCTTCGTTGTCCATATACGACGAATACAGCAATGATGTCCTTGACATGCCTGAAGGATCTTGCTTTGCCAGGTTTTATTTGGCACTCTAATAACTTATCACTATTATATATAACAACAGGACAAATTTTTACAGGTTTTCTTTTATAAACAGGCCTAAGTATCGCCAAAACCTAAAGGAGCCCATCTCTAATGCAGGCTCATTATCGGAATCTGACTCCTTGAAACCTCATCCTCCTGCTCGTATGGATTCACTTACGAATACAAGGATTGATTTGAAGCCACTCGAGGTGAATTATCTGTTTTCCATTTGGAATAGACCCTGCATTTTGTTTCATGCATCTGATACTAAAATTTGAAGATATTCATATCTTACAGTAATTGGTTGCTAAAAGAGTTTGTTTATGATTATATAGCTACTTGAGGGCTTATTTAAGGAGTGCCGGCGCCATGGGGAAAAAATGGTTTCTGAAAGGCTGATAACCTCAAAAGACATTGAAGAGGCCAAGTTGACCAAAGGAAGTAGAGTGATCGGGATAGGCTTGCCAGCTTATTGCCTTCTTCAAACACTATTGCGCTCTGTGAACAGCAATAGATCTGGCATATTATTGAGTAAGTAAATTTTGTTTTTTCTTATGTAACCCCAAGAAAACTTATGAAAGAGATCATTGTCATAAACTTCCAAATGGATGCTTCTATATAGGTGACAATACTGAAATAACGGCTACAAACAGACCGAAAGACACCTTCTTCGATTGGTTTCTTAACCCCTTTTTGATACTAAAGGAGCAAATAAAATCTGAGAATCTCTCCGAGGAAGAAGAGGATTACTTAGGCAAATTAGTTTTGCTCTGTGGTGATCCAGCACGGTTGAAAATTTCAAAGATCGGATCTCCTCCCGAATCTGACCGTAAACAAGCTGAGCTTGATGCAATAGCCCGAAGGTGAGAATGCAACAAACATGTTAATCTTTCTTGACATTGTCTCATGCTTTCCTAATCGAACCTCATCGTTTTTGCTTCTTTATAAAGGTTACAAGGGATTACAAAATCAGTGTCAAGGTATCCAACATTCCGGCGGCATTTCGAGAATCTTGTCAACATACTATCGGAGGATCTGGCAAAAAAGAGTAACGGGGGAACTCAAGCAATTCGGAGATCAAAGAGTGCCCTTGCCATGATATTTAGCAATAAATCATTCGATAGGAATACAAGCAACATGTCTGATCAAGAATTACAATCTACTATTGCAAGGGATATAGAAATTGCATGATGTAGGATCGGTGTCAACATTTGCCCCACATATCATTTTTGGATTTTAATTTTAGCCTTCTCTGGTTTCCCTTCCTTAATACTCCACGAACTGGCACAATTAAACATGCTTAATAGATTTGCAGTTTTTGTTATAACATGAAATTATGATATGTACATGGTATGTTTAATAAAAATGAAAATAGTGAAACAATAACCAACTTATTGTTGCTCTTACAAGTAGAGAAAGAGAAAATAATCAGCTCTTAATTCAAATGAGAAAAATATTTATATTGAGTTGATGAATAATTTCAGATGGTTCAAATCTTTTATATGCTTTACAATAGCTAAAATTAGTAAGTTCAAAGTTAAAAATAATAAAAAATTAAATACGAGAAAAATCTTCAACCATATCTGGTAATCCTTAATTTAATTTTTAGTGATGATTTATTTACTAAATATAAAACCATCTCAATAGCCCTCCCTTAAGCAAAAAGTACATTTTCAGTTTAGTACATACTACTTGACATCAAAGGCCAAGATTTTCTTAAACTTGACAAATGATGCCAACTTAAGAGGCTTGTTAAATACAGCAGCAACTTGATCCTTACTTCTGTAATACTCTAGCTCAATTGTTCCTTCATTGCTAAGATCTCGTAGAAAGTAATATTTTACATCAATATGCTTGCTTCTTCCATGCAACATAAGATTCTTCAACTCAATGGTTGAGTTGTTATCACAGAAAATTGTAGTGGCTCTTTCTAGTTTGAATTGTAGTTGTTCAAGGATTCTCCTAAGCCAAATAGCTTGACAAGCACAAGTTGTAGTAGCAACAAATTCAACTTTTGTATTTGATAATGTGTAAATGGATTGCTTCTTAGATGACCACGAAATAGCCCTTGTGCCAAGCATAAAAACATAGCCTGAAGTGCTCATTCTGTCATCTTGATCTCCTGCATAATCACTATCAGTGAAGCCAATCATGTTTGACTTTTCACCCTTCTTATAGAAAATACCAAAATCATTGGTTCCTTACAAGTAACGAAGGATTCTCTTAGCAGCTAATAAATGTTTTTCAATTGGACTCTCCATGTACCTACTAATAAGACTCACAGGATACATAATATCCGGCATCGTAGCAATTAGATACATCAAATTGCTTGTAAAGTGTGCTATCCACCTTCTTCTCGTCTCCTTTTTAATTAGTTTTAAGCCAAACTCAGTTAGAGTGTTGGTAGAGTTGTAATCCGTCATCTTGAATAAGTAATTTCTCTCACATACTTTTTCTAGGAGACAAAAATTCTATCATCAGATTGTATCACTTCTAGGCCAAGGAAATAGTGCATCTTTCTAAACTAGACATATCAAACTAATCTATTATAGATTTCTTGAAATCATCAAACATGACCCTATCATTCCTAGTAAAAATAAGATCGTCAACATATAAGTACACAATATGCATTCTCCCATTATCTCCAATTTTAACAAAAAGTGTATGTTCATATGGACGCTTTTGAAACCTCACTTTCAAAAAATAACCCTGAATGTGACCATACCAAGTATGTGGAACTTGTTTTAGTCCATAAAGAGCTTTCTTCAATCAATAAACTTTATGCTCATTTCCAAACCTTAATATAACCAGGGGGTTGTTCAAAAAATACCCCTTCCTCTAAGTATCCACGTAAGAATGTCAATTTGACATCTAACTGGAAGATAAACCAAGAGTTCTGCGTTGCTAAAGCAATCACCAATCTAATGGTGCCATGCCTTGCAACTGAGGTAAAAACTTCTATGTAGTCCACACTATACTCTTATTTGTACCCCATAACCACTAACTGTGCCTTACACTTGTCAACCTCTCCATTTTCCTTCAGTTTTGTCTTATAGACCCACTTGACACCAATGGTTTTGTGCCCTTTAAAAAGATCAGTCAACTTCTGATCGTCGCCAGTCATGCGAACATTTGTACTGGAAATACTACAACAAAATAAATAATAAATAAAATAATGGTGTCTGAGAATATACGAGTAAATTGTAATATAAAATAATGTTATAACAAAACACTCTGGGAAGTATTTTGAGGATCGTATCCAAGGGAGGTTGAATTAAACTTAAATTAATTTTCTACACTAACAAGGCTAAATAATACTAATCTAAAATCATATTACGAACAACCAAATTAAAAATGATTAAACAAAATAACATAAATTATATAAAATTAAGGTAACCAAATAACAATTGAAATTAAATCCAATTAAATGGGCAGAAGATTAACTCACTTCAGTGTTCCTAACATGGCAAACCAAAACATTAACAAGGTGAGTATTTACTTATAATCAAATCATATGATATCACAAGTACATAACATGCCAATTCAAGTCATTTACTTAACCAAACTCAAAGCTTATTCAATTAAGGAAAGATACAATTATGTGTATATATATGACAATGTCAACATTTCAATACCATACTCATGTTCAATTCAAAAATTGTCCATTTGGATATCAATTTCATATCATGTAATTTCAGTTTTTCATTTTCACTTTAACTGTTTCGCCCGATGAACCCTAGTAAACGGATTTGGATACACATGTATCTCCGTTACTCCAGTTGCTTGTCCGAGCGATGTATATTCCTGTCAAGTTCTCAGTCCAAGCTAAAACTTTATAACGACATGTCAGACTGCTTGTCCAAGCTAAAAATATACATGTCAGGTTACCTGTTCAGATTAAACCTTTAAAACAACATTAGGTTACCAGTCCAAGATAAACCTATGCCACATGTATCTTCGATTCCGCAAAAAATGTTGGAACTCAATAACATATGTAACCAATCTCGTACAAGTGTGCACAAAACCCTATTGGCATGCCAATTGTATTCTAACATTTACTTAGTTCAAACGACCATCTATTACACAAATTAACATTTTTTTCAATTTAGTCCAAATATCACCTTTCATACCAATTTACCAAAAATTAATTCACAATCAATTATATACAAATCAAACACATAATTATTTAAACACATATATATACCATATGAACTTATTTGGGAAAAAACAGTAACAAATTGAATCTTCAGGGACTAATTGATAATTTTGATTTCTTCCTTGATTATCTCCTATTTGATTCAATTCTTGATCTAATTAATTATTTTAAATAATTTATAAATACCAAACATTTTTATGTTATGCCATGATATGTATGAACCTATGAAATTTTATTTTCAATACCTCTAAAGTTTTGCATTTTATTCAATTTACTCCCTAAAATCGAAATAGTTATATCTTTAAATTTTTAGGTTTGATTTTAAAATTGATTTCAATTACATCCCTTAGGGACTCCCTACTATCTATTATTATTAAAATTTCACATTAATTTCACAATTTATTCACTTTCGTCCTTATGTACAAAACTAACAATTTAACCATTATAATTTAGTCATTTTTCATATCTAAGCTTAAAATCTATCAATTTAACATTAAAATATTCAAGAAAACAACAATGAAAACTTTCAAAAACTTTAACAGTTTTGCAAATTGGTACATGGGCTAGCTAAATTAAGCTCTGATGACCTCAAAAACAAAAAAAATTACAAGAAAATGACTTAAAAATTTTACCTAATCAAGGACCTAATGTACAAAGCTTTCAAAAATGGCTTCTTTAGGTTTTTATTTAGTTGTTTCAATGGAGAAGAAAGAAAAAGATGAGCACTTTCCACTTACATGCCTTTTATACTTTAATTTATTCTTTAATCACCTAATTAACTTAACTAAATTTTAATTAATTAGAACATAATCACAATTAACCAAAGTTAGTGGAAATTAACATCATCCTACACTATTTGATGAAGTAAATTGGTATAATTACCATTTTTAACATTTAGCTAATTAAAAATCTATAGCGATAAGACTTTTACAATTTAGTACTTATACCTAAATTAAACAATTAATAAATAAAATTTGTAACGACTCGGCAGTCACGGGTGTCGAAAAGTGCATTTTCGGGACTTCATTTTCGTAAATCAAACTTGTGTGGTTAATTAGGTTTTGGTTAGGTGAATTTGCATGAATGAAGAGTAATTAGGTATAAGGATTAAATTGCATAAAGGGTGAAACTTGAATTATAGATTAAAGAAAAATTAAAGGGACTAAATAAGCCATTATGTCATTGCTTATAAATGAGGCGGCATAAGATAGAAATTTATAAAACTTAAAGTTAAAAATATATATTATAATATTATAATATTATATCTTAATTATTAAGTATATATATTGTATTATATATTATAATAAGTAAATATAATAAATAAAAGAAACAAAAGGAAAGACAGAAGGTTAAACGAAATAGAAAGAAAAAGAAAAAGAGAAAGAAGAAGAATGGCACAAAGTTAGGGATTTCAATTGTTCAAAGCTCAATTGGTTAGTCAATTTAGTCCCTTTTTTCTTTTAATTTTTATCTTTTTGGAATCTTGGTATTAAATACTACTCGACCCATGTCAAAATTTTACAAATTATTGAGTTTTTAGATGTTTTAATGTTGAATAATTTTAGTATTAGGGATTAAATTGATAGATTTTAAGTTAGAAATGAAAAAGGATTGAATTATAGAATGAATTGTAAATTTTGAGTAATAGGGACTAAATTATGAAAAATTCAAAATTTAGGAATTTATGTGAAAATAGGGAGTTGAATTTAGTCTAAAATGGAATTTACATGAAAATAAAGAATTAAATGTGAAGAATAAAAGTTAGTCTCATTTTAGGGACTAAATTGAAATTTAGGCAATATTTGAGTACAAATTGAAATATTCAAAATGAAATTGAATTGTGTTATATTGATGATTTTTAATTGTTTTAATTTCATAGCTAACATCGTACCAGAACCCTCGACTAAAAAGATAAAAGATAAAGTCGACGAGGAATAGCTCGGAATTTTCGGTTTGTATTTCTATAATCCGAATTTAGTTGTTAATTGTTATAATTCAATTTAATGTATATGCTAAGTGTTGAAGTGTGAATTATTGTGTTTTGCAATTGAAATGGATTAATTTAGTATGTGATGAATTTATTGAATTTATATTGATTGAATTGGTATATATATATTGAATATGTATAAGTTTGATTGATTTTGACTTGAATATTATATGATGTGAAACGTTTTGAAATTATGTCTGTTTGATCGGTAATGCTCTGAAACCCTATTCTAGCGATAGATGTGGGTTAGGGGTGTTACAATTTAGTAGTATCAGAGCTTTACAAGTTTAGCCGACTCTCAGGCTAAATCGAGCTCGGAATTGAGTCTAAAGGTACATGCATGATTGAGTCAAATTAAGTCGGGATTTCGATGCTAATATATATATATATATATATATATTTTATAGTTGAAAATGTCGGATGATTATAATGATGATGTTGATCAAGAGATGTACATCAAAGATGATGTTTCCAATGAATTAGATGAAACCGAATTGGCAACACCGAGTGTTAATCCAGTTGGTACTCAACAACCTAATGTTGAATGAGGTAATATTGGGAAAAGAGATGATTCATAGTTACTTAGAGCTATCACTGATGCTCTTCAGCATGTGGGGGGAAATACATCCGCTACGACATCTACCCCTACTGTTCATCGAGCTCCGATAAAAGAATTACGTATATATGGTGCAACAGAATTCTTAGGATTGAAAGGAGTTGATCCTTTTACAGCTGAAATTTGGATTAAGTCTACTAAACGTATTTTGCAACAACTTGAGTGCAACCCCTGAGAAAGTTTAATATGTGTTGTTTATCTACACAATGAGAAATATATACCTGGTGGCAGTCAGTGACACATCATGTACCCGCAGATTAAGTAAATTGGAAATTTTTCGAAAAGGAATTTCAAAACAAATATGTGGGTGAATTGTATATCGAAGACAGAAAAAAAAAGAGTTTTTGATGTTGAAACAAGGTGAAATGTCTGTGGTTGATTATGAGCGAGAGTTTTCGTGACTTAGTAAATATGCTGCTGAGTTTGTGCCGACTGAAATTGACAGTTGCAAGTGAAATTTGCGTGGGTTACACGATGAGTTGAGAGTACAATTAGTAAATTACTGAATTTGCAGATTTAGTTAAAAGGGCAAGAATGGTAGAGCAAGAATGGTAGAGCAAGTTCTGGGTTTTGATAAAAAGACTGAGAATATTCATACTAGTGGAAAGCGCCCTGGAGCTGCTAATTCAAACCCACCACCGAAGAGATCAAAAAAATTCCGTTGTAGCTGGAGATCAAACTTCAAGTCAGACAGAATTGAGAGAATTCTATGGTAGCTGCTGATTCTACGAGTAGTGTGCGAGGTCCATCTCGGGATACTAAAATTTTGAGTTGTGAGCAATGTGGGAAAAAGCACTATGGTGAATGTTAGAAGTTAACTCGAGGTTGTTTTCGCTGTGGATCTATAGAACATTTTGTTAGAGATTGTCCGAAGAATGAGAATGCTACACCTGTTACTTCTTAGAGATCTATGCATGCTTCTAGAGGTCACAAGTCGAGTTGAAGTGGTTCATTTTCAAGAGGTGGTGCTAGAAATGGAAATGATGTTGTTACTCAACAATTGAAGGTTAGAATGCCAGCTCGAGTTTATGTTCTGTGGACTCATGAGGATGCTGATGCTAATGATGTTGTAACAGGTATATTTTTATTACATTCAAAACCTGTTTATGCTTTGATAGACCTGTGATCTTCGCATTCATATGTTAATACTAAATTGGTTGAGTCGAAAAGTTTAAAATCTGATACGTTTAGAGTATCGATAGTGGTGCCTAGTCCATTGGGGCAATCTGTGTTAGTGGACCAGGTGTGTCGGAGATGTCTGTTAATGATACAAAATATGACCTTCCCTGTTGATTTATTGATAATTTCGTTTGGTGATTTTAATATGATTTCGGGAATGGATTGGCTTACGGACTACGGGGTGATTCTGGATTGTTGTAAGAAGAAGTTTGTTGTTCAAAGTGAAAGTGGTGATAAGATTGAGGTGAATGGTATTCAAACAAGAGGTTCAACTCGTATCATTTCAGCAATTCGAGCTACTAAACTTCTTAATCAAGGCTGTGAAGCTTTTTTAACCTATGCCATCAATTCAAATTCTATTGATAATCAGTGCAGTAAAATTAGAACTGTTTGTAAATTACCTGATGTGTTTCCCGAGAAATTACCAGGATTACCACCAGATAGGGAGGTTGAGTTTACAATTGAAGTGTTTTCGGGTACGATTCTGGCGTTAATTCCCCTATCGTATGTCACCTACGGAGTTGAAAGAACTAAAAGTACAATTGCAAGACTTATTGGATCGTGGTTTTATATGTCCTAATGTGTCACCTTGGAGAGCTCCAATTCTATTTGTCAAAAAAAAAAGATGGTTCGATGCGGCTTTGTATTGATTATCGGCAATTAAATAAGTTGACGTGTAACACCTCTTACCTGTATTCGACGTAGGAACAGGGTACGAGGCATTACCAAACTTATACACGAGCAATCATACACAACCGAGACGTAAATTTTCCATCCAAAATTAAAGCTTTTCACATTCATTTATGTTGTCCCTAAAACAAACCTACGAGGCCCAAAACATGCATTGGAAGCGATTTGGGACTAAACCGAGAACTTTAGAAAATTTAACAACACTTAGAAATTTTTTCACTAAACAGGGGTCACACGCCCGTGTCCCGATCCCATGTAACTCTCTGACTTGCAACTCATGACCAAATTGAACTCACACAGCCAGGTCACACGCTCGTGTGCTAGGCCGTATGGAAAATTAATTTTCATATAATAGTTGCAAACTTCACACACCCAAGACACACGCCTATACCTAAGGCCATGTCATCCACACAACTAAGACACACGTTCGTGTCTCCGCCTGTGTGCTCAATTTTGAGCATTCTGTTTTGCAACAATTAAGGTGCAGGCGACACATGGCCGGAACACATGCCCATGGGGAAAGCCATGTGTCTAGCCCATGTGAACAAAAATAAGGCTATTTAACAAGCCATTTTGTCACCCTTTGTTACACACACCTACACAACAACATATAACACCAATCCAAGCACATACAACCAAATTAGCAAGAACCTAAACATCAACACCTTATTCACATACTAACATTTATCAATTCAAATTATGCAAATTCCCACATTCATGAAAAGAATCATCATAAACGTATATACTTATACCAATATTAGCCAATTTCAGATGGCCATTTACAAGATGAATTACTAACCAATATAGGCCAACACATTAGGCCAATTCAATTATGACACATACAAAATGACCAAGTCCCTATACATGCCATAACTCAAAAAGTTGAATTCATTGGTACCCAAAATAATAAGTTGATAGTGTGAATGGATCTCCGATAGTCTCCGATCCCCGAGCTAGCTTAGTGACATTATAAGACAAGGGAAAATAAAGGGGAGTAAGCTATATAGCTTAGTAAGTTAAGCTATATAGCTTAGTAAGTTCCTATGTAAATAATAACATCATATCCAAATATTTAACATACAATTAACATGACAATAAATGACATAAATTATTACTAAGGTCTTATAATCATAACTTACTCAATCATAACCTTACCGGGGGTTCATCACAAATCGAGCTCATTATATATGAGTTTTACTTTCATACTTGAGTAATCTCGACTTGGATTTGCATGCAATTCACCTTTGACATACTCATTAAATTACCCGTTGAACCACTTGGAATACTAAAGGATACTCGGGAATCTTGTACACATAAAATCGTACCAATGCCATATCCCAGATATGGTCTTACATGTGATATTGTATCGATGCCAATAGCCTAGCTATGGTCTTATACGAAGTCTCATATCGATGCCATATCCCAGATATTGTCTTACAAGTAATCTAAGTAACCCTAATGTCATGACATTTGTATCCTATCTATTCCTAAGGTTCAACCGGGATTTTACACTTGTCAAAACTTTGATGGATATGTACAAGGGTTAATTACAATTCATACAATAATAAAGTATTTAAAACATAATTAAAACAATTCATTATTTACATATGAACTTACCTCGGTACAGAAATAGTAGAAATGGGACCTAATCGTCAAACACTTTGTTTTTCCCCCTATCTAGGTCCGAACCTCATCTCTTTTGATCTATAATAACAAATTTAACTCATTTAATATTCACATTATTCAATTCAGCCCAAAAAGTACACTATGGCCAAAATTATATTTTTGCCCCTAAACTTTGACATTTTTACAATTTAGTCCCTAGGATTGTAAAATGATTTTTATCAAATTTCTTCATTACCCAAGCCTAGTCGAATCTTTATTGTACTCATACCAACCCACATTTTTCATTCAAGCACACTTTTACTACTTATTTTATAACTTTTACAAATAGGTCATTTTAGGCATTTTCATTGAAAATCACTTAGCAAAAGTCATTTTCCAAACATCAAACTTGCATAATCTACCATTAAACATCAAAATACTTACATTTCTAACATGGGTCAAACCCTAGGCCTTAACAATTTCTCAAATTAGTGGTAGAAATAGGTAGATCGAGTGATAACGACTTCAAAAATGTAAAGAGCATTAAAAATGGGACAAGAACGAACATGCAATCGAGCTTGAAAAGTGAAAGCCCTAGCTATGTCTTCTCCCTTCAAGTTTCAGCCAACCAAGAAGAATATGGACTAAATTTTGCTTTTATTTTACTTATTTTGTCTTTAATTAACAAATTACCAAAATGCCCTTTTTATAAAACATGAAATTTCTCTTACCTCATCTTTATTTTTGTCCACTAACTTAACAAATGATCTAATTACCATCTAAGGACCTTCAATTTAAAATTTCATAACAATTGGACACCTTTAGCATGTAGAACTCAACTTTTGCACTTTTTACAATTTAGTCCTTTTTGCCAAATTTTCACGAAATCATTCCATAAAATTGTAGACCATAAAAATGTAATAAAAACAAGTTTTTTTACGTCAGATTTGTGGTCTCAAAACCACTGTTTTGACTAGGCCTAAAATCGGGTTGTTACAACTCTCTCCCCTTTGGGGATTTTCGTCCCCGAAAATCTTACCAAATTTGGGTATTGTTTTCTCATAGCTTCTTCGGGTTCCCACATAGCCTCTTTGACCTCATTTCATTGCCATAAAACTTTCACTAAGGCTATACTTTTATTTCTCAACTGTCTAACTTCTCGAGCTAAAATCTTGATCGGTTCTTCACCGTACGTCATATCAGGTTGAATTTCAACTTCTGTCTGTGAAATCACATGTGAAGGATCAGAACGATATCATCACAGCATCGACACATGAAACACATTATGGATCCTTTCCAACTCTATCAGTAAAGCTAACCGATATGCCACTGGCCCTATTTTTTCAATAACTTCATACGGCCCAATGAAACGTGGACTCAACTTGCCTTTATGACCAAATCTGAGAATCTTCTTCCATGGAGATACTTTTAGAAATACTTTATCACCCATCTGAAATTCAATCTCTTTTCTTTTCAAACCTGCGTATGACTTTTGCCGATCTGAAGAGGGTTTCAAGCAATCACGGATTACCTTTACTTTTTCTTCGGTTTCTCTAACCAAATCAACCCCATGAATCCATCTCTCACTGAGCTCGATCAAGTACAATGGAGTTTGACACTTGTAGCCATACAATGCCTCATACGGTGCCATTTTTATACTCGATTAAAAATTGTTGTTATAAGCAAATTTGACCAATGGTAGATATTTCTCCCAACTACCTTCGAACTCTAAAACATAACAGGGAAGCATATCTTCGAGTACCTGAGTCGTTCTTTCAGATTGACCGTCGGTTTGCGGATGAAATGCTGTACTAAAGTTCAACTTTGTACCCAAATTCTCTTGTAATTTCTTTCAAAATCTCGAAGTGAACCTCAAATATCTATTCGAAATAATAGAAATAGGCACTCTGTGCAATCCCACAATCTCAGAAATATATAATTTAGCTAACTTATCAAGTGAGTAGTCAGTACGTACCGGAATAAAATGAGCCGATTTTGTTAATCTATCAACAACAACCCAGGCGACATCTTTCTTTTTCGGAGTCAAAGGCAACCCAATTACGAAGTCCATAGTAATCCTATCCGACTTCCACTCAGGTACCATCACTGGCTGAAGTAAGCCCGAAGGCACTTGGTGTTCAGCTTTCAATTGTTGACAAATCAAACATCTCGAAACAAACTCTGAAGTACCTCGTTTCATACTTGACCACCAATACAGTTTCTTCAAATCAGTATACATTTTTGCATGACCCAGATGCACAGATAAATAACCATTATGTGCTTTATTAAGAATTTTCTAGATAAGTTCATCATTTTTCGGTACACAAATTCTGCCTCAAAACATTAAACAATCATCAGATCCGATATGAAAATCTGAATCACTACCCGATTCACAAAGAACTTTTTTGGCTTGCAAATCACAGTCACATTTCTGAGCTTCACAAATTTTTTGAAGAAATAACGGTCTAGCTCTCAACTCAACTAAGATCGAACCATTATCGGACAAAGTCAATCGTGTATTCATCGCTCTCAAAACAAACAAAGTCTTTCTACTCAATGCATCTGCGACTACATTTGCCTTATCCGGGCGGTAATCAATTACTAGCTCATAATCTTTCAGTAACTCAGCCATCTCCGTTGCCGCAAGTTTAAATCTTTCTGAGTCATCAAATATTTTAAACTCTTATTATCAGTAAAGATATGGCATTTCTCACCGTACAAATGAAGTCTCCAAATTTTTAAAGCGAACACAATGACGGCAAATTCCAAATCATGCGTCGAATAATTCTTCTTGTTCGGTTTCAACTGTCTCAAGGCGTAAGCTATCACTTTTCCCTCTTGCATCAACATACATCCTAATCTATTTAGTGACGCATCACTATAAATCACTAACTTTTTTCCTGGCTCAGGTTGCACTAAAATTGGCGCCTTAGTCAATAATGCTTTCAACTTCTCGAAACTTTGTTAACATTTTTTAGACCATTCAAATTTAATATCTTTTTGCAACAGCTTGTTCATAGGAGTAGCAATCATCGAAAATCCTTTGACAAAATATTGGTAATATCCAACTAAGCCCAAAAAGCTTCTAACTTCATATACATTCCTCGGTGGTTTCCAATCAACAATTGCTGAAATCTTACTTGGATCAACCCGAATACCATCACTTGAAACAATATGTCTCAAAAATCTAACTTATCGGAGCCAAAACTTACTTTTACTAAATTTAGCAAACAACTGTTTATCTCTCAAAGTTTGCAATACAATTCTTAAGTGCTCGGCATGCTCAGACTCATATCGAGAATAAATCAAAATATCATCAATAAATACTACAACAAACTTATCAAAATACGGTCAGAAGATTCTATTCATCAAGTCCATAAAAACAACAGGTGCAATTTGTCCAAAAGGCATAACAAGAAATGCATAGTGCCCATACCTTGTCCTGAAAGCGGTTTTCGGCACATCCATCTCTTTAACTCTCAACTGATAGTAGCCAGATCTCAAATCAATTTTTGAGAATACTGTTGCTCCTCTCAACTGATCAAACAAGTCATCAATCCTCAGAAAAGGATACTTGTTCTTTATAGTCACCTTTGTTGAGCTGTCGATAATCGATACAAAGTCTCATAGATCCTTCTTTCTTCTTTACAAATAAAACTAGAGCACCCCAAGGAGAAAAACTCGGTCTCGCAAAACCCTTATTTGTCAACCCTTGCAACTGGGGTTTTAGTTCTTTCAATCCAGTCAGAGGCATTCTATACGGTGCAATAGATATAGGCGAGGTCCCTGGTACTAAATTAATACCAAACTCGACTTCTTTAACTAGTGGTAACCCAGACAACTCTTCTGGAAACACATCCGGATATTCACAAACTATCGGCACTGACTCAATTTTCAATTCAGACATCTTTGTATTCAACACATAAAAAATATAAGCTTCACAACCTTTCCTTACATATTTTTGGGCAGATATCAAAGAAATCACAACAGGTAACTCACCCGACTCATCTGAATCAATCAGAAGAGTTTCACCATTTTCACATTTAGTTCGATAATCTTTCTTTTACAGTTCACTACGACATCATGCAGTGTCAACCAATCCATACCCAAAATAACATCGAATTCATCAAATGGCAACAGCATTAAATCACCTAGAAAACAGTGACCTCGAATCATCAAAGGACAATTCTTGTAAACTCTATCAACTAATACATGTTTGCCTAAGGGGTTTGACACTCTAATCACAAACTCAGTAAACTCAACAGGCAAGCTCTTACTAGCTACCAATTTCATACAAACATAAGAATGGGTCGATCCAAGATCAATTAATGCAACTACATTAGTATTATAAAGAGAAAAAGTACTAGTGATAATATTAGGAGATGTCGCTTCTTCGTGAGCACGGATGGCATAGGCTCTAACAGGTGCTCAAGCTTCGGATCTCACAGTTAAATCCTTCGTCACACCCTTACTACTAGTTCCATTTCTGGTATTCCTTGGTGGCCTACCCCTATTAGTAGTATTACTTGGCCTTGCACTCTGAAATTTTTCTTTGTCAACCATTTCAAGGCAATCTCGGATAAAATGCTCTTGAGAGCCACACTTGAAACAAGCCCGGTCATTCATCCTACACTCGCCGAGATGTCTTCTTCCATAATGCTAACATTCGATTTTGTTAGGCCTTACATTACCTACACTTGCCATTGAAGTGGCTTGAGATTTAAAACTTGAGTATTGCTTCCCGCGGTCTCTGTGAGAATACCCAGCTGATACATTCGAACGGGAATACTTTTCTTTAGATTTCTTTAAATGAGATGGAAATGACTTACTCATCGGTCTTTTCCTCGAAACTCTAGCTTCACAATCAGTTTTCCTCTTCTCTTTATTCAACTCTTCGGCCTTACAAGCTTGCTCGACTAACACCACGAATTCTTTCAGCTCTAAGATCCCAACTAACACACGAATATCCTCATTCAATCCATCCTCAAATCTCTTACACATGATAGCCTCAGTAGGTACACACTCTCGAACATATTTACTAAGTCTAACAAATTCTTACTCATACTCTGTTAGTGACATTCGGCCCTATTTCAGCTCAAGAAATTTCTTATGTTTCTGATCAATGAACCGCTGACTAATATATTCCTTTCAAAACTCCTATTGAAAGAATTCCCAGGTAATCCTCTCTCTCAGTACCATAATTACTAGTGTATTCCATCAGTGATATGTAAAATCTCTTAGAAGCAAGATGGCACACTTTAAACACTCATCCGGTGTGCAAGACAGCTCATCAAATACCCTGATGGATTTTTTGAGCCAAAACTCGGCTCTCTAGGGATTATCATCCACATTAACTCTGAAATCTTCAGCCTCGTGCTTTCAAATCTATCACTGGGGCTTGTTCATTCTTACAAATTCCATAACTTGTGGAGCTACATGAACTGGTCGAGGAATAGGTGGGGGTGGATAAGGTTGGGCATTTGGATTTGTTCGAACAAACACCGTATACCACTCGTTCATCATGTGAAGAAAAGCTTCCCTAGCCCCTTCTCCCTGACCAACCGTTGGAGATCTACTATCTTACGATGCTACCCCTTGAGTAGGAGCCGGTGTATTACTTTCAACGTCATCAGCCTCAGCTCGGTTAGGATCCATTTACTATATGAAAACACGATTTAAAATTTTCAGGAATCATCACACTGTCACAGTTCATTTATGGCATACATAGCTAGACTCTTACACACGCTACGTTAGTCTGAGAATCGACTAAATTGTAGCTTTGATACCACTAAATGTAACACCCCTTACCCGTATTCGATGCCAGAATAGGGTACGAGACATTATCGGACCTATATACGAGCAATTATACAAAACCGAGACTTAAATTTTCTATCCAAAATTACAGCTTTTCACATTCATTCATGTCGTCCCTAAAACTAACCTACGAGGTGCATTGGAAATGGTTCAGGACTAAACCAAAAACTTTAGAAAATTTAACAACACTTAGAAAGTATTTCACTAAACAGGGGTCACACGCCCGTGTAACTTGGGACACGTCCATGTGGAAAGGTCGTGTGGTCACACACGCCTGTGTCCGACCCCATGTAACTCTCTGACTTGTAACTCAAGACCAAATTGAGTTTACACGGCCAAGTCATATACCCTTGTGCTAGGCCGCGTGGAAAATTAATTTTCATAAAATAGGTCTAGACTTTACATGCCCAAGACACACGTCCGTGCCTAAGGCTATGTCATCCACACGATTGAGACATACACCCATGTCTCCACCCGTGTGCTCAATTCTGAGCATTCTGTTTTGCAACAATTAAGGTGCAGAGGACATACGGTCGAAACACACACCTATGGGGAAATTCGTGTGCCATACACGGCCTAGATACATGCTCGTACGTCTACTCGCGTGAACAAAAATAAGGTTATTTACCAAGTCATTTTGTCACCCTTTGTTGCATACACCTACACAACATATAACACCAATCCAAGCATATACATATAACCAAATCAGTCACAACCTAGACATCAACACCTCATTCACATACTAACATTTATCAATTCAAATTATGCAAATTCCCATATTCATGAAAAGCATCATCATAAACAAATATACTTATACCAATATTAGCCAATTTCAAATGGCCATTTACAAGATGAATTACCAACCAATATAGGCCAACACATTATGCCAATTCAATTATGACACATACAAAATGACCAAGTCCCTATACAAGCCATAACTCAAAATGTTAAATTCATTGGTACCCAAAATAATAAGTTGATAGTGTGAGTGGATCTCCGATAGTCTTCGATCCCCGAGCTAGCTTAGCGACACTGTAAGAAAAGGGAGTAAACCATATAGCATAGTAAGTTCCTATACAAATAATAAGCATCATATCCAAATATTTAACATACAATTAACATGGCAATAAATGGCATAAATATTACTAAGGTCTTATAATCATAACTTACTCAATCATAACCTTACTGAGGGTTCATCACATATCGAGCTCATTACATATAAGTTTTACTTTCATACCTGAGTCATCTCGACTTGGATTTGCATGCAATTAACCTTTGGCATACTCATTAAATTACCCGTTAACCACTTGGAATACTAAAGGATACTCGGGAATCTCGTACACATAGAATCGTACCAATGTCATATCCCAGATATGGTCTTACATGTGATTTTGTATCGATGCCAATAGCCCAGCTATGGTTTACACAAAGTCTCATATCGATGCCATATCCCAGATATGGTCTTACACGTAATCTCAGTAACCCTAATGTCATGACATTTGTACCCTATCTATTCCTAAGGTTCAATCGGGATTTCACACTTGTCAACAGTTTGTCGGATATGTCCAAGGGTCAATCACAATTCATACAATAATAAAGTATTTAAAACATAACTGAAATGATACATTATTTACATACGAACTTACCTTGGTACAAAAATAGTAGAAATGAGACCTAATCGTCAAACACTTTATTTTTCCCCCTATCTAGGTCTGAACCTCAGTTCTCTTGATCTATAATAACAAATTTAACTCATTTAATATTCAAGTTGTTCAATTAAGCCCAAAAATTACACTATGGCCAAAATTACTTTTTTGCCCCTAAATTTTGACATTTTTACAATTTAGTCCCTAGGCTCGTAAAGTGATTTTTATCAAATTTCTCCATTACCCAAGCCTAGTCGAATCTTTATTGTACTTATACCAACCCACATTTTTCATTCAATCACACTTTTACTACTTATTTTATAACTTTTACAAATAGGTCATTTTAGGCATTTTCATAAAAAATCACTTAGCAAAAGTCATTTTTCAAACATCAAACTTGCATAATCTACCATTAAACATCAAATTACACATATTTATAACATGGTTCAAACCTTATACCTTAATCATTTCTCAAATTAGTGGTAGAAATAGGTAGATCGAGTGATAACGACTTCAAAAATGTAATGAGCATTAAAAACGGAACAAGAACAGACTTACAATCAAGCTCAAAAAATGGAAAAACCCTAGCTATGTCTTCTCCCTTCAAGTTTCGGCCAAGTAAGAAGAAGATGGACTAAATTTTGCTTTTATTTTACTTATTTGTCTTTAATTGACAAATTACCAAATTGCCCTTTTTATAAAACATGAAATTTCTCTGACCTCGTCTCCATTTTTGTGCACTAACTTAAAAAATGGTCCAATTACCATCTAAGGACTTTCAATTTAAAATTTCATAAAAATTGGACACCTCTAGCATGTAGAACTCAACTTTTGCATTTTTTACAATTTAGGACTTTTTGCCAAATTGAGTGCTCAAACATCAAAATTTTTGAACAAAATTTTCACGAAATCATTCCATAAAATTCTAGACCATAAAAATGTAATAAAAAAATTTTTTCTACGTCGATTTCGTGGTCCCGAAACCACTGTTCTGACTAGGCCCAAAATTGAGTTATTTTATGACGATTGAGAATCGATATTCTCTACCCTATTTTGATGAATTATTTGATCAACTAAAAGGAGCTTCTGTCTTTTTAAATATTGACTTGAGATCGGGTTACTATCAATTGAAAGTGAAATAAAGTGATGTACCGAAGACGGTATTTTGAACACGGTATGATCATTATGAATTTTTAGTGATGCCTTTTGGATTGACGAATGCTCCGGTAGCATTTATGGATATCATGAATCGTATTTTCCAACCATATTTGGACCAGTTTGTGTGGTGGTATTTATTGATGATATTCAGGTCTATTTGAAATCTGAATCTAAGCATGAGCAACACCTCGGAATTGTTTTGCAAGTGTTATGGAAGAAATAGTTATAAGGGAAGCTTAGTAAGTGTGAATTTTTGTTATAAAAGGTTGTATTTTTGGGTCATGTTATCTCAGCAGATGGAATTAAATTTGATCCAAAAAAGATAGAGGCAATTGTTCAGTGGAAAGCACCGAGGAATGTGTTAGAGGTTCGTAGTTTTGTTAGACTACTTGGTTATTATTGAAGATTTGTAAATGAATTTTCAAAGATAGCTTTGCCGATGACAAAGTCGCTGCACAAGAATGTTCAGTTCATCTGAGATGATTAGTGTCAAGAAAGTTTTGAGAAATTAAAGCAGATGTTGACTGAAGCGCCAGTTTTGACTTTATTAGAATCGGGAAAGGATTTTGTTGTGTATAGTGATGATTCCTTGAACGGTCTTGGTTGTGTTTTGATGCAAGATGGGAAAGTGATTGCTTATACGTTTCGTCAGCTAAAAATGCATGAACGTAATTATCCGACGCATGATTTAAAGCTAGCTGCTGTGGTTTTTGCTCTAAAGATCTAGAAACACTACTTGTATGGCGAAAAGTGTTATATTTATACTGATGATAAGAGTTTCAAATACCTTTTTATCTCAAAAGGAGTTGAATTTGAGACATCATCGTTGGATAGAGCTTCTAAAAGATTTTGATCGTGTCATTAATTATCACCCTGGTAAAGCTAATGTTGTAGATAATGCGTTGAGTAGGAAAAGAGCGATTGAATTGCGAGCAATGTTTGCTCAGCTCAGTATCAATGACGATGGAAACTTATTGGTTAAATTAAAAATCAAACCGGTGATGTTTGACCGGGTCAAATCAGCATAGTTAGAAGATGACAAGTTGGCAAAGAAAAGAGAAATGGTTCAGAATGGTACATTAGAAATTTTCATCATTGATGATTGCGGTTGCTTGAGATTTCATAACTGAATCTGTGTTCTAGATGTTTCTGAATTAAAAGAGTTGATACTTCGCGAAGATCATGATAGCCCTTTTTGTTTGCATCTTGGAGGAACAAAAATATATCGTGATCTGTGAGAATCTTATTGGTGGCCAGGAATGAAAAGAGATGTGGTCGAGTATGTGGCTAAATGTTTAACTTGTCAGCGAGTTAAGGCAGAACATCAGGTTCCTACCGGATTACTTCAACCTATTACTATTCTTGAATGGAAATTAGATTGTATCATGATGGATTTTGTAATGGGATTACCATTATCGACAAGTAAGAAAAATACTATTTGAGTAATAGTTGATCGACTTACAAAATTAGCTCATTTCACTGCAGTCAGGACTGATTGGACACTTCAAAAGCTTGTTAAAGTTTATATTCAAGAAATCGTGAGATTGCACGGTGTCCCTATGTCGATAATTTCTTATCAAGATTGCGGTTTACTTCGAGATTTTTGAAACAATTGCACGAATCTCTTGGTACACGACTTAATTTTAGTACAGGCTTTCACCTGCAAACTGACAGACAATCTGAGCGTGTTATTCAGATTTTGGAAGACATGCTTCGTACTTGTGTTATTGATTCTAAATCAGGTTGGGAGCGTTACTTACCTTTAGCTGAATTTGTATACAATAATAGTTTTCAATCAAGTATTCAAATGGCTACGTATAAAGCTTTATATGGTCGTAGATGTCGATCACCTATTTGTTGGATGGAATTGAGTGAAAGAAAAATGACTGGGTCAGAATTGATCCAAGAAACAGAAGACATTGTTAAGAAAATTCGAGATAGATTGAAGACAACTTTTGATAGACAGAAATCATATGCAGATTTGAAACGTCGAGATATCGAATATTCTGTTGGTGATAAAGTATTTCTTAAAGTTTCGCCTTGGAGAAAAATTTTGAGATTTGGCCGAAAAGGGAAACTAAGTCATCGATTTATTGGACCGTATGAGATCACGAAAAAAGTAGGATCAGTTGCATATCGTTTATGTAATAGCCCAAATTTCCGTGAGATCGGGACAGTGGTTTTGGGACCATGAATCCGAGTTAAAAATAAAAATTATTTTTATTTTATTTTATAGTTCACATTATCATAGGAAGGTCGTATGAAAATTTCGGTATGAAAATTCTACCGATTAAGTGTTTAATTACGAGAAGGACTAAATTGCATAAAATGAAAAAGTTACCTTCTAGTAGCTAGAGGTATCAAATAACTATAGAATTTAAAACTAGAGGTCCTTATATGGTAATTAGACTATTGAAGGAGAGTTAGTAAAGAATTTAATGACTCATCCATGGAAAAATTAGAAATGATTAAGGATTAAATTGGAAATCAACTAATTAAAAAGATGATAGAAAATGAAAAGAAATTATCATCTTTTTTATTCATATTCTTCCCCAGAATTTCTATAGAAACCCTAGGAGAGAGGATTAAAACTTTTCAAGCTCAACAAGGTATGAAATCAAGTCTCATTTTTAATTATTTTTATATTTTTGAAACTAGAATAGTCTAATATCTCTATTTAGGGGATTAATTTGACACGTTATCAAGGTTTAGAATTTGGGACATGGATGAATATGCTGAAAATTAGAAATTCATGGTAGAAAATGAAAGGTTGTTCATAGATAAACAACTTTTACAAAGCAATTTTCCATGAAAACTTGATTTAAGAACTAAAATGAAAAATGGATAAAACCCATGGAAAATGTTGAAATTTGTGAAATGTATGTGCTGTAAAAATTGTTATTAAATTTTGGCTAGGTTTGGAAAAAAGACTAGATTGCATGAATTTTATTTTCCGAGCATAGGGACAAAATTAGAATTTTTGAAAAGTGTAGTGGCAAAATGGTAATTTTGCCTAGGATGTAGTAAAATGCAAATGTATGTGAAATGTGATAAATTAATACCTAAATTTATTCATATAGACCCAGAAAGACCAACCATGGAAGTAGATCGAGGGAAACAAAAGGTTCGAATTAGTTGAATTTCGAACCCAAACCATCGTCAAGGTAAGTTCGTGTAACTTAAACATGTATGTAAATGTGTTTCAATTAATTTTTTGCATGTTGTAGTGATAGGTATGAGATGATGTTTACAATGAATTGATTACAAGTTGATAAAGGCCGATAAATTATTAAGTTCTGGTTAAATATTGAGATTTGATTGGTTATGGTGTTTTCTTGAAATGTATATGATGGTACATGTGTTATAAACAGGATTTAGCCCGGACAGGTAATCCTAAGATAAGCCCTCTCGAGCATATACTATGAATTGGATTTAACCTGGATGGGTAATCTAGAGTAAGCTCTACGGAACATATGTTACAAAAAGGGATTTAGCCTGGACTGGCAATCCTGTAACTTAGAATGTGGCTCAAGAGTGTGCTTCCTGATTTTTGTGCCTTTATGGGTACCTACGAATAATTGATATATGTACTTTGAGTATACTTCCTGAATACCCATCGTAATTTCAATATTTCAACGGAAAGTATCTTTGAACTATGTAAAGGAGAAATGAAATAGAAGTTTATGTGATGATGAGCTCATCTATGCCTACTTGATATTTACATGAGATTTTGACTAACTTGTTTGATTTAGTATATGTGATAGGTAACTTACCATAATTGATGGAATGTATGACTATGAATTCTTATGTTAATAAAAATGACCGGTAAGTTTATTTTCCTGTTATACGAACTTACTAAGCATATAATGCTTACCCCGTTTAATTTTCGTATTTTATAGTGCTCGTGATCTCGCAAAGGTTGGTGGACGGTCGGAGCATCAATCACACTATCATCTATCTCATTTTGGGTATAAATAGAAATCTCCTTTTGATAAAATGGCATGTATAGGCTCATTTGGCCATTGTGGCTTGATAATGATGTTTGTAACCTAGCCATTGGAATGGCTAGAAATGGTCATTTTGATACACTTGTAATGTCATGCTATGATATCTTCACATATATTAAGTAGTTGTTTAAGTATGTCCAACAAATGATTTAGTCCATGGTAAATTTATAAACATGTATGCATGTGGTGGTATGCTTTGTAAATAATGAAATTTTCTTGAGATGAATGTTGAAATGGTTGGATTGTATTTGGTATGTCTTAGTGCAGGAACATAGAAATTTTGAGTGACAAATGAGGCTAGGAAATGGCTTAATTTTTTCCACACGGGCACACACGGCCTGTCCCATGGGCATGTGGTCAGGTTGTGTGTCCCCTGGATCTTAAAAATGAGAAACAGAATGCTCAGAATTGAGCACACGAACATGTGCCTCAACTGTGTGGTTGACACGGCCTTGAACACGAGCATGTTACACGACCGTGTGAAAACTGCACCTAATTTCGAAAATAAAAATTTGCCACACGGCCTAGCACACAGGCATGTGACTTGGTCGTATTGAGCACACGAACATGTGCCTCAACTGTGTGGTTGACACGGCCTTGAACACGAGCATGTTACACGACTGTGTGAAAACTGCACCTAATTTCGAAAATAAAAATTTGCCACACGGCCTAGCACACATGCATGTGACTTGGTCGTATGACTCCAATTTGTTCATGACTCGCAAGTCAGAGAGTGACACGGGTTAGGGACACAGACGTGTGTGACCACACGGCCTACCCACACGGGCATGTCCCAAACCACACGGGCGTGTGACCCCTGCACATAGCAAAAATTTTCTAAGTTTTGTAAAAGTTTCTAAAATTCTCGGTTTAGTCCCGAACCATTTCCAAAGCATGTTTCAAACCTCGTAGGCTCGTGTTAAGGACTCTATGAATGAATGTAAATGGTTTTTAATTTGGACGCAAATTTAAGATGCGAAATTATATGATTGTTGTGTTGTGAGCCCGGTAATGCTTCGTACCCTGTTCCGCGTTGAATACGGGTAAAGGGTGTTATAGTTTAGTTTTTCCTGTGGAACTGTAGAAAAGTCATGATGTTTTTCACGTTTCAATGCTTAGAAGATACCGATAAGACCCATCTCATATTATTTCGACAGAGGATATTGAAATTCAATCTGATTTGTCATATGAAGAAGAACTAGTTGAGATTTCAGCACATGAGGTGAAAGAGTTGCATAATAAGTGAGTTCTGTTAATGAAAGAATTATGGCGTAATCATAGTGTTGAGGAAGGGACTTGGGAACTGGAAGAGACTATGAGATCTCAGTACCTCCACCTCTTTTCAGGTAAATTTTGGTGACGAAATTTATTTAAGGGGAGAATTGTAACGACCCGAAAGTCACGGGTGTAGGAAAGTACATTTTTGAACTCCGTTTTCATAAATCAAACTCGTAAATATTTATTAAAAATATTTACGATGTTAGTTGTGTGGTTAATTAGGTTTTGGTAAGGTGAATTTGCATGAATTAAGAGTAATTACCAAATCATTGATATGGCTATTGAAATCGTGAGTATCGGCATGCAGGTTCTAGATCCAAATGGTAGTATCGGGTCCCTTAGCTATTGTTCTTGAGAAATGGCCTAACCTAGCCTATTCCTTAAAAGAAGTTTTTACGGGAACCCTATCTACTAAAATTTTTACTTATGGTTCAGGCGAACAAATAATCATTGAGTCCTCCTTTTTCTGGACAACACACACAAAGAGACCCGCCAACAGTCAGGAATTGTGAACCTATGAGAGAAGCTTATAATTAGTTTCTTTCTCTTCTATCTCTCATCTATCTATCTATTTTTTATCTATCTATTTTTTCTTTAGTTATTCACTAGAGCAATTATGATCTGGAAGTCAATCCGGGGCAAGTGTTCGGATCTATTATGACATATCCATAAGGCGCTGAAAGGACCTTTTTAATCTTATAAGACCTTTTTCGGACTTTACTTACATTGGTGCAAAACCCATTTTTTTGTGCAACTGGTGTAGTGTATTAATATCTCAATTAGAAGTTCCGAGGTGGAGTTTTTTTTATCTTACATAGATAGAACAAACAATATTACTCTATTCCAAATCACGTGCGCATTCATTACTACGAGATACTCCAGTATCGGTAGTTAGTCATTTGAGGGGTTTTTATTAGTTTTAGTTTTAATAGAAATAGAAGTAGAAAATATATATTATATTTTTGCTATATCGTGTATTACTTATCCTTACGAAATATCAAACAAAATAGAACAATTTTGGTCAACTGGCGGTGGAAGCTTTTATTAGAGGGGGTCTCCTGGGCGCTCCTGGTCCAGTGAATATCACTTACTCTAGTGTTTATCAGTAGTGGTATACAATTGGGTTATGTACTAATGAAGATCTATATACTGGAGCCCTTTTTCTATTATTTCTTTCTGCTCTATCCTTAATAGCGGGTTGGTTTCACCTACAACCGAAATGGAAACCGAGTGTTTCGTGGTTCAAAAATGCCAAATCTTGTCTCAATCATCATTTTTCAGGACTTTCCGGAGTAAGTTCCTTGGATTGGACAGGGCACTTAGTCCATGTCGCTATTCTTGGGTCCCGAGGGGAATATGTTCGATGGAATAATTTCTTAGATGTATTACCGCATCCCCAAGGGTTAGGCCTATTTTTTTTAGGTTAATGGAATCTTTATGCTCAAAACCCTGATTCAAGTATTCATTTATTTGGTACCTCTCAAGGATCAGGAACTACCATTCTAACCTTTCTCGGGAGATTCTATCCACAAACACAAAGTTTATGGTTGACTAATATTGCACACCATCATTTAGCTATTGCATTTCTTTTCCTAATAGCGGGTCAGATGTATAGAACTAACTTCAGAATTAGTCACAGTATAAAAGATCTTTTAGAAGCACATATTCCTCCAGGAGGACAATTGGGGTGGGGGCATAAGGGTCTTTATGACACAATCAATAATTCAATTCATTTTCAATTAGGCATTGCTCTAGCCTCTTTAGGGGTTATTACGTCCTTGGTAGCTCAACACATGTACTCTTTATCTGCTTATACGTTCATAGCACAATACTTTACTACTCAAGCAACGTTATATACCCACCACCAATACATCGCAAGATTCATCATGACAGGAGCTTTTGCCCACGGAGCTATATTTTTTATTAGAGATTACAATCCAGAATAGAATGAGGATAATGTATAGGCAAGAATGCTAGACCATAAAGAAGCTATCATATCCCATTTAAGTTGGGCCAGCCTCTTTCTGGGATTCCATACTTTGGGATATGTCCATAATGATGTCATGCTTGCTTTTGGGACTCTGGAGAAACAAATCTTGATCGAACCCATATTTTCCCAATGGATCCAATCTACTCATGGTAAAACTTCATACGGGTTTGATGTGCTTTTATCTTCAACGAATGGCCCAAAGATTCAATGCGGTCGAAGCATATGGTTGCTGGTGGTTAAATGTCATTAATGAAAATAGTAATTCACTATTCTTAACAATAGGTCCTGGGGACTTCTTGGTTCATCATGCTATTGCTTTAGGTTTACATACAACTATATTGATCTTAGTAAAGGGCGCTTTAGATGCGCGCGGTTCCACGTTAATGCTAGATAAAAAGGATTTCGATTATAGTTTTCCTTGCGATGGTCTGGAGCGAGGGGGTACTTGTGATATTTCGGCGTAGGACGCATTTTGTTTAGCGGTTTTCTGGATGTTAAATACCATTGGATGGGTATAAGGATTAAATTGCATAAAGGATGAAAGTTGAATTATAGATAAAAGAAAAATTAAAGGGACTAAATAAGTAATCATGCCATTGCTTATAAATAAGGTGGCATAAGATAGATATTTATAAAACTTAAAGTTAAAATATATATATTATAATATTATATCTTAATTATTAAGTATATATATTATATTATATATTATAATAAGTAAATATAATAAATAAAAGAAACAAAAAGAAAGACAGAAGGTTAAACGAAATAGAAAGAAAAAGAGAAAGAAGGAAGGAGAAAGACACAAAGCTAGGGATTTCAATTGTTCAAAGCTCAATTGGTTAGTCAATTTAGTCCTTTTTCTTGTAATTTTTATGTTTTTGGAATCTTAGTATTAAATACTACCCGACCCATGTCAAAATTTTAGAAATTATTAGGTTTTTAGATATTACTAATGTTGAATAATTTTAGTATTAGGGATTAAATTGATAGATTTTAAGTTAGAAATGAAAAAGATTGAATTGTATGATAAATTGTAAATTTTGAGTAATATGGACTAAATTGTGAAAATTTTGAAATTAATGAATTTATGTGAAAATAGGGAGTTGAATTTAGTCTAAAGTAGAATTTGCATGAAAATAAAGAATTAAATGTAAAGAATAAATGTTAGTCTCGGTTTAGGGACTAAATTAAAATTTAGGCAATATTTGAGTACAAATTGAAATATTCAAAATGAAATTGAATTGTGTTGTATTAATTCCATAGCTAACGTCATACCGGAACCCTCGACTAAAAAGGAAAAAGATAAAGTCGACGAGGAATAGCTCGGAATTTTCGATTTGTATTTCTATAATCCGAATTTAGTTGTTAATTGTTATAATTCAATTTAGTGTATATGGTAAGTGTTGAGGTGAGAATTATTGTGTTTTGCAATTGAAATGGATTAATTTAGTATGTGATAAATTTATTGAATTTATATTGAATGAATTGGTATATATATATATTGAATATGTATGAGTTTGATTGATTTTGACTTGAATATTATATGATGTGAAATGTTTTGAAATTATGTTTGTTTGATCGGTAATGCTCCGAAACTCTATTCCGGCGACAGATGTGGGTTAGGCGTGTTACAAAATTGATGGGCAAAAATTTAATAAAATCATATACCAACCTCTTAATATCTATTTTTAAAATTTACGGGCCTAATTTACGAAAATGGGGTTCTAAAATCGCCTTTTCTGGCATCACTGAAAATAGAGCTATTACAAACAAAATTACTTTTTGAGGCCATAGGTGAAACCTTTTCTAGGCTAACAAGAACAAACTTGGCTCAGATACCACTATTGCACTTACAAATGGAGGAAGAGAGAAAAACGAGCTCTTAACTCAAATGAGAGAAGATAATTTTGATTGAATTGATGAATAACTCCAAATGGTTTTAGGCTTTTATAGGGTTTACAATAGCTAAAAATAGTAAACTCAAAGCTAAAAATAACAAAACTAAATACGTGAAAAATCCTTAACCATATTTGGTAACCCCTAATTTTTAGAGATGATTTATTTATCGAATATAAAAATATCTCAAAACTTATAGCCCTAGGATAACATACTCTTTCCAAAAGAATAAAGAACATTCTTATGATATTCAACAACAAAAAAAAATAAAAAAAGAAGAGAGAGAATATTGTTTGTATTCTTGTGAATTACTAATTTAGGCAATAAAAAGTGTTTGCACCAATAATTTTTTATATTGAACAACACTAATTGAATAAGTTGGAGTCTCTTGGCATAGGATAAGAGATTGAAGCACCAATGATTAACGTTGTCTATTATCTTTTTTATATAAGTTGCACACTATCGTTTCGACTAGTCTTCTTGTTACTACTAAAGGTACTCCCAAATATCTTACCAACAAGTCTCTAATCTTAAACTTGGTAAGCCTTTGAATCTCATAAAGATTGGCCTTGCTAAAGCCAGAAGAGACTCACTTTTACCACAATTTAGTTGTTTACTTGACATAAACATATTCAAGAGATCTTGCACTCCCTAGATACAACTCAATTTCCATTTTATGAAGATTATCAAGCCAACGACAAAACTTACATGCGTAAGGCTTTGTTATTCTTCCTTGTGTGCTTGGCCATGCATGCATGCAATGCACGACATGTTAGCGTATTCAATGACGACAATAATGTTTCCAATAAGAAACATATTTTTTTAGGCAAAATGATTTATTTGGCTCTCCAACTTTACAAAAAAAAAATCATTTTAGCCCTTAATTTAATTTTTCATCTTTTTTAGCATTAAACTTACGTTCTTTTTATCAAATCACCCAAAATAGATGAAAAAATATTTTTTTAACTTTGTTGACACGTAAGCATTTAATTTATTTTAAAAATTTAAAAATTCAAAAAAATATATAAAAATATTTTTAAAAATGAAAAATTATTAATATAAAATTATATTTTAATATTTTTAAAATTTTAAAAATTAATTAAATATTAACATATCATCCACATGTATGTTACATTAGCAGCGCTAACAAACATTAACTTCTCCACCCATTTTAAGGGGATTTGGCAAGAAAAATACAAGTTTGAAAGCCAAAAGAAATAAAAAATTAAATGAAAGATTAAATGATTTTCTTTGTAAAGTTGAAAAGCCAAAAAAATCATTATGACTTTTTTTCTAACAAGTTAAACCTTTCTTCTCTAAGACCCTTATGTATATTCTTAATGTGTTTTTCACTTGTTTGTAAATGTTGCTATAATTTGATGTATATATTTAGATCGTTGAGCATGGAGGAACCAATAGAAGCAAAGATTTCATTGTTTTCCATGACAGTGAAAAAGGAGATGAAGCAATTATTTTGGCTTTTTTATCCCAAATATTATGGAAAAAAAATACTTAAATAGTATATCAGCTGGATTATGTACCAAAATGGTACATTGATGCAAGTGGAGAGTGGTACATAGGTGGCACCACCCTAAAAATTTGACATAGTTGACTAAAAAATATTAATAAAAAATAGGACATGCCATTTAAATAAGCAGCACCAAAAAAATACGGGTCATTTATGACCCGTATACGATGAAAACCCGACCCGCTGTTGACCTGCTGACACTGATGGGACAGGACCACTAGTGATGCTTAATAGATAGGCGGCACACCCCCTGGCCATGCTAAACTAATAGGCGGCAGAGGGGTGGTGAAGCCAACCTCATAGGTGGCACATCCCTGACCATTGCAACGGTGGTAGCGATGGGACGGGACATGCCCATGAAATGTGTTTTGGGGACCATTATAAGGTTCCCAATGTCCCCATTTTGGCTAGATGAAATGAAAAAGAAATCTTAGAAGAGAGCGGGAAGGAAGGAAGGGGAAAAAGAAGCAGAATAGAGAAGAGAATGGGAAGGAAAAAAAATAGAAAAAGAAAGGAGAAAGGGAAAGAGAAGAAGTTGTGATTGGGAATTGAGAAAAAATTAGGGTTGTGTTTAAGGTTTGGAAAAAAATTAATTAAGAGGTTGTTTGGGGTTAGAAGGATTTAGTGTTGAAAAAATCATAAAAGGTAATTTTTATTTAATAATTTTTTTGTTATAAATAAATGTTAAATTTTTTATTTATTTCAAATTAATATTTAATTTTATTTTTGTAATGTATTATTTGGTTAAAAAGAACTATTAAGGTATGTTTGTATTTATTTTATATTTTCATTCATAAGTTTATTTTAATGTTTATTCAAGTAAAAAGCCTATTTATGTTATGTAGAAAGAATGTTTTATTTTTTTATGTAATTTATTTTTCATGTGTGTTTTAGGTTTATTAGATTTAATCTTTATGTAATTTGTTTGTCATATGTGTTTTAGGTTTATTAGATTTATTTTTATATAATTTAATTGGCATGTTATTTTTATTATTTTAATATAAAATTTTTATTTTTTATGTAGGTAAAAGATGAGACCATTAAGATGGAATTTGTGAATGGAACCATTGAGTTGGAATTTATGAGATAAATTACGAATAAGAGTTTACTGTTCTAATTTTTTTAGATTTTATAATGGGGAATGAGACTTTATTTGTTTTAATTTTATTTTATGTTTTTTATAAATATTATAATTGAATTTTTTTGAAATCTTATAGGAAAAAATAATTATATATTTTTGATAATGGCATGTTATTATATATATTAACTTTTAAACCAATACATTTTACCTATTATCATTTTAAAATAATAGTAACAATATTTGTATTTATTATTTTGAGATAATTTATGTTATGTTTTTGTTATATTTTTTATTGGCATGTTATTTTTATTATTTTAATATAATTTTTTATTTTATGTAGGTAAAAATCAGACCATTGAGATGGAATTTGTGAATGGGACCATTGAGTTGGAATTTATAAAATATATTTATTTTGTTAATGTAATATAACAAAAATATGATGTCGACAAAACTGCTTTGGTATTTTTGTAATTAAAACAATATATAAAATTTAGGTATTTTGATAAATATTTAAAATGCATCAAATTTAGAAATTAATTATCGAAATTTGTTTTGAAATTGCAAGTATCAAAATGGGTTCATTGATTAAGAACGATGATCACATATCACACACAGTTAATAATATGGTAATATATTGTTATTTGTTATTCACGGGTTCCCTTAAAAAAAGTTCCACGTCATTTACAAAAATAAATTATGCTATCATAATTATTTTATGTAATTTAATAGTGTCAGGGCCCGTACCGCGCATTGAGGGGTCAGGTGAATGGTTTAGGATATCCCCCAGATGAACGACTGATACCATACTTAGAGTTAGTCAGATTCGGGTCAACAACATTAATCTAGATGTTTGATTTGCAGTATGATTTAATATCCGCATTGGTCGAGCATTGGCGCTCGGAGACCTACACTTTTCATTTGCCATGTGGGGAGTGCATTGTCACTCTAGAGGATGTTGAACTGCAACTTGAGCTCCCAATTGACAGGAGTGTCGTAATGGACGTAAGTACGATATCTGAGACGGCTGCCCTTTGTTATAGCCTGTTAGGAGTCTTGCCCAATGATGTTGAGTCCAAATTTATAGGTTTGGTATTTTTATGGCTAAAAGCCAATTTTGAACATTTATCAATTAATGTCACTGAGCAAGAGGTAATGTGCACAACTTGAGCGTACATTATGCATATTATAGGGGATGTACTGATGCCAGATGTGAACAACAACAAGGTTCATTTGATGTATTTACCCCTATTAACTGACTTACAGAATATTCGCTTGTATAGTTGGGGTTTCGCAATTCTGACTATGTTGTATCGTGAGTTTTGTTGGGCGACAAAGCCTGATACCATAGACATAGGTGAATGCCTCATATTGCTGCAGTCTTGGGTTCTTTACCGGATGTCATTCTTAGCATCGGTTAGTCACCAAGCATACGTATTTCCACTGGTGAATAGGTGACAAAATTTTACTTTTTATAGTAATTAATTGACTTTTTTTTTTCTAACGATACTATTCTAGCAATACTATACTATTCTAGCAATACTATTCTAACATGTAATTTGTTTTCGTATATGGAGTACCAATCCGGGTATCGAGAGGTCATATACCGTTCTGATATATCATCTCAGGATTGAACAACATGTCGGGGAAAGGGTAAGCCACTCCAATATTCACGACATGTAATTACTTTGTATATCTTACTTGAACTGTATTAAATTTTAATCATGTTATTAATCGTACAGTTCATCTAGATGTCGTATCGAAGACCGAAAATTTCAGCTATTATACCCTCGTCTGCCCACATTCATTCACACATGTGGTGCATTAACACACCTATTATCAATTTCCAGACAGTCGAGTGGTATCATGGTGATCGAGTACTCCGGCAGTTTGGTTGCATCTAGTATATCTCAGATCCGCCAATGTAGTTAGGGAAAATCCACGAGATTAACAAGAGAGGAAAACATCGAAATAATTGAGGGGTTGTGCACCAAAAATATATTGCAATATAGATAATCAGATGACGCAAAGACTTCAAATGGACATTTCTTTTGATTTGCAACCATCGTTAGAGTACATACAATGGTACTCCGGTATGAGGAAACCATATTTACTTGGTGGGCAATCGACTGTAGTCCCCCCGTATATGCGTCGACTTGGGGCATACGAGCCAGAGCCCGAGCAGTCGCATACACATTCTGGGGATGGTTCTTATCATCCTGAGATAACTATTTCCCAGGCTCGTCAAAAAACAAATATCATTTCGAATTTGATATATTCAGTCCAGTACCATCCCAGTACAACACTCCTCTAGGTCCGTATCCACCACACTACTCCACACCTCTCGGCTCAAGTTCATCGATGGCATTCGGGGTATATGATTTTTCTTCCATGTTTCGCACACCCCCACATGTGGTTGAAAAGAATGTTGATCACCGCGATCACCTGCAACATGAACGTCGACCCCTGCAGAAAGATACCCCTAAGACTACACCTTCAAACCATCAATTTTAGGGGTTTCTTGTAATTTAAATATTACAAAGTTTGTACTTTTTAAATTTAAAAAATTTTATAAATGAAAAAAAAGACAATCTTTGTATTTATTTAATTAGATTAATTGTAATATTAAAACTTGGAACAAACTTTGTAGTCATAAATTAGATACATTACAATATTAAAACTTGGAACAAACTTTGTGATCATAAATTAGATACATTACAACATTAAAACTTAGAATAAACTTTGTGATCATAAATTAAATACATTACAACATTAAAACTTGGAACAAACTTTGTTGTCATAAATTAGATACATTACAACATTAAAACTTGGAACAAACTTTGTGATCATAAATTAGGTACATTACAACATTAAAATGAGGAACAAACTTTGTAATTTAAATTAGGTACATTGGATTACATAAGCTCAATTCCTGCCCGATCGTGAAGATTGTCCAATATGGTAGTTTCGCTGTAGGTATTTACTCTGATTATGACCAGATAATTTGCATAATCCACAATACTTACCGTCAGATTTCTCTTTAATGTACATTTCATTATGAATTTTGAATGATTGTGGACGACCTTTCAGGATTCCTACGCAATCCTTTGTCCGGGACAAGCTCGAAAGTCATCGGAGGCACCTACCATATAGACAGGTTAAGCAGGACGGGAAACTCATTCTTCCAGACATGCAACGTACGCTCAAGGGTGTACACATCATCGATAAAATGTTCAACATTCAGTGAGACTTTAGCATAAGCTGGCATGACATGTGCATATGGATAATGAAGTGTTTGGAACCTCTTACAATCGCACCGTCTGTTTCAAAGATCAACTTTATAGGACCTAGGTGGTATACTGGGATAATGACCACTGGTCTCTGTAACTCGAAATGTTTCAAGACATCATGAATGTACTTCTACATTCATCGACCTCGCCATCCGATGGTTTGTAATCATTGCATCCCTAACACCTTTGATAAACACGTGTCCCACTTCTATCTGGTTGACTTGTTGCTAACCCATTCTTAGCATCAAGGTAGCCAACCTGTAGAATGCAGCCGAGAAGACAAATGAAATTGGAAGATGTTACTTTTTCAACAACACGAAGTTAATCCCCTCTGCCAAGTTGGTGGTCATATGACTATAGCGAAAACCCTCGTTGAAACTTTGAGCCCATTGCCACGGCTCCATGGTACCCAACCATTGTCGGAAAGATGTGTTCGTTTGACCCTCCATGTCACTCTCAAGTCGAGTCATTTTTTACAGGAAAATGTGTGGCTCTAGCTCGTGCACTGTCTATGTATTAAGAAAAGATAAGTTACAGCCTCGCCCTAAAACATTAAAACATATATTGAAAAGATAAGGTTATCCTTTACCCATTCTCACAACTTGTCTTCGCCAGTCTGTATTATTACAATCTCGATGGAAGTTTGCCGAGATGTGTTGGATGTAGTAAATAGATCTTCATGGCACATCAGAATGCCTAATGGCGGTAATTAATCATTTCCCTCTATCGGAGATGGTGCAAATATTATCGTTGCTAATAACACATCTCTACAGGTTCGTAAGAAAGAATTTTCATGATTCCATGTTCTCTTTATCTACGATGGAAAACACTATTGGGAGCTCGTTCTTGTTCCTGTCTTGAGCAACCGCAAAAATAAGATCTATGTATATTTTCTGTATAGCTAGGTCCCATCTACGTGCACAAACGGCTTATAGTAGGGAAACGCGCACACACATGGATCAAATGTCCAAAACATCCGATGGAAAAAAAATTTTCTGGTTGTAATTGGTCATCCAGACCGTAATAAGGCCGTGTCTATAACTCAATTACAGTTTACGACACGTATTCCAACATAGTGGCTATCTATCCTTGTAGCTCATTGTACGATGCATCGAAATCCTCGTACAATTGCTCCATTGCCATCTGTTTAACTATCTATGCTTTTCGATATGATACTTGATACTAGAATTGTGCCTGCATTTCGACAATCAGTACCAAAACTTTAATGGTCGACATGTCATTCACTATTGTCATGATACACGTACAAATAGTTCTGGAATCAAATTTTTGATGATCTTCTATCATATGTGTTGACGTGCATATAAGAGGCCCAACAAATTTTCGTATCTCCTACATTTGCAATTTCTGAATAAATACGACTCGTACCTACTAATTGCAGCCTTCTGCCGACTTCTAACACTCCCCAATATATAATGTTGGTTTAGACACGACGACTTTGTAGTCCACTGATATATTTATGCTATACCGCTTAATAGCAAATATGCACTCTTCCTTATTTTCGAATCTCTGACCCATGAATAACTCATCAGGATCGGAATCTACAGCCAACCAGTGAGTAGGTAGTATTTCAGGGTACTTCGAGAACTCGACTGCATGCACCGCACCGGGGTCTATAAGCGACATGTGTGCTCTAGGATATTGTGTATCAAAATACATCGAATTTGGTTCTCGATTGAATACACGTTAATGTTTTCATTGTCATTCACGTCTTCGTTATTAATATCATTCGGGACCTCGTCCACAGCGAGATCACTATCACTATCGACCTCGTGATCACAAGGATTACTACTATCGTATCCATCATCACCAACCACATCAATATCTGGTGCAACATTAAAATTGATATCGATCCCGCGTACAGTCGACTGACTATCAACGTACGATATCAAAGCCACCATATACGGTTCTTGAGCTTTATGTTCTTCACCTAATGGATTGAGATCTTCAGTTGGTTTCACACTAGCTAACTCAGTAAATAACTGAATCAGTGAATTTTGGTCACTCTAATTCCCACAATAAAAAGCGACCATTGTTTCCACGTCTTCATCGTTTATAAGTTCCATTTTGATGAATTTGATGGTATCTGTCGAAACTGGAAACTTGTAGAAAAGTTTCGAGATCCTTCTCCCACAACGTCTAACAATTTTTACACTAATCCTTTCTTTCATATCATCGAACGAGACATTTCTATTAAATTTTATTGCTATTTGTTGGCGACATTTAAATATACATCTAACAGTCGTTGTCAAGATTATTCCATCGAAATAAATACATACGAAAAATTGATTATCCATCTTCAATACTCAATCTGTTAAAAAAGAAATAAAAATTTTTAAAACACTTTCGAACAGCAAAAAAATAGCCACATAAAAAAATTAATGAATAAAAAGAGACCAAAATTATATCAATATGCAATTTTTTTCATTCATAAGCTCAAACTTTTTCAGTTCTCATTTTGTACATGAACAACATTTATCTTTACATTTAACCACTTAAATTCATTTCTACGTTTTCTTCCATCTCTGATCCTGTATCTTCTCTAGGAAATTCTCTATATTAAATTCTGAATTCTCTTTAAATTCATCTTCTACAATCCAATTTGGAAATTCCTCAGGATCTTCTTCCTCTTTAATCTTTATAATGGGTATTAAATTTAGAAATTCTCTTGGTAATTTCCTAACAACTAATTTATCCATCCATGGTATGTCAAACACATTTTGCTTCCTAGTCAACTTTTGAGAACCTACACTTTGTCTCGCTATTTTCCTTGCTCTATAAGAGATTATAAACTTCACGAAGTATATAACTAGATTCCAATAGGTTCGTGTCTTCCAAAGTTGGTCTAAAATGATTTGATGCTCCCGTTCTATTGATGTCCCTCTAAGGGTTAAGTATTGCACTTTATTCTTTCTAATCAGTTCATAACCTTTCATAACACTTCTTGCATATTTTGATTTATGATAATAAGGTGTTGAATGAGGTCTTCTTCTGGTGTCATTCTGTAATCTTGCAATTCTCTCACTATCTTATCAACTTTCTCTCTTTGTGCTAAAGTTATTATCTCATCAGGCAATATCAGATTATTGTCATTTCTACCAATATCTATGACAGAAAATATTTTTATTTTGATTTTCAGTATTTATCTATTTTTTTCTGTTGTTATCACTAGCTAACAATTACTTCATAATAGTTATTAACAAAATAACTTTCAAATATATTAAAAATATATTAAAACATAACATTCGTTACCTAACAAATCACAATAAACCTTAAACAAGTAAACACAAAACTTACAAACAAATTAACTTAAAAATTAATATAAATTTACATTTATAATCTAACAAATCACAATAAACAAAATAACTTTAAAACAAAACATAAAAAAATACTAAAAAACTATATAATACTAAAAAATTATTCTTATAATAATATATTCTATTTAAAATAAAATAAAAATAAAATACATTTCATTTCTTTCTTTCTTCTCCCACTCTTCTTCCTTATGTTCTGCTATATTTTTATAACTAAGCTTTATTATTGAACCGGGATGTTAATTAGAAAATCTAATACTGGTGCCGCCTATCAGGTAGGCACCACTATTAAAATAATAATTTTTTTAGTCAACTATGTCATTTTTTAAAGTGATGCCGCCTATGCACTACCACCCTCCACTTACATCAATGTACCATTTTGGTACATAATCCAACTAACATACTATTTAAGTATTTTATTTTATTTTCATAATATTTAGGTAAAAAAGCTAATTATTTGTAAACCCATAAAAATTTTCCACCCCTAAGTTCTTGTACACAAAGAATGGAAGAGGAAGCTATCATTTGCTTAAAACAAAAGAAGAAGTACATGATTGACTATAAAATGTGTTTTATTCTCATAATTGAAGATTGAATCGTAAACTACATAATTAAAAAATAAAGTAAGCAACCCTCGCACCATATTTCATGGTTAGTTGATAAAATATTTAAAAAAAATAAAAAGGTCAAAATATTATTCAAACAAAATTAACATGCCACATCTATATGGGTGATCATAATGCAACAACCTCATAGTTTTATAAACTTTTTAAAGCTAGAGAGCAATTGAAGCATAATTTTATGATTATTTCTATAGTTTACAAAAGGTTTATATTAAATTTTATGTTATCCTAACCTTTCCTCTTAAAATATACATATTTCATAGGGCTATAACTTAAATTTGGAAAACTGTACAATAACGATTTCTTTATTTTAAATCTACTTAAGTTAATTTAGCAACTTTCAAGAAAATTCTTTGAGGTACAAAAAAATATTGCAGAACCAACTCGAAATGAAAGAGCAATGAGAGAAATGAAAAACCGCAAAAAACAAATGTATACAAGGTGTCCGAGTAAATATTTTCAATATATTCTTTAATTCAAGAATGAGTGAAGTAAAATAAAATTATTACAAATAAGAGAAAGATCTCTATTTAAAATTAAATTCTTAATATCTAACAGTACAAATTTAATTATATCATCAACTGATATTAATATTTATCTACAAGATAAAAATCTTATAAATTTTAAATTCTATACAATTAATATTAATTACTCTGGTATATCTAATAGACTTTTGATTCACACCACGTTAGATATACTCCTGAAAAAGGGAAAAAAACTAAAGCATTTGATTCAACCACATAAATCCATCTCCTGATACGGGCCCTAGAGGTATAATTTCACACTTCTCAATAAACGTCCTCAAATCATGGTCGTCCACGTATCCCACTCTTTCTAGGGGCCATGCTGAGGCTCAGCACACGCCCTAGGAAAGGTAGCTCCGATAGGAAAAGGGCACCAAAACCATATTCCCGTAATACCCCTCTTATCACCGAACCCGCAACTTTTATTTCTAGTCCATTTCCGTCATCTTGTTCAATATAAATACCCTAAATATTGAAATTTTTTTGTTACTTTCTTTTCAACTGTGTTTTCGTGTCTGGATTTTGTCATATTCTTCTCCTAAAACCATGGCGACCAATTTTATTCGACGGGCGATGAATATGGCATCACGAGTGTCATCACCAAAGGTGGCTCCGGCGTCGAGGATGGTGGTGGTTAGGCCGTACGCTAGCGAAACAGAAGCTCAAAAGGTGGAACCAAAAGCCGCCGCCTCCTCCAACATGAAGACCTTCCAAATCTACCGATGGAATCCAGATAACCCTACCAAACCCCAGCTCCAAGACTACAAAATCGACTTAAAAGAATGCGGGCCTATGGTCCTTGACGCTCTCATCAAGATCAAGAACGAGATCGACCCATCGCTCACCTTCCGCCGCTCCTGCCGTGAAGGAATATGCGGCTCTTGTGCAATGAACATCAACGGCTGTAACGGCTTAGCTTGTCTGACCAAGATCGAATCAGGATCGTTGGATACCACTATAACGCCTCTGCCGCATATGTTCGTGATTAAAGATCTGGTGGTGGATATGACCAACTTTTATAATCAGTATAAGAGTATTGAACCGTGGTTGAAGAGGAAAAACCCGCCGCCGACGGCGGGAAAAGAGATTCTGCAGAGTAAAAAGGATAGAGCTAAGCTAGATGGGATGTATGAGTGTATTTTGTGTGCTTGTTGTAGCACTAGCTGTCCCAGCTATTGGTGGAATCCCGAGTCTTATCTAGGTCCTGCTGCTTTGCTCCATGCAAACAGGTACTAACTATTTAATTTTGGGTTTATCTGTTAATTTGATGTTTCTGAAGGTTTTGTGGACTGGGATTGCAATTAATATGATTGGTTCATAGGAAAAGAGTGAACTTTATCTTGAGTGACTAACAGAGAACACTAAGAGTGAATGCTTTAAGGCTTTTTATTTCTTAAATTGATGCTGTTGGTGATTTTCTTTTTGGCTTATTCCACGATCTATTTGGTTGATAACTGAAAAGGAGGAACTTTTATTTTCTATTTTTGATAGTGAATCTTACAATTCACGTTATTCCATTCAAAATTGGGGTTCTCTGATTGATTCACTTAAGTTTGTATTTAGTCTTTTATTGATTATTGAGTAGTTTAAGTTTTAGGACTCTTTTGGGCTCATGGTTTGCTAAGGATTTTCTTGGTTTATAGTCCGTCTTGTAGAAGGGAATGCTACTTCACCTGACTTGGAAATGACTGTTGTATAGAGGTGTGTGTTTGAAAGGAGAATACTCAAACTTTTTAAAAAAAAAATTTCGTATTTGGAAGATCATACTTTCCATACTAATGGTTAGACATAAGATTTCAAGGAAAATGAAGAGTTTGGTGGGAAGCGGAAATGAATGAAGATGTTTTTGTTCCTGGGGGGCATAATATGTAGGGTTGATGTGTTAATTCAACATTGGAAGTGATTCTTGATTATAATATTGTTACCTACGTTTTAAGTTTTTGCTAATTGCACTATTTGGTTGAGATTAGGGTCCTTATTGTCCTTGTTACTTAAGAAAACTCTGATGATTCTTTTCATTTCTAGTAGTCGAATGCCCCATGAATTTTGGCTGCGAAATTGCAAAAGGGCTATTTCTCATTAGTAGCTGAATTACAGTATTAGAATGATTCACGTATTAAACTTTTTTTAATCATTACAATATTGAGGGAGGGGGAAGGGATGAAATGGTTTGAACCCCTGTTATCTAGGTACCCGACAAGAGCTTTAACCTTTGCTCCAGACAAGTTTTGGCCACTTATTAATTCTTGGTAAACTATCAAGTCAACTGATGCTCCCATATTTGATGTCATGTTCATCATGTTCATTCCACTGATTTACATCAAACTTGTAATGGGACATGTCAATCAAAATAAACTAGAGTAGTTTGTTGCCTGTTGATCTTTTGTTCTTTCCTTGACCAGTTTTGGTAGTTCTTACGTTCAGATTACTGTCTTCTTTTCTCCTGAGAGTGTGTGTAAAGTTTGTTAACCAGGCATCTTATATGCAGATGGATAAGCGACAGCCGAGATGAATACACAAAGGAGAGATTGGAGGCCATAAATGATGAGTTTAAGCTGTATCGTTGCCATACAATATTGAACTGTGCTCGTGCTTGTCCAAAGGGGCTGAACCCGGGAAAGCATATCGCACACATCAAGCATCTTGAGCTTACTGCTTGAAGTCTCAATCTCCACAAATAAGATGTTAAAACCAGGCAATCTGGATTTTTTTTTCTTGTGAGGATTCCTTGAACAATTTGCTTTGATTTAATAACTGTATTCTCCCTCACAATTGTACTTAATCTTGTTTTTCAAGTGCTGATTTTGGTTTAATTGATCCTTATTTTTGTTTGTTGCATTTAATCTAATATAATAACATTCAGATTGGTAGGTTTGATCATGCTGTTTTTGCTAGAGATTTCGGAGTTTTGAGTATCCATCTAATTTCCAACCAACTATAGTAGAAAGCAAAACAAATTATAGTAAACAATTACTTCTGAAGTAACTAACTACACAAACATTGCATTCAATCATTGTGGCTCTTATTATATATGTTCCGAAAGAATAAGAACTTGGCTTGGTTTGGATGATTATCATTGATCATCATAGTTTCGGGATGAATCATTAATATACTCGCAGAAAGTGTATGAAAGTGAACTTTCCATTTTCAAATTCTAACGTAACGAGTTAGGTCCACCATCTATGAGACTTAAGCAGAATTATATATATATATCAAAACAGGTGCCAAAGAGAGAACTTCACCTTCCAAGTATGTTCTACAATGGTGAAGTGGTTAATAATAACATGGATTTTTGCCCTCATCTTTTCTAATGTCGTTCAAGCCAGCAATCGCCTTTCAGTCGGCTTTGAGCCACCAAAGTATGTAACCATTACAGGTGATGTGATTAAACTTGGATCATCCACTTTATTTAGATCATATTTCATGCTAATTTTCTTTCTTAAAAACATGGACTTGACAACGATTTTTCATGCACATCGATGCATAAGACATGAGTCCGGCTCTAATATTTCAGTTATCTTGTTCAAACAGGTTGCAACAATGATTGTGATACAGCTTGCTGTAATTGTGACATTGAGAGACAGCCACCGATGTGCACCTATTGCTGCAAAGAAGAGATGTCTGCTACTGCAAAGCAAGATCACAAGAATGGATTAAAGTTTTCAAGGCCCTAGGCACACAATCACCTTTCCTTGTATAACACAAATGGGAGTCTTCTATCATTAGAAATACCACAAGTCGATGAAAGGCAGGCACTTAAATTCGTTCGTATTCAATTATTAATTTATTTCAATAAAATCATCAATCTTACAACACTTAGTATCACATTAGGAGATACGAATTTATAGTAAAAAAAAAAAAGCTTTCGTAGCCTCGAGGTTCCTCAATGAAAAAAGTTCTTCCTAGAAAGACCAAGGAACACGGTTGCTGATGAGATTTGTACCTTGAGGTCAGCAATGTCAACGTCATGCCCACCTTCTACTAAACCCCATTTATCCACCTACAAATATACAAGAGATGTCTCAAGTTACATGATATATACATGCATATGCATGTGTTAGCATAATAGATTTTACTGAAATGAAAAGAACCTGCAAATCTTCCTCAAGTCTAATCAACTCGATTGCTTCCTCAATCTGCAATTTACCACGAAAAATTCCTAGAGCAATAACCAATGAATGTGCCGCAGCTGCAAGGGCATCAATTGCTGCCAATTCACAGTCATCTGTCTTCTTCAGAAGGTTTTCAACAGCCTTTGAGAGACCTTCCCCTTGCTTCCCACCAAAGAAGCTAGAGTACACAATAGGCTGAAAGCCAAATTCAGAATTTAACCAAGAAAGTAAAGGATCAACTTTCTCAACTTGCCTTGCTGCAAAAAAAAAAAAAAAAAAAAGCCACAATGCCAGATATTATTGCATTTTGGTGTTCACACTGAATCAATAATATAATCATGAGACAAAACGAAAAGGAATTTGGTTTTCCATCAAGCACATGCCTGATGATTCAGTATCAAAGTACGATATGATACAGTCAAAGTATGAAATAACCTACACACCATGAACACCAGCCGTCAAAGTGTTATCCTCTGGTGCACGACAGAACACTAAGTCCTGATCAAATTTCTTCATCAGATGTTCAATGATCTTCTTGCGTGTGAGAGGAACTCTTTCCAGTGCCGTGCAAGCAAGTTTCATCAATGGCATCGTAAAGGGTCTGATTCCATCTGTTTGCTAAAAACAATTAACATCTTATTAGTCATTAAAAAACTCACGGAACCGACTTTGTACAATACTTCACAATTGGACCTAAGATGATCAACTAAAACATATAGACTACATCTTTTGGATTCACCCTATCCACATTCTGAAGTTACCATTCATCAAACGACACCCAATTCAGACAAGATCAAGTCATACCACATAACAAAAATCCAAAGACACCCAATGCAAAGACTAAGACTAAGCTAGCAACAAACTCAATCTCAAAAGGAAAGCCCCAAATTTTATAAAACAAAATAAAGAATTACAGTTAATTAAAAAAGAAGAGAAAAATGATCTACCTGATATTCCCATTCAGCAGCAATGGCCTTAGCAAGAGCCAAAGTGGGTAACTTGAGAGGCCTTTTAGAAGGGGTTTTAAGAGTCCTATAATCAAGCATAACAGTCCATCCAACTCCATCATCAGACTCTCTCGTAGTAACTTTCTCATAGAATCTCTTCCCAACTATCGATCCAGTCATGAACGACATCGGCATCGTCACCGACGTCGTCTTTTCGGTGCTCGCATTTGAAGTCGGTGGCTTTATGTATATACTATTATCGTCTTTCTCTTTGTTGTTATTGGCGTTGTCGAATGCGAAGGAAGAAGAAGATGGACCGTCGGAGGGGTTGCCATGGGCGGTGGCGATAGAACTGAAATTTAGAGAACGGAGGGCCGAGAGGAAGTTGGGATGTTTAATGGGTTTTAATGCTTTGTTTAAAAGAGAAGCGGCCATCGATTCTTTTTTCCTGAGAAAATACCCGGGGGGTTGGTTCTAGAGCTTTGCTATAGGGTTTTTTTCCATTGAAGCAAGGGGGCGAAAAGCCAGAGAAAAACGTCGAATGGGCTTTGAGCTGAGGCCTCATTAATTCGTTTACGGGTGCTGAATGGTGGTGGGTAAGTTTGAAAGAGGCCTAAAACTCCCTAGTTTAACTGGGCTAAATTCTAGATTTTGGATTGTTTGGGTATATTCAGTTTCTAAAGTTTAATTTAATTAATTTTAGTTTTGTATTTTTAAAATTTGTCAATTTATGTTTTATAGTTTTTGAATTTTAAAATGTTAGACTTGACTAAACGATAACAGTTAAATTTATTTAGTTAAATACTTTTACCAATATTATATTACACGTGTTGTTGTAGATTTAGTATGTATTCTCTAACTGAATCATTCTTAGTCATTATATTTTCTAAATTTCATATTTTCAATTTTAATACAAGCGACAATCATTAAATTTAATAACTCATTTTTTAGTAATATATAGAAATAGCAAGGAAACATGGTATTGTATTACACAATTGATAATATGTTTGTTGCATCAATTTTAGAAATAGTAGAATTTTACTTAATGAATTTAATAGCTACCATTTGATTAGGACTAAAATTTAAAATTATAAAAGTACAGAGACTAAAAATGACTAAATTAAAGTATAGAAACTAAATTCAGAACTTTCACATAGTATACGGACTAATAGAAGAATTAAACCAAAAAGGGAATGTTGACTTCTTTTTAATATATATAGAAAAAAAAGGCAGCAGCAACTTAGTCAAAGAAAGCAACTAATTCCAACACCTTGTTTGCCAAGTTTACCAATTTGTTTAATTTATTATATTCAGCTGTCACTGATCAATTATTGTTATAAGCTTTCTCCACACGTAGCTTCGACCGAATTTTGAAGTCCTTGCTTCCCAAGCTTTGTCCCTTCAAAATCCAAAACATATAAAAAGAGTCACAAACCACGTTTATCCTCATCCATTATCATTCCTTTTAGCCCACAATCACTTTCTTACCAAAAATGAAGAGGGAAGGTCGTCAACATGGTATGGTTAGGACGTACAGGGTCCTCCCGTCTCCATGGAATCCGAGACCTGAACCCCGGTTCGTTCAACAGGTCAATTCACCTACAACAGCCGGGTTGTTCACCAAAGTTCCTGTGGAGCCTACTAACCATTCCAAGTTTACCGGACGATGCGGTAGGCCTCGGTGCCTAGGGTGTCACATGCACCCGGCTTTTAAGTCCAAGGATAAGGCAAAGGGTACTCATAAGTTTAGGTCAAATGATATGGCCACAAACTATAGGTTGGTCACCTGGAAAGTGGTTGATAAAAGGCCTGGTTTGAATTTTTCAGGGTTTTCAGCAGCAAGGATGTTGGACCATTTATCTAGTGACTATGAAGGTTATGATAATGATGATGATGATGATCAATGTCATGTAGTTAATGATGGTTTAAAAGCGAGTTCTCAATCTCAAGAAGAGGTAGAAAATCATGAAGGTAAGACTGAAGATGATGATGAGAAACATGAAGGTGTTGATGTTGATGATATGAAGTTTGTTTTGGATCGTGAATTGGAAGAAGAAGGCTGGTGTTTGGTTGGGGAAATTTGATGATCCATTTCCCATATGTCATTATTAATTTTAAATAATTATGCTTTGTATTTTAATATTTTATCCAGTGTTGTGGGTTGGACCAAAATTTATTAATCAAGGGCATCCCTTTCACAACCATTTGAAAGATTAATAAAGGATTTTTCAAAAAAAAAAAAAAAAGAGAGATTAATATAGGAGCAAAAGTTTGGTTTATTTTTTATTCATACACGCAAGTTATAATTTGTCAACCTCAGTTAGTCTCTACCAAAAGTACAGAATAATTCTTCTATATAAATGCTAATGGTTTTGATCTGTACTTGTCTGAAAGGTTCAAAACAAATAAAAGGATATAAGAAATAAAATTCGTAGCTTTTTTTTTTTTTCCCTCCTTTTGATAAGGGATAGGGGCAAGGGCTGTTTAGAAATAGGGCGGCTAACAGTTGGCTGCTTTTTCGATTTCCAGCAAAAAAGGTCATCACCAAGATATGTAAAAGCCACTAATGCACAGCACATGAGCGCAATCTGCTTATACCATCGTAAAAACAAGATTTAATATAATTTTTATTAATCAAATTATAAAAGTAAAATTAAATGCGAAAATGTATTTGATTTTTGAAATTTTAATCTTATAATTTTAATCTTTCAAATTAGTATACAAGTAATTCGAGAAAGTAACTCTTCCTTTTCTAAAAATGTGATATTAGAAAAGTTACATATATGTAATTTGAGAAGTATAATGCTAAAATATAACTTTTGCATAACCCTAATTTTAATCATCCATCATCAATTAGAAATTAGTTATTAGAATATATACAAAATTTGGGTTAATCTTTTACGATAGTAAATAATAACATATAATTACTATTATTATATATGTGATGCCTATATTTTCCAACAATCTCCCACTTAGACCATATATATATTAATTACTATATAATTACATGTCATTATATAACCTTTTGAACTCAAAACTTTACTATCATATCCAAAAGTTATTCCGAATAATTCGTCCATTAATTATGTTAACATAGAACCAATGCGACTTTCATTACATATACAATAACTAAATCCATCATTGATCACATTTATTAACATAACCAAATGACATAGATCAAGTATCGATGTGTAGCATGAAAATTACATGCAATGTGAACCAAACATGCCTATTTTTAACTGGTCCTCCTTAGCATTAGTGAGATCAAACCTTACCAAAATCAGAGTGTAAATAAACCAAATAAACTTTATTTCTGCAGAAAATAACCTTAAGTTGAAATAACCAAAAATTTATCTATAACAAAAAGGTATTTAAAATTACAAACTCCCATTATAACTGATTATCCCGAAATGACATTACACCATATGAGTAGTGTGCTCTTATAAAACCTTGGGTGTAGTCTTTTAATAAGCGAGTCCGTAATCATGGAATTTGTCCCAATATGCTTTATAGGCACCTAACCACTTTGAACTTTTACTTTAATAACTAGGAACTTAAAGTCTATGTGCTTTGACTTTGATTTGCTCCTGTTGTTATTAGAATAAAGGACTACCAAGTATTGTCACAATTTGCACCCTAGTGATAAAATTTTACATCATTATTCCTTCAAAATTGGAGTCTGTATACCTGATGATCTTTAACTTATCATACCTCAAATATGTGAGCATGTAATATTTTGTTATCTAAAGATACCTCTAGCTGTTATCTAATGGTCCATAGTAGTGTTGCTTAAACGTCTGTGTAACATTTCACCTGGCGAAATCCTAGTGTTCAAATATTGTTTATTAGAGTATGGTGTTTAGAGTAATATCTGAGTAGGTAAGGTGTTAATTGTGACTAAGTATGTAAGTCTATGAGTACGCCTTTAGGGGAAATCTGTCTTGGGCGAGCTTGGTGGTTTGGCGGACTCCTTTGTAGAGTATACACCGCCCCAGTTGTTAGACAATTATGTTAAGTCTTTAGTTAAAGAACTATTTATTATTTTATTATATTATTACTCCGATTGAACAATTTAGGTAGACAAATGAAAATTGGTTAGAATAGAACTAAGTTATTGTAGTCAATAAGACTCACATTTTTGACGAGAGAGAAAGTGATTAGTCATAGGAATCGAGGGAGTTTAGTTGGATAATCAGACTTATCCACTAAACCCAGCTTCTGTGTATAGTTGTGTAAAGTTAGTATAGGCTTCTTGAACAAGTTTTACGTTTTCTCTTGCGCCATATTTTCTTCTCAAAGTTTCTCTGCGGTTTTCTCTCTGAAAACCTTAGACCAGAAGGCTGCTTGAAGATTTAGGTTCTTTGTATTCAACCAAATCCTTCATTGTTTTAGCACCTGATAAATATCAATGAACCTTAGGTTATTTCATGGCTATTTACGTGACCTTTGAGCTGCATGCTTTAGCGTTAGTTTTGAGTGTAAGGAAGGAAACTTCCTAAATCTGGGTTTTGTGATGATGTTACTTACAAGTTTGTTTAGTTTAGTTTTCTAGTATACAGTCTGATAAGTTTTATTATTTATATTATAGCTCAAGACTCTCCTGAAGGTTCTCATGATAAGGGCAAGAGTCTTGCTATTTGAACTTGTTGCATTTTCTGGTGAGTTCCTTCTTATTCCATGTGTGTGTAATGCATTTGTTTATGTTTGATTTGAGGTAAGTATACATATTCTATGAAGATAAAATATTTGTGTAAAAATGATGGATGCTTGTTGTTATTAGTCTAGTTTGGCCCGTCTGTGTTGAAAATGTGAGAACCTTTTTTTTGTGTTTAAGCCACTACTACTTACTTTCTGAAATGAACAATGTGATCTAAAATATGAAATTGAACTCATGGCATTGCATTCAATGAAATAAGAAATGAACTAGCAGATTGTGATACATGAAAATGGTTGTGTAGCTTTTGGTAGGGCAAGTGTTATTGCAAACCAGATGGACAAATTGTGACAAAAGAAAATAAATGAATGAATGATATGGCTCTGAATATGGACTAAGGTTTGTGTCTAACATGAAGAAGGTAGTTTGTATGATTGCATGGGCGTAAAGTGCACGCCAAAGGAATAATGTCTAGTATATAGTTTATCTGTGTTTGGTATTCGCCAACTAGAGAACTTTGTGACCGTGCTGAGTTGGAAATATTTAGTTGCATTATATGTGACTATTGTAATGTTTTCCTCTGGAACTCACTAAGTTCTTTGAATTTACTTAGTTACCTTTCCTTCCCAGGCTTGTTGATGAAGTAAAAGAATCTCTGAAGACTACGCCAGAGGACTATTGTCACAGTGAGACTTTTTATATTTTATATTATGCATGACATAGGGTGGTGTCAATACATTAACTGTAACATCCTCAAAACCCCCTTGATAGAAAATAATATGAGATAGATTCTTAGTGAAATAAGACGTAAAGATTGTAAAGGATAAGGGATGTTAGAGAAAAATGAAATAAGAAATTCAATTAACTAAATTATAATTTGAAACCTTATTATTAGAAATAATGAAAAAATATGATGATGTATTAGTTTAATAATACAACTAAAGTGATATGTTAAGTTTATTAAATTGTTAAGGTTTACTATAACCATGAAGTAAAGGTGAGAAGAGACTATTTAAATTCAAATAGAAATTAGTAAGTTAGAATATCCTATACTTGGTATTGAAGGCCATGGAGTGGTATAGTAAGTTATATGTTAGTGATATAATGCAAATTAAGTGAAGTGTATATTGTGGTTAAATAATGAAATGTCAAGATTTATGTCAAAAATTAAAGGATATATGAAGGTTATAGATAATTGATAGATTAAAATATATACAAGAATACATGAATTTGTGAAGAAACGAAAGAAAAAAAAATATATGAATTAGAAGGATAAGTAAAATATTTGTTTACGAGACTGAAGAATTTAGAAGCAAGCCCATTATTGGGATGAAGAAATTTTAGAGATATGATCACAAGTGAGAACGATATCAAGGCAATAAAAGGAAGTAAAGAAATAATAAAATTTATATTTGCTCAAGTTAATAAAATTTCGAGAACAAAATTTTATTTAGGGAAGAATGTTTGTAATGCCCCTAAGATCATCATCTTAAATTTTGTAAAGTGATATATTTAGAAAGTGTATAATTGAATTATCGAGTAAATGAAATAAAGTATATCAATGTCAGTAGAGGAAGGTACTGGATAATGGAGAAGGTCCAAAAATAAATAATGAAATAAAATAAAATATAGAATATTATATTGTGAGATATAAATTTAAGGTATTGACTAAATTATGAAAAAGAGAAAAGTGATGGGGTTACAGTGTGAATATTCAAAAGTTTAGAGGTTAAAGTGTAAATCTAAAAAGTTGAAAGACTAAAAGGGAAATTAACCAAAAGTGAAAAGGACATAAATGGAAATATAAAATTTGACCGAGGGTAAAATGGTCATTTACCAAAATAATAATAAATAGATCATTTTGAAGAAAATTACCAAAATGTCATTGGATATATGGATGAATTATGGGCATTAAATTTTCTTAGCCTTGAAGTTTAAAATATTGGTCATTGGATTGTAATCATGATGTTGGTGATATTTTAAATAATATATTAATAATAAATAAGTTAGATATTTTTATAACATTTTAATATTAAAATGATATTATAAAAGGGAGGAAAGATGACGCATTTTCTTCATCCTTCTCTCCCTAGCATGAATGGCAAATGAAAGAGAAAAAAAAATATTTCCTTCTTTTACAAATTGGTCATTGGTTATTCAATTTCACTATTTCACTCCAAAATCATGAGAATTTCCACGAGCATCAAAAAGGGAAATGGAAGTATATATCTTAGAGAGTATGTTCATCAACTTAAAAGTAAGAAACAAGTAGATGGAAGTAAAGAAAAATAAATGAAAAGAGAAGGATAGTGATGAAATTGAGAAAGAAATGGAAGGGAAGCAAAAGAGAAGAAATTTTTGTCAAAAGAGATAAGTTTCCAATTCTATCGTGTTCTGTTGGAGGTCCCCTTCTGCTGGTTGGTTAAAATTCAACATCTGTGGGATTGAGCTTGAAGATAAAACAAGGTGTGGAGGAGTCTTGAGAGATATGAAGGGGGTGGCTAGAGCAATATTCTCTTGTGTTGTTTTTGCAAATAATACTGAGAAGGCCAAGATTGGTGCAGTGAAGATTGCGTTTGATGTATTTATAGCCATGAATTGGAAGCCAAGAAAGTCTCTATTTATAGAACTTGATTCTTTGGTGGCTTTTTCATGGTGTGTTAAAAAGGTGCTGAGGCCTTGGTCGCTTCATTCGGTTTTTGCAGAAATTGAGATTTCCATGAGAAAGGTGGGAAATGCTGTCTTCTCATTGGCAGATAGAAATGGTAATGGTATGGCGTTTTCCTTGGTGATGGCTGGTGTAAATCGGATGCAAATGTTTAAAGCTTGGTGGTGATGTTTTAGTTTTAAAGAATTAGCATATTTTTATATTGTTTTTGGCCTGTGCTTTTATTCTGCGTTTGCTGTAAGTTTTCTATTTTTGGCTGCTACTCTGTTTCTCTTTTGATAGTGTAGTTTGAATGTAGCAAAAAAAAAAGTTTTCAAACTAACCTTAATTGTATTTCAATGAGTTTGAGTTAAATATATTGTGAATGAAAAGTATAATATGTGTGTATTTTAATTTATACATTAGAGATAGAAAGTATTGATGAAGTGTGACATGAAGAAATACCAAATTTTCGAGTGAGTGAGTAGAGATAGAAAGTATTGATGAAGTGTGACATGAAGAAATACCAAATTTTCAAGTGAGTGAGTGAATATGATTTATAATTATGACAAGTATTAGGTAAAGAAATGAATATGCTATCAACTTATAAATATAAGTGATTAATTTGGATAGTAAATAAAAGTATAATAAATATATGTGGTTAGATTAAAGTTAGTGCAAATGAACCATAGGAAAGAAAATGTTTCTACTAAAACAATTTTTAGACAGCAGAAGTAACTAAACTTTAAAAATTCACCAAAAATTGTAGAAATCAAATTAGAATTGAACAAAATATATAATTAAATTATATTGAGTCTAGTTTTTCATAGAGGAAATGGTGTAAGCAATGGAATTTTAGATTATGAATATGTAATTTTTGTGAGACAAAGTCAGAATAATTTCGGGTTCCTCTATTTTAACTTTGAAAAATCATTATAAATTGTAAAAATGTTTAGAATATTAAATTCATATTAATAAAAGCTTAATGAGTCAATTTTAAAATGAAATAAACTTCAAATTAATACAAGACTTATGCTAAAAGTTAATAAATTTTAATGAGGAAGAGTCAGAGATGCCTAATAGCAGGATAGAGGAAGGTTTAAAGAATAAAGTGTATTAATTTACCTAAGTATAAATTCTGAAATTTTTATGGTACAAATTTCATTGAGTTTAGTTTCAAAAACAAAAGGCGGATATTAATTTCGAATTATGTGGGTCAAGGTGTAAATAATTTAGTGATTGTTATTCTAGTGGGTAGTCTTGCTAAAAATATGTAATTAGTGAAAATATAATTAATGTTGCATAAAAGTATGTTGTAACGCCCCGAATTTGGGTCTAGAAGGAATGGGCCTTGAGTGTGGGAACGCATAAAAGTTTAGGTGTGCGAGAAATATCACAAATTATGTGTAGCTTTAGTGGCTAAGTATTTGGGCATATTTGGGAGTGCTTGAGAAGCTTGGGTTCAAGTTTGGGTGTTTGCAAAATTTTAATTTTTGGGCTCTTAAGTGAACCTGGATGTTAGATTATAGGACTTATAATAATTAGTGTTTGTTTTATAACATAAAGAGAGAAGGGATCTAGTGGCAATGTGGCGCTACATGTGTGGCAAGGAGTTTGAGGTTCGAGGCATGGCGTGCGCAATTGTATGTTTATTTTGCTGCTTGAGCTAAGGAGGTGTTTGAACTGGACTGGAACTCTGTGGTTGAATTGGTCATAAGGATTTGAATTGAATTTGAATTGAATTTGAATGGGGAGTTGGAGTAAATCAACGAGAAAATTCAGTGGAGGGATTGGTGTAGTTTTTGAAAATGGGAGAAGTTGGAGCCAATTGGGGGAGTTTGTTTAGGCAAATTCGGCTAAGGGCCTATTATGGTGCACTTTTCGGCAATTTGGGGGTGTTGGGGTATCGAATTAGTATAGGTCATTAAGCAGTTTTCCATTTTGTTTCTGGAACATTTTCTTTTGGAGTTTTGTCATTCTAGTTATTGTGTGTTTTGCGTTTTGACCATTCGAGTCTTTCTCCTTCTGTGGTTAGTAATCTTTAAATTTTCATTGGTCACTTTGCCGAAACCCAAGTTATAAGGTGTTGATTTCCTTTCCTCATTGTTCTCAATATTGCTTCTCTCGTTACTTTATTCTTGCCTAGCCGAATTGTCTTTCTTTTCGTGCACTTCTTTTTTTTCTTCCTTTACCTAAATCGATTTCTTCCCATTGGTTTTCTTTATTCTCTTCTCCCTGTTTCCTATTCTTCTTAATGTGAGCCGAATTCAACCTCTCTTTCTCTGCCTTCATTCTTTTTTTCCCCCTTTTCTATCGATCAAATGTTTTGACATACAAGCATTTTGACGAATCGGTATTATTGAGGAGTGAAGGGCACAGAACGTTCTCAAAGCATCAAAACCCATTCTTCTAATATTGGGTTAAGGTAATTCCGGTACCTTTTTGGTTTGGGTATAGGCCGATTACTCTTAGTTCTTTAAGTATTATCTTTATGGATTTTAGGCTATTTCTTAATGGGTTCTATCTATTAATCTCTTATGTATGCAGTTAAGTGTCAGGGTACGTGTGATCAGCTTTAACCAATCTAGGTGTAGTTAGCTACACTCCTTCCGGTCAAGGCTTTAAGTGTGAGCAGTTCCCTTGACTTCACGAAGAGTGTGTAACTGTATGCCTTGTTTTGATAATCCACTGAAAAGCCGAAAATGTGTGTGTTGTTTACTCTGCTATGACTGTAGATCGGCAAAATGTAAAAAAGCTGGAAATATGGCGTATGGTGCTACATGATCGTACGATCTCGCGTGTGGTGAATCGAGCTCATGGAACATGGGCGTATGACGAGGAAGGCCACTATGAGCGAATTCGTGGGCTTAGGTCGTAGTGGGCCACTTGGGCCATGAAATGGGCCAAATAGGCCCAATGGGCCCGTGGGCCCGCTTGTGTCAAATTAGCTATTAGGTGGAATATGGTTGGGCTTATCGTGTCGCGTACTTGGCATAGGCCGTTTTGGGCCATGTTGGGCTGGACTGGGCCATGTGGGCCCATACGGATAAAATGTATGTTATGTGGTAAGTTTTGGACTGGGCTACGTCGTTTATACAATAGTGAATAGTTCTAAGTTAAATGGGTCGTATGAGCCCAATGGGCCTGTGGGCCTGCGTGGGTAAATTTCGCTATTAAGCGGGAAGTAGATAGACTTGTCATGTCGCGCACATGACTTAGGTTGTTTTGGGTCTCGATGGGCAGTGTGGGTCCAATGGGCTGGTGGGCCCACACGGATAAAATTTGCGGTAAGTGACTATTAATAAACCGGGCTATGGTGTACACATAGCCGTATCTAAATTTGGGCTAAATAGGCCACACGAGCGTGTGGGCCCACTTAGGTCAAGTAATAAGCCTTAGGCCCACTTCCACCGTTCTGTCTGTTTAGGTTAATTAGGTCTCTCGAGGAGACAATGGACCCTCGATTGGGACGTTAAGACCCCCAATTTGAAAAATTACTGAAATATCCCATGTTGTAAAATTATCGAAATACCCTTGATTTGTGAAATTACCGAAATACCCTCGACTTGTAAAATTACTAAAATACACCCAATTTGTAAAATTACCAAAATATCCTGACTTGTAAAATTACAAAAATACCCCTAATTTATAAAATTACCGAAATACCCCTATGGGGTAGGATTACCGAAATACCCCTGTAGGGTAAAATGATCGTTTTGCCCTAAAAAGTAAAATGGCTGTTTTGCCCTTGTGGGTAAATGACTGACTTGGGCTATGACTGATTTGACTGTGAATGTATGACTGCGTTTTAATTGACTTGACTGTGGTTATATGACTGATATGCTTTTAATATATGTTTAAATGACTGTTACTGAGTATAGCCATTCTGCATACACATGTGTTGATTGAGCATGACATACATGACATATTGCATGGGGTTGGGACATTGATATGGAGGAACTTCTGTTTTGATAGGGTTACATGGGTCGCACGAGACGACTGTGGACTTAGTATTGATCTGTTAAGGTCGCACGGGTTGCACAAGACGACTGTGGACCGACAGACGGCTTAAAGTTGCGCAATCTGATTATGGCTCTGTGCCAACCTAAAAATGGCTCTGTGCCATCTTGACTATGGCTTTGCGCCAGACGTATTTACCCATGGCTATATGCCTAACATACTTATTGATGACTTTGTGTTGATCATATTTACCCAAGGCTGTGTGCCGATTATATTACTGTCGCTGATGGCTATGTGCCAAACATAATACAGTTATCGATAGCTTTGTGCCAATTATAATACTGCTACTGAAGGCTTAGAGCAGCAGATATACTAGCAGCTTTGCTGCGATTTCGGTTAGTGCCGCAACCGGTGCTAACATTGGTGTGCTGGCTGGGTGGGTTGATTTTATCCCCACGTAAGTGTAGGGTTGGTACGGGTGGTGTGTTGGCTGGATCGGGGTGGGATACATCCTCTTACTATTGCATATCTGTTTATGAGATCTGTCACTGTATTGGGCTTAGGCCCACTTGTTCTGTTATTGGTTTAGGCTAGGCCCAATTGATTCTGTTATGGGCTGTGACCCAAATGATATTGTAGTGGGCTTTGGCCCACGTATGCTCTGAAGTGGACTGTATTATCACTGTTAAAAAGGCTTTGGCCCAGACTGTTTCAATTTCTATTTCTATATACTGATTGCTACTCTAGTAAGGGGATTACACATTGAGTTTTCATAAACTCACCCCGTTTATTAATTGTATAGGTAATCCCCAGCATTATGAGGATGTTGCGAGGGACTCGGAGATGGCCATACGACTGCCTTTGGACTTTATTTATGTTTTAGATTCCGTTTTGGGTTTTCAACTTTTGCAATAAGACCTCTTAAAGTTTCTGGATTTTAACTTTGGGTTTTAATTACTTCGATTTATAATTATTTTTAAACAACACTACGTTTCCATAACATTCTCGAAATGATTTCGCAATTTAGCTTTTAACATCACATTTTCATAAATCAGTTACTTTTAAAATTAACTTCCGCAACTTAAAAGAAATATTGGGAATAGAGTTAATAACTTTTTAATGTACCACTTTATAAAATAAACTAACGTAATTGGGATTTTACTCACGTTTTCAAATAAGAAGGTTTTTAATGAAAACATCATTTTTGAAAAACACTTCAATGTGACATGTCAGATTCGGACCTAACTTCTAGGCCCAGTTTGGGGTATTAGATTTAGTGGTATCAGAGCCAGGTTACAAACTCGACTGTGGATTAGGTTTTAAAATTGAATTACCAAAAGAATTGTTTCAAAGGATTTGAAAAGATTTAGTGTATTCAAAATATTTTTCTAAATGTTTTCCTGAAAGTGTGGCACACTGAGTCTTCGGTACCGAATTCGTAAGTTTTTAAAACTGTTGTTTGTTTCATTAAAAAGCAGTAGATAGAAATACTGTAATTTCTTAAATATTAGACGGTATTGCTGCACGTAAAGCTAGAGTTTGTATTTTTCTGTGTATGTTCTGGAAATGGTATACATGTGTTATTTATCCACTCCGATGGATAGATGGTTTGGTGCGTGCTTGTATTAGTAGGATCAGAGTGCTCAGCGAGAGCGTAGTGTGGTAGGCTAGGTTGTGCGACTATTCTGATAGTTGGAAATTTTGAGGACGAAATTTCTTTAAAGGGGTAGAGTTGTAACGCCCCGAATTTGGGCCTAGAAGGAATGGACCTTGAGTGTGGGAACGCATAAAAGTTTAGGTGTGCAAGAAATATCACAAATTATGTGTAGCTTTAGTGGCTAAGTAATTGGGCATATTTGGGAGTGCTTGAGAAGCCTAGGTTCAAGTCTGGGTGTTTATAAAATTTTAATTTTTGGGCTCTTAAGTGAACCTGGATGTTAGCTTATAGGACTTATATTAATTAGTGTTTGTTTTATGACACAAAGAGAGAAGGGATCTAGTGGCAAGGTGGCGCTACTTGTGTAGCAAGGAGTTTGAGGTTCGAGGCATGGTGTGCGCAATTGTATGTTTATTTTGCTGCTTGAGCTAGGGGGTGTTGGAACTAGACTAGAACTCTGTGGTTGAATTGGTTATAAGAATTTGAATTAAATTTGAATTGAATTTGAATGGGGAGTTGGAGTAAATCAAGGAGAAAATTCAGTGGAGGGATTAGTGTAGTTTTTGAAAATGGGAGAAGTTGGAGCCAATTGGGGGAGTTTGTTTAGGAAAATTCGGCTAAGGGCCCATTATGGTGCACTTTTCGGCAATTTGGGGGTGTTGGGGTATCGAATTAGTATAGGTCATTAAGTAGTTTTCCATTTTGTTTCTAGAGCATTTTCTTTTGGAGTTTTGTCATTGTAGTTATTGTGTGTTTTGCGTTTTGACCGTTCGAGTCTTTCTCATTCTCTGGTTAGTAATCTTCAAATTTCCATTGGTCACTTTGCCGAAACCCAAGTCATAAGGTGCCGATTTCCTTTCCTCATTGTTCTCAATATTGCTTCTCTCGTTACTTTATTCTTGCCTAGCCGAATTGTCTTTCTTCTCGTGCACTTCTTTTTCTTTTTCTTCCTTTACCTAAACCGATTTCTTCCCATTGGTTTTCTTTATTCTCTTCTCCCTGTTTCCTATTCTTCTTAATGTGAGCCGAATTCAACCTCCTTTCTCTGCCTTCATTCTTTTTTTTTTCCCTTTTCTATAGATCAAACATTTCGACCTACAAGCGATCTGACGAATCGGTATTACTGAGGAGTGAAGGGCACAGAACATTCTCGAAGCATTGAAACCCAGTCTTCCAATATTGGGTTAAGATAATTCCGATACCTTGTTGGTTTGGGTATAGGCCTATTACTTTTAGTTCTTTAAGTATTATCTTTATGGGTTTTAGGCTATTTCTTAACGGGTTCTATCTATTAATCTTTTATGTGTGCAGTTAAGTGCCTGGGTACGTGTGATCGGCTTTAACTAATCTAGGTGTAGTTAGCCGCACTCCTTCCGATCAAGGCTTTAGGTGTGAGCAGTTCCCTCGACTTCACGAAGAGGTGTGTAACCGTATGCCTTGTTTTGATAATTGACTGAAAAGCTGAAAATGTGTGTGTTGTTTACTCTCCTATGACTGTAGTTTGGCAAAATGCCAAAAAGTCAAAAATATGATGTATGGTGCCACATGAGCGTGCGATGGTGCGTGTGGTGAACCGAGCTCATGGAACGTGGGTGTATGATGAGGAAGGACACCATGAGCGAATTCGTGGGCTTAGGCCATAGTGGGCCACTTGGGCCACGAAATGGGCTAAATAGGCCTAATGGGCCCGTGGACCCGCTTATGTCAAATCAACTGCTAGGTGGAATATGGTTGGGCTTGTCATGTCGCGTACATGGCATATGTCGTTCTTGGCCACGTTGGGCTGGACTGTGCCATGTAGGTCTAATAGGCTTGTGGGCCCACACGGATAAAATTTTTGTTGTATGGTAAGTTTTGGACTGGGCTACGTCGTTCGTACAGTTGTGAATAGTTTTGGGTTAAATGGGCCGATGGGCCCAATGGGCCTGTGGGCCCGCGTGGGTAAATTTAGCTGTTAAGCGGGAAGTATATAGATTTATCATGTCGCGCATATGACTTATGTTGTTTTGGGCCTCGATTGGCGTCTGGGCCTAATAGGATGGTGGGCCCACACGGATAAAATCTATGGTAAGTGACTATTAATGAATCGGGCTATGGTGTACACATAGCCGTATCTAAATTTGGGCTAAATGAGCCACACAGCGTGTGGGCGCACTTGGGTCGAGTAATGGCCTTAGGCCCACTTGCACCGTTATGTCTGTTTAGGTTACTGAGGTTGCTCGAGGTGACAATGGACACTCGGTTGGATTGTTAAGACCCCCGATTTGTAAAATTATCGAGATACCCTTGATTTGTGAAATTATCGAAATACCCCTGATTTATGAAATTACCGAAATACCATTGATTTATGAAATTACCGAAATACTCCCGACTTGTAAAATTACTGAAATACCCTTAATTTATAAAATTACTGAAATACCCCTGATTTATAAAATTACTGAAATACCCTCGATTTATAAAATTACAGAAACACCCCTGTACGGTAGGATTACCGAAATACCCTTGTAGGGTAAAGTGACAATTTTACCCTAAAGAGTAAAATAACTGTTTTGCCCTTGTAGGTAAATGACTGACTTGGGCTACGATTGATTTGACTGTGAATGTATGACTGCGTTTTAATTGACTTGACTATAGTTGTATGACTGATATGCTTTTAATATATGTTTAAATGACTGTTACTAAGTATGGCCATTTTGCATACACGTGTAATGATTGAGCATGACATACACGATATATTGCATAGGGTTGGGATATTGATATGTAGGAAGTTCTATTCTGATAGGGTCGCACGGGCCGCACGAGATGACTGTAGACCTAGTATTGATCTGTTAAGGTCACACGAGTCGTACAAGACGACTGTGGACCGACGGACGGCTTAAAGCTTCGTAATCTGATTATGGCTCTATGCCAACCTACAAATGGCTCTGTGCCATCTTGACTATGGCTTTGCGCCAAACGTATTTTCCCGTGGCTATGTGCCTAACATACTTATTGATGACTCTGAGTCGATCATATTTACCCAAGGCTGTGAGCTAATTATATTACTGTCGCTGATGCCTATGTGCCAAACATAATACAGTTACCAATGGCTTTGTGCCAATTATAATACCACTATTGAAGGCTTAGTGTCACATATATACTAGCAACTTTGCTGCGATTTCGGTTAGTGTTGCAACCAGTGCTAACATTGGTGTGCTGGCTGGGTAGGTCAATTTTATCCCCACGTAAGTGTAAGGTTGGTACGGGTGGTGTGTTGGCTGGATTAGGGTGGGATGCATCCTCATACTGTTGCATATCTATTTATGAGATCTGTCACTATATTGGGCTTAGGCCCACTTGTTCTGTTATTAGTTTGGGCTAGGCCCAATTGATTCTATTGTGGGCTGTGACCTAAATGATATTATAGTGGGCTTCAGCCCACGTATGCTCTGAACTGGACTATACTGTTACTGCTAGAAGTGCTTTGGCCCAGACTGTTCCGGTTTCTATTTTTGTATACTGACTGCTACTCTAGTAAGGGGATTACACATTGAGTTTTCATAAACTCACCCTGTTTATTAACTATGTAGGTAATCCCCAGCATTAGGAGGATCGGTGCTGCGAGGGACTCGAAGATGGCCACACGACTGCCTTTGGACTTTATTTATGTTTTAGATTCCATTTTGGGTTTTCAACTTTTGCAATAAGACCTCTTAAATTTTTGGATTTTAACTTTTGGTTTTAATTACTTTTATTTATAACTATTTTTAAACAACACTACGTTTCTGCAACATTCTCGGAACGGTTTCGCAACTTAGTTTTTAACATCACGTTTTCGTAAATCAATTACTTTTAAAGTTAGCTTCCGCAACTTAAAAGAAATTTTGGGAATAGAGTTAATAACTTTTCAATGTACCACTTTATTAAAGAAACTAACGTAGTTGGGATTTTACTCAAGTTTCAAATAAGAAGGGTTTTCAATAAAAACATGGTTTTCGAAAAACACTTCAATGTGACACGTCAGATTTGGGCCTAACTTCTAGGCCTGGTTTGGGGTGTTACATATGCTATACTAGAAGTTCTAAATACTCGTATAAAAATATTTATCACTTATAGGATGTGGAATGGAGAGGAGGAGGAGGAAAAATAATAGAAGAGCATAATATTAAAAAGTTGTTATAAATGATGGAATTGCTAATATACAAGAGAAGTGTAAATGAATTGATGGAACATTAAGTGAATAATTGTTTTATGATGATTTAGTGGACTTATTTGTAAAAAAAAAAAGGATGGACAAAATAGGGTGCATGTCGTGACGTTGAATATAAGACATTGCGGAGCTCGAGTCAATGAGTGATGTCGTTACAAGGAACCCCAACGTCGCGACAACAACTTGAGGAAACTTTGTAATTTAGTCCCAATTCAATTATAAACTATTATGAATGCCATCAGAAGTTTGAATTGAATTAAAATAGATTTTTAAATTATTTTCTAAACGCCATTTAGTCTTAGTAGTGTGATATAAAATGATTGAATGAATCAAATTTAACAAAAGTTGCTTCGGCAACGAATGTAACATTTCATTGCTCGGTCCCCAAGCAGGTGGGGTATTAGGGTGCTACATTAACATTTGAAGAATGTATTTTGTTTCTAAACTCATGATCATGAACCTATGGCTCTAATGAAAATTCAATGAAGTGTTTATGGTTTTTAAAGGGTTCTCTAATGAAAATTCAATGAAGTGTTTATGGTTTTTAAAGGGTACTATCTTATTTATTCTTGAATGATAAATAGTTTATATTTTATACTGATTTAAACTATAGTTTAAATTGGTTTACGCCAAATACGGTTTTAAAGATAATGGTTTTAAGGTAGTTGTAACAACCCGTTTTTAGTGAAATTAAAATAGTGGTTTTGGGACCACAAATCTGAATTTGAAATATTTTTTATTATTATTTTAATGTTTATAGAATGATTGAATGATTTTGTGAAAGTTTCGTTTAGAAATTTTATCGTTTGACTAGTCAATTTGATAAAAAGGACTAAATCGCGTAAAGTGAAAAAGTGTTATTCTATTAGTTAAAGGTATTCAATAGCTATAGAACCATAAATTTAAGGTCCTTATGTTGTAATTATTCCATTAATAAAGGTAATGGAAAAATATGGACGAGTATTAAATGATTTTTAGGTTTTATAACTAAGGTTAAATTTGTAATTTAGTGAATTAATAAGTAAAATAATCAAGTAACAAAAGCTATCATCTTTCTTCTTCAATATTTTCACCAAAAATTAAAAGCTTAAGAATCCATGGGAGATTTTTAGGGTTCGACCACATGCAAGCTTAATTGTAAGTCCATTTTTGTTCAGTTTTTAATGATTTCTATGTTTTTGAGATCGTTGCAGCTTAATATAGCTAGCTCAGGGACTATTTTAAAAAACTGTTAAAGATTTTGAATGATGCCATTGATGAATACATGTGTGTTTTGATATTTGATGACAGATTATGAATGTTGGTTGTGAATTATACAAGTTTTCTAAAGTGATTTTAGTGAAAATGCAAATTAAGGATTAAATTATGAAATGTGGAAACTTTGTGGTTAAAATGTAAAATAAATGAAAAATATGGGCTTCTAGGAGCATAATAGTAATTTGGCTAGCATGGGTTGTGGTTGAATTGCATTAATTTGTGTTTTTATGAAATAAGGACTAAATTGTAAAAGATGTGAAATGCTAGGAGCAATTGTGTAAAAATGCCTTAAAGTGAAATTTGGACTAAATTGAATAGAGAGATGATTAAATAAGTTAATTTTGATTATATTTAGATCAAGAAAGGTGAAATACAGACTTTGATCGAGGAAAGAATAAAGTTATAGAATAGTTGACTCATTTCACCGTTTTAGCATCCGAGGTAAGTTCGTATGTAATAAGCATTGTATATTTATGATTTAAATGCTTTGATGTTGCATAAACTGTGAATACGAGACTATTGACATGTTCGATAATGATTTGACGATGACTTAGCATTTGAAATCCTGGTTGAGTATTGTGATTATGTGATCCGGGTGCTGGTCTTGTACGTCCTACTAGTGGCTGAGTATACCGGCATGTGTTTCGGTTACTTGATATTTTCTGTGAGTAGCACCGTGTAGCTACATCTTGACCCACATCTTGTGTAAGCAGGCCCGTTGATAGCTCTAGTGCGAGTAGTATATGTGATATGAGATTGAAATATATTAGGCTATATATGTGGCACTTAGGGTGTGAGTGTTCCATGTATCCAATAGTATTCCAAATGATTCAACGGGTAAATGAAAGATGTGGATGTGTATGAGATTGATACGAGATAGTATAGGTATGTACATAACTGTATAAGCTTAAATCGAAGAAGTTGTAAAGTTCATGCATACGATTATGATTGAAAATGTGAAAGGTTTGTTAGTTAAATGAATTACATGTTGATATGTTCAAATTAATAATTTGTATATTCATGTTAAGATTGAGTTTATTTCATACGAGCTTACTAAGCTATAATAGCTTATTTTATTTAATTTTCCATGTTTTATAATGATTTTAAAGGTAGCTCAGACTCGGGGATCGTCAGATACATCGTCACACTATCAATCTATCAATTTGGTACTTTTAAATCTATGTTTTGGAATATATAGCATGTATAGGGATTTTGGTCATTTTGGTATATTTAGTAATGTGTTGTGCCATTTGAAATGGCTTGTAAATATCTATGTTTTGGTTTGTATATATATATATATATATATATATATATATATAGCCATCTAAGTTGGTTTATATGGATGATTTTGGTGATGTGTATATATATATATATGTGCAAATGGCCTTTGATGTATGGTATAATTGTCTTATGAATAGCTTATTGAGATTTAGTATTGAAGGTGATAATGGATTGATATTGAGGATATATTAGCATGTTATGTATAGGCAAAATATTGCATATGATAAGTGAATTATTTAGATGGTTTGGGTTGTGATTTTGGCATGTATTTCAAAATGGTCAATTGGTGTTTATAAGCTTTGTGGTTGATGGTAATGAAATAATATGATTTTGGACTTGTATATGGTTGGCTTGAATAAATATTTATGCCTTGTGTTGGTGCCAAATGATGTGGTGTAGGTACATGCAAGATAGGGTGGCAAAATGGCTTGGTAAATAGCTTATTTTTGTCCACACGGGTAGAGACACGGACGTATGTCTCAGCCGTGTGTGATACACGGTCATGTATACAGCCGTGTGTCCCCTGGTATTGAAATTAAAAACAAGTCAGTATGTTCTACACGGCCTCACACATGGGTGTGTGACTTGGCCTTGTGGCATAAGTCAGCATACCCTACAAGTTTGGCACGGCCTGGTACGTGGGTGTGTATGGCAAATTTTAAGGCACACAGGCTAGCCACACGAGCGTGTGTGTTGGCTGTGTGACTTATGTCAGAGAGTTACACGGGGTCAGACACGGTTAGGACACAGCCATGTGCTCCCATTTCGAATGTCCACACGGCCGGGCCACACGTACGTGTGTCCCCTATTTTGAGAAAAATTTTCTAAGTGTTTTCAAAGTTTCCAAAGTTATCGATTCAGTCCTAAACCACTCCTAATGTATGTTTAGGGCCTCATAGGCTCATATTAGGGACAAAATGATCGATTGTGAATGAAATTTATATGATTTGATTAATTGTATGTGAAACGTATATTTAAAATGTGTTATAAGTCCGGTAATGCTCCGTAACCCTATTCCGGCGATGAATACAGGTGAGGGTGTTACATTTATTGGTATCAGAGATACGGTTTAGTCGATTCTCAGACTAATGAAGCGTCTGTGAGAGTCTAGCTATACATGTCATATATAAATTGTGATAGTGTGATGACTCTTGACAATTTAAAATGTGTTTTCGTATAGTAAATGGATCCCGGTCGAGCTATAACTGACAATGTTGAGAGTAATGCGCTAGCCCCCATTCATGGGGCAGTGCTACTTGAATCTAGAAATGTATCGAGTAGTCATGGAGGAGAGGCTAAAGATACATTTTTCCAAATGATGAACGAATAGTTCACACAATTTGTCCAGACAAATCCGGTTGCTCAACAACCTCCACCCCTACCTAATCTTCAACCTATTCTCGTAGCTCCTCAAGTTATGGAACTTCAACGACTGAATAAGCCTCCAGTTGATAAAATCTAAAAATATGGGGCTGAAAAGTTCAGAGCTACCATTGATGATGATCCTGAATGAACTGAATTTTGGCTTGAAAATACTAGTCGGGTATTTGATGAACTGTCATGTACTCCAGTCGAGTGTTTAAAATGTGCCATATCGTTATTGAGGGACACTGAGTACAAATGGTGGAATACTCTAGTATCAGTGGTACCGAGAGAAAGAATGACCTGGGAATTCTTTCAGACTGAGTTTTGAAAGAAATATATAAGTCATAGATTTCTCGATCAAAAGCATGAAGAGTTTCTAGATTTGAAATAGGGCCGAATGACTGTGACCGAGTACGAAGAAGAAAATTTATACAGTTAAGCAAGTATGCTTGGGAGTATGTTTCCACTAAAGAAATCATGTGCAAGTGCTTCATTGATGGGTTGAACGAGGACAATAAACTTCTAGTCGAAATTCTAGAATTAAAAGAATTTGTAACGCCCTAAAAATCCTAAGTATTTATATTTTTTGTATGTTTGTGTTACACAACTGTGTGTCTGCCTCAGTGGTTAAGTTTTCTGAGAAGTGTCTGAGAAGTCTTTGGTTCAAGCCTTGGCTTGTGCAAAAAGTTTTGTTTTTAATGGATAAACCTCTGTCTCTAGTCAGTAGGCTTTTAAGTAAATATGGGTATTTCATGTCAGAAAAGGCCTGCTAGTCTAGGGGATAAGTGACGAGTCATTGTTACTGAAGGTCTTGAGTTCGAGTCTTGCTATGCGCAAGGTGTGTTGTATTTTGCTGCCAGTGGTGGGAGTTTTCTAGCTTAGCTGAAACTCTAAAGAGTTTGGGGGGAGTTTGAATTAGATGGTTGAGAGTTGAAGGAGAGTTTTGAGGAGTGGATCAAGGGATTTGGTGGATGGTTTGAGTGATTTTAGGAGAAAAATATGGGATTTGAAATTTTGGGAGAGTTGGTGCCGTATTGGGATTTTGGTCACTCAAAGAATTCGACTTTGGGTTAGCAATTGCGCTCCATTTTCGGTGGCTGTCAACATTTGGTTCTTTTCTTTTCTTTGGAGGCCGAATTATGCTTGGGAGTCTTGTTGTATCTTTTATTTTTGCTTATTTCGAGTTTGAACTTTTCTTCAGTCCCTTGCTTGCCATTTTTCTCTTTTTCCCCTACCCTTCTATAAGGCACTCTTCTCTTTTCCTTTTTGGCCAAATGCTCTCTTTGCTCCTTTCTCTATTCTTTTGAGTCTAACAATTTCCCTTCTTTTGCATCTTATTGTTTTGGCCGATTCTCTTTACTTCTCTCTCTCAATTGGTTCTTGATAGTCACTATTTCCCTTTGTGCTTTGGCCGAATATTGCTTCTCTTCCCCTTTCTTGTCTTTCAATTTTTAGACAGATCCCTTTTCTCATTTTTCTTGCTTTCCTGCCAATTTTCCTTCTCTGTTTCTTCCTCGTTTCCTTCAGTAGGCTGTGCATCTACTTGCACGTTTCCTTGGTCGAATATTGGTAGGTAAGTCTTTGCTTTACTTCTACTCCTTTTGACTTTTCTCTTTTTTGAGCACCATTTCTTTTCCTCTTCCTGTCGTTACCCATCTCTGTTTATTGTTTCAATTCAATCTTCCTCTTCGGTTCTTGGTTCGCTACATCACCGACTTACATTCTGCTCTTTCATTGTTGGTAAATGTTTTAGGTATTGTTGTAACAAATCATAAGTTACTAAATAAAGGTAGTGTTAAGCGGTAACTGCGGTTCAGTCAAGATTGTATTATGATTCAAGTATAGTTTTAATAAAAAAGTTGTGACTTTCGTGTAGGTGGAGATCAAGGTTGATTGGTGTGTCTCTTAAGAACTAATGGTGCGATTTCAATTGATTTTCGGTAAGGAGATGGCTATTGTGATCGTTTTAGAACTTCGTTAGATTCCATTTGATACATAAGTTAAGTAATTGATTAAATGGTATGTTGATTGAATCCAGGTATATGAGTATTCGGAGTGCGGTTAACTTCAGATCACATCAGGTGTGTACAAACGCATCTCCGACTATAGAAATTGGCAAAAGTAGGAATGAGTGAATGTCGACGCCACACGGGCGTGCTCGCGACCATGTAGGTAGGCCATGTGACTAAACATGAGCGTATTGACAACATGGCCGGCCATGAGTGATTTCAAGGGCTAAGGCCGTATTGGGCTATATTGGGCCTAAATGGGCCGTGTAGGCCCCATAGGCATATAGGCCCCATACGGGTAAACTGCACGGACGTATGGAGAATATTGGGCCAGGCTATGTAATCCACACGACCAAGGCCATTTCTGGGCTATGTTGGCCCACATGGGCCCACAAAATGGGCCTTGGGCCCATTTTTACTGTTGGACTGTTAAGGTTGCATGGGTCGCCCGAGACGACTGTAGACCTACTTTTGGGTCGGAAAGTTTACCTAGACCCTTTAATTGATAAAATGATTGTTATGCCCCTCTATGATAAGATGATTGTTTTGCCCCTATGTGATGTATGATTGTATTTAAACATGCCATATTAGACGTATTGAGTACATGTATGATATTATGACATGACATGACATGACATGATGCATGATGTGTTGCATGGGGATTGGGTTTATTTATGATTAGAGGAAGTGTACTGTACTGGCAGCTCTGCTGCAAATATTGTTTAGTGTCGCAACCGGTACTACTTGGATTGTAGGGATAGGTGGGTTGATTATATCCCCACATAGAGTACAGGGTTAGACGGAGATGGAGTGTAGAGGCTGGCTGGGTAGGATCTTTTGATTGCATATCTGTACTGTTACTGTGATGGTCTCAGGCCCAAACTGATACTAATACTATGATGGGCTAGGGCCTTAACTGAGACTGAACCATTATAGAAGTGGGCTTAGGCCCAGACTCTATATGTTCATTGTTTGCTATTTGATATGTGATTACACACTGAGTTTTCATAACTCACCCATCTGTTTATCTGTACAGGTAATCCCCGGAATTAGGCAGATCGGTGCTGCGAGGGACTCAAAAGTGGCCACACGACCGCACATACTTTCATATTTGATTTTTAAATTATAAGTAATTTTATTTTGGGTTTTTTTTGTAATAAGGCCTTTATGGATTTTTACTTTAATTTGGGTTTTTATTTGTTTTGATTTATAACTGCTAGCAGTAGGGGAAGACACGGGTTTTCAAAAAAGGTAAATGCTTTTCAAAAATACCTCGAATACGCAACCTGTTTTAAGAGCTTCCACAAGAAATAACGTTTTGAAAATTAATGACGTTTTGATATGATTAAATTTTTGCCAAACGACTTACATTTGGAAGTGAACAAGACATCATTAAATCATCATTAAGATCATAAAGAGGTTAAATATAAAACGGGTCTTTCAATGATATCTCGCTTTATGAAAAACACTTCAATTTCACATCGTCAGATTCGGCCATAACATCTAAGCCGGGTTTGGGTGTTACAGAATCTGTTGTCCTGGTTGATAGAGCTTGCAAAGCCGAAGAGCTTAACAATGAAAAGAGAAAAGTAGATTCAGAGGCTAGAGATTCGAGAAAAAGACCGATGAATAAACCATATCAGTCTTCATCAAATAAATTCAAAGATTCATTCACTTACCCAAATGTTTCAATCGGGCATTCGAGTAGAGATTGTGGAAAACAAAACTCAAGTTCTAAAGCTCAAGCTATGTCAGTATTAAGTGTTGGTAGTGTGTGAAATCATATACCTGAATGTCAGCAATCTGGAAGACATCATCCTGATGAATGTAGAATGAATAACCGGGCCTGTTTAAAATGTGGTTCGCAAGATCATTTCATACAGGATTGCCCAGAACTAGTAGAGAAAGAAAATGTTCAAAATGCAAGACCGAGTAACACAGCCACTAGAGGGAGGCCACCAAGAAATGTGGGAAATGTGAGTGGTAATCGCTGTACTACGAGAGATTCTATAGTAAGATCCGAGGCCAGAGCACATGCTAGAGCTTATGCTATTTGCGCTCGCGAAGAGGCATCATCACCTGATGTTATCACTGGTACATTTTCTCTTTACGACACTAATATGATTGCATTGATTGATCTTGGATCAACTCATTCGTATATCTATATGAATTTAGTGTTTAGTAAGAATTTAACTGTTGAGTCTACAGAGTTTGTGATTAAAGTATCGAACCCTTTAGGAAAATATGTTCTCGTTGATAAAGTTTGCAAGAACTGTCCTTTAATGACTCAGGGTTATTATTTTTCTGCAGATTTAATGCTTTTGCTATTTGATGAGTTCGATATAATTTTGGGTATGGATTGGTTAACTCTGCATGATGCTGTTGTGAATTGTAGATGAAAGATTATTAAATTGAAATGTTAGAATAGTGAAATTATTCGAATTGAATCATATGAATCGAATGAATTGCCTACTGTGATTTTATCTATGTCAGCTTATAGATATATGAGAAAAGGGTGTGAAACTTATCTTGCTTATGTTTTAGATACAAAAGTATCTTAATCAAAGATTGAATCAGTGCCTTATTCTGTGAATATCCGGATGTATGTCCAGAAGAATTACCGAGGTTACCACCAATAAGAGAAGTGAATTTGCTATTGAGTTAGTACCGAAAACATCTCCGATATCGATAGCTTCGTACAGAATGGCTCTGACAGAATTGAAAGAGTTGAAATCTCAGTTGCAAGATTAACATATAAAGGTTTTGCACGACCTAGTTTTTCACCCTAGGGTGCGCTAGTATTGTTCGTAAAGAAGAAAGACGAATCAATGAGGATGTGTATTGACTATCGACAGCTCAACAAAGTTACGATAAAGAACAAGTATCCGTTGCCGAGAATAGATGATTTGTTTGATCAGTTTAAAGGGGCAACAATATTTTCAAAGATTGATCTACGGTCTGGTTATTATCAGTTGCGAGTTAAAGATTTAGATGTGCCTAAAACTGCTTTCAAAACGAGATACAGACATTATGAATTTCTTGTTATGCCTTTTGGATTGACTAATACTCCTTCAGTCTTTATAGATTTGATGATCCAGATTTTTAGACCGTATTTAGATAGATTCGTTCTTGGGTTCACTGACGACATTTTGATTTATTCACAAGATAAGTCTGAGCATGCCGAGCATTTGAGAATTACGTTACAAACTTTGAGAGATAAGAAACTATTTACTAAATTCAGCAAGTGTGAGTTTTGGTTTAGAGAAGTCAAATTTTTGGGACATATTGTTTCAGCTGAAGGTATACGAGTTGACCCGAGAAAGATTTTAACTATTTTTTACTAGAAACCACCGAGGAATGTATCCAGAGTTAGAAGTTTTCTAGGGTTAGTTGGTTATTATTGACGTTTTGTTAAAGGATTCTCGATGATTGCTACACCATTGACTAGATTACTACAAAAAAAGATGTGAAATTTGAATGGTCCGAGAAATGTCAATAGAGTTTCGATCAGTTGAAAGTATTGTTAACTGAGGCACCAGTGTTGGTTCAATCTGAGTCAGGTAAAGAATTCGTGATTGATAGCGACGCGTCATTGAATGGTTTAGGTTGTGTTTTGATGCAAGAAGGAAAAGTTATAGCTTTTGCCTCCAGACAGTTAAAACCTCACGAAAAGAACTATCCGACGCATGATTTAGAGTTGGTTTGTATTATTTACGCATTGAAAATTTGGCGACATCATTTGTATGGTGAAAAATGTCATATCTTTATCGATCACAAAAGTTTAAAGTATATAATGACTCAAAAGGACCTCAATTTGCGACAACGAAGATGGCTCGAACTGTTGAAAGATTATGAGTTGGCAATTTATTATCATCCGGGGAAAGAAAATGTAGTCGCAGATGCTTTGAGTAGAAAATCTCTATTTTCTCTGAGAGTGATGAATGCAAGATTGACTTTGTCTGATGATGGTTCGATTCTAGCAGAGTTGAAAGCTAAACCAATTTATCTTCAGCAAATTTGTGAAGCTCAAAAGTGTGATACTGAGTTACAAGTTAAAAGAGTTTAATGTGAGTCGAATAGTGATTCAGACTATCAGATCAGAGCCAATGATTGTTGAATGTTCTGAAACAGAATTTGCGTGCCAAAGAATTCCGAACTCATTCAAAAAATTTTGCACGAAGCACATAGTGGTTGTCTATCTATTCACCCGGGGAGTACCAAAATGTATAATGACTTGAAACAACTATATTGGTGGTCGGGTATGAAATGAGACATTTCAAAATTTGTATCGAGATGTTTGGTGTGTCAACAAGTTAAAGCTGAGCATCAAGTGCCTTCAAGATTGTTACAGCCTATGCTGATACTAGAGTGGAAATGTGATAGAGCTATGATGGATTTCGTATCGGGTTTGCCCCTATCTCCGAAAAAGAAAGATGTTATCTGAGTTGTCGTTGATCTACTGACAAAATCTACACATTTCATTCATGTACGTACTGACTATTCACTTAATAAATTAGCTGAATTGTACATATCTGAGATCGTTAGGTTGCACGGGTGCCAATTTTGATTATTTTGGACAAAGATCCAAGATTTACATCACGATTTTGGAAGACATCCGCAAACTGACGGTTAGTCTGAGAGAGTAATTCAGATTCTCAAAGATATGCTTCATTGTTGTGTGCTGGAGTTCGAAGGTAATTGTGTGAAATATTTGTCGTTGGTTGAATTTGCGTATAATAACAGTTTTCAATCGAGTATAAAGATGGCACCGTACGAAGCTTTGTATAGTCGCAAATGTCGAACTCCATTGTACTGGACTGAGTTGAGAGAGAAAAAGATTCATAGGGTTGATTTAATCCGAGAGACTGAAGAAAAAATGAAAGTAATTCGCGACAGTTTGAAAGCAACTTTAGATCGACATAAATCGTATGCGAATTTGAAACGAAAAGACCTTGAATTTCATATTAGTGATAAAGTGTTTTTGAAAGTATCTCTATGGGAGAAAATCCTTAGATTTGGTCGTAAAGGCAAGTTGTGTCTGCGATTCATCGGACCGTATGAGATCATTGAAAGAATAGAACCAGTAGCATATCGGCTATATTTATCGTCAGAATTAGAAAAGATTCATAATGTGTTTTCATGTGCCGATGTTGCAACGTTATAGATAAGATCCATCACACGTAATTTCTCCAGCAAAAATCGAGATTCAATCTGACATGACATACAACAAAGAACCGATCAGAATTTTAGCTCGAGAGGTTAAAGAATTGAGAAATAAAAGCATAGTTCTCTTGAAAGTACTTTGGCAATGTCACGGGGTTGAAGATGCTACGTGGGAACCCGAGGAAACTATGAGAAAACAGTACTATAATCTATTCACTGGTAAGATTTTCGGGGACGAAAAATCCCTAAGGGGGGAGAGTTGTAACAACCCATTTTTAGTCAAATCGAAACAGTGGTTTTGGGACCACAAATCCAAATTCGAAATATTTATTTTATTGTTATTTTAATGTTAATAGCATGATTGAATAATTGTGTGAAAGTTTCGTTTAGAAATTTTATCATTCGACTAGTCAATTTGATAAAAAGAACTAAATTGCATAAAGTGCAAAAGCGTTGTTATATTAGTTTAAGGTATTCAATAGTTATAGAACCATAAATTTAATGTCCTTATGTTGTAATTATTCCATTAATAAAGGTAATGGAAAAATATGGACAAGTATTAAATGATTTTTAGGTTTTATAACTAAGGTTAAATTTGTAATTTAGTGAATTAATAAGTACAATAATTAAGTAACTAAAGCTATCATCTTTTTTCTTCAATATTTTCACCAAAAATTGAAAGCTTAAGAAGCCATGGGAGATTTTTAGGGTTCGACCACATGCAAGCTTAATTGTAAGTCCATTTTTGTTCAATTTTTAATGATTTCTATGTTTTTGAGATCGTTGCAGCTTAATCTAGCTAGCCCATGGATTATTTTGCAAAACTGTTAAAGATTTTTAATGATTCCATTGATGAATACATATGTGTTTAGATGTTTGATGATAGGTTATGAATGTTGGTTGTGAATTATACAAGTTTTATAAAGTGATTTTTAGTGAAAATGCAAATTAGGGATTAAATTGTAAAATGTAGACACTTTGTGGTTAAAATGTAAAATAAATGAAAAATATGGGTTTCTAGGGGCATAATAGAAATTTGGATTGCATAGGTTGTGGTTGAATTGCATTAATTTGTGTTTTTATGAAATAAGGACTAAATTGTAAAAGATGTGAAATACTAGGAGGAATTGTGTAAAAATGCCTTAAAGTTAATTTTGGACTAAATTGAATAAAGAGATGATTAAATAAGTTAATTTTGATTATATTTAAATTAAGAAAGGCAAAATATGGACTTGGATCGGGGAAAGAATAAAGTTACGAAATGTTGACTCGTTTTGCCGTTTTAGCGTCCGAGGTAAGTTCGTATGTAATAAGCATTCTATATTTATGATTTAAATGCTTTGATATTGCATAAACTATGAATACGAGACTACGAACATGTTCGATAATGATTCGACGACGACTTGGCATTTGAAATCCCTGTTGAACTTTAGGAATAGATTTGGATACTAGTGACATGTCATTAGGGACTATTGTGATTATGTGATCCGGGTGCTGGTCCTGTACGTCCTACCGGTGGCTGAGTATAGCGACATGTGTTGCGGTTATTTGACAGGTTGTGTGAGCAGCACCGTGTAGCTACGTCTTGACCCACAGCTTGTGTGAGCAGGCCCATTGATAGCTCTAGTGTGAGCAGTATATGTGATATGAGATTGAGATAGCTTCGGCTATATATGTGGTGTAATGGCCTAAATTCAAGGTTATCAGAACAGTGGTTTCATAACTACAAATCCGATTTAATGAGAAATTTATTTTAATATTTTTGCATGAATATTGATATGATAGGAAAATCATATGAAAATATCGATAGAAAAATTTTACCGATTTAGTGGTTAGTTAGAAAAAGAAATTATTGAAGAAATTGGGAAAAAATAATGTAGCCAGACCTTGATCTCGTAAAACCGAGTCGGAAATATTTTTTAAATATTTATGAAATGTTAGTAATGTGGTATTAAAATTTCATTAGGAAATTTTAATATTTGGGTAATCAATTAAATGAAAAGGACTAAATTGGAAAAAGGTGTAAAAGTGGCTGAGATGATTAAATAGCTTAAGTGTCTAGTGAGAAAGGATTTAAAAGGCAATTAGACCCAAATTTTATTTGGGCTGGACCGCAAAGGCATAAAATCAGCAAGAAAATGGATGATTGATTTAAAGGCAAAATTGAAATATTGCATAATTAACTAAATAAAATTAGGACTAATATGGAAATATCTAGATTTCTTGTGATTTCTCTTCATTCTGATCAGCCAAAATGCCATGGGGGGGTTCTTTAAGCTGGTATTTCATAATTTTTGCACCAAGTGAGTTAATCCTTGCCTTTTTCTTGTAATTTTTGTGTTTTTAAGACTTTTACAACTAGGTCCTACTATTAAATTCATTAGTTTTTTATTTCATGGATGAAATTGAAAGTCATCATGCTTGAGTGCTGTATGTTTATGATGAAATCGCTTGATATTAAAGTTTAATTTGCTTATGAGATTATTTTATTAGGTCATTTCAATAAAAATTGATTTTTAGGACCTAATTGTGAAAAAGTTTGGAATTAAAGTCTAGTGCTGAAATTCTTATTCCCAAAGGTTATAAAGTAGTTTAAAGTGATAGAATAAAGTGCTAATTAAGAAAAATCAGCTCAATTTGGAGGTTAATTGAGCAAGGATGAAATTATCATTTATTAAAAGCTTAGGGGAAAAATGGTAATGAACATCTTGCACTAAAACAGTTTTGGACAGCAGCAGTAGGCTAACTTTGAAAAATCACCATAAATTGTGAAAATCAAATTAGAGGATGAAAAAAATATGAAATTAAATATTATTGAGTCTAGTTTCTCCTAGAAGAAACGGTGTAAGAAATAGAATTGTAAATCATGAGATATAATAAATTTTGTGAGATAAGGTTAGAATGAATTCGGGTTACCCTCTTCTGAATTTGAAAAATCATCAAAAATGGGAGAAAAATAATTAAGAGTTAAAATTTACATGTTTAAATTATTGATGATTCTATTTTCAATAGAAACAAATGGAAACATCATCCAAATTTTTTACTAATAGATAATTAATTTTTAGCAAAGAAAGGTCGAAGCTGTCAGACAGTAGAACAGGGGTAAGTTTGAAGATTTTACTATACTTATTGGCTGAACAAAAAATTCTGAAACTTTTATGATAGAAAGGTATTTGAGTCTAGTTTCAGAAACATCAAGCAGTTTTTAATATGGAATTCTTTAGCTTGAGATATAAATAATTTAGTGACTACGACTCAAGTAGACAGCTCTGAATGGACTATAAATAATAGTGGAATTATAGATAATGTTACATACGAACATGAAATGTATTAAATTGATGATTAAATTTATTTATTTAGATCTAGAAAATTCAAATATGAAGCTAGATCGAGGAAAGAAAAAAGTTCGGGATTAGTAGATTTTTGTATACGAACAAGTATCGAGGTAAGTTTGTGTAACTTGAATTATATTCTTAAATGCTTGAAATGTATGTTATTGATGTGAATATGATTTGAATGTTCATTGTATGAAAATTGATATTGATATATTTGATGAAAAGGGGAAGAAATCCCAGTTGAATAAAAGGAAAATTCGATGGATCTCTGAAAAGGAATTGACGGTAAAATACATTGAGTCTAGTTTCTCCTAGAAGAAACAGTGTAAGAAATGGTATTGTAAATCATGAGATATAATAAATTTTATGAGACAAGGTCAGAATGAATTTGAGTTCCCCTCTTCTAACTTTGGAAAATCATCAAAAATTGGATAAAAATAATTAAAATTTACATGTTTAAATTATTTTATGAGTCTATGTTCAATAGAAACAAACAGAAACATCATCTAAATTTTTTACTAAGAGATAATTAATTTTTAGGAAAGAAAGGTCGAAGCTGTCAGACAACAGAACAGGGGTAGGTTTGAAGATTTTACTATACTTATTGGCTGAACCAAAAATTCTGAAAATTTTATGGTAGAAAGCTATTTGAGTCTAGTTTCAAAAATATCAAGCAGTTTTTAAATTGGAATTCTGTGGCTTGAGATATAAATAATTTAGTGACTATGACTCAAGTAGACAGCTTTGAATGAACTATAAATAATAGTGGAATTATAGAGAATGTTACACATGAACATGAAATATATTAAATATATGATTAAATTTATTTATTTGGATCTAGAAAATTCAAATATAGAGCTAGATGGAGGAAAGGAAAAAGTTCGGGATTAGTATATTTTTGTATATGAACAAGTATCGAGGTAAGTTCGTGTAACTTGAATTATATTCTTAAATGCTTGAAATGTATGTTATTCATATGAATATGATTTCAATGCTCATTGTATGAAAATTGATATTTTTGATAAAAAGGGGAAGAAATCACGATTGAATAAAAGGAAAATACGATGGATCTCTGAAAAGGAATTGACAGTAAAAAGGATCTAGCCCCGACGGGTGATCTTATCCTGATATAGTCCTCCCGAAGAATATGTGTAAAATGGATTTAGCCCGGACAGGTAATCCGAATTAGGGTTTGAATTTAGCCTGGACAGGTAATCCAAGCTCATTAGTGTAATTGTCGTTGCAGGAGATTTAGCCTGGAATGGTAATCCCAACAACACTCTATGAGTTTATATTACAGGGGATTTAGCCTGAACTGGTAATCCCGCTGTAAGAATGAGGTTCGCAAGAGTGTGCTCCCTGAAATGGAAATGTGCGCACATGAATATGAATTGACAGACCCGAAAATTTTACACTAAAAGTGTACCTCTGAAAATCCATCGAAATTTTGAGAAATTCAACGGGATAAATATGGGAAATAATAGGGGTAATAGAAAACATGGAATTGATGAGCTCATCAATCATTAATCTTTGTATTGAACTCATATGATGCTATTTGATTAATGTTTTGGTTAAGTTTGTGTGTGATAGGTAAATGGTAAATTGAATGGATGTATGAATATTTATTGTATTGTATTGAAAATATTGGGTAAGTATAATTCTTATTACATGGGCTTACTAAGCACAACATGCTTACCATGTTTCCTCTTTCCCTGTTTTGTAGTATTAAGAGCTCGGAGGTCGGATTGGGTCGGAGACACATCACATTATCAACCTCAACATTTTGGTATATCAAGAAATTTTATTTTGGAAATCAATGGCATGTGTAAGTTAATAAAGTAAATGTTAATGTGAAATGAATGTAAAGTTAGCCATTGGTATGGCTAACAAATCCTAGTTTTGGTATGTGATGAGGTTATCTTATGGATATGTATGAATCTATCTTGAAAATATGTTGAATTGGATTGGTTGATTTGGATTGATCTTGGTTTAAAATCGCAGGGAAAGTTAGATATCTATAAAGGGGCTATATTGAGTTCATAAAAAAATTAGAGTTTTGCGAAAAATTCCCTATGGTTTCGATTTAATTCCAATTTGGTCTCGACGTATGTTTTGGGCTTTGAAGGCCCATCTAAGGGACATCATAACATGTTTCCATAAAAGAATAGTATTTAACTCGTAATAACAAAAAAAATAATTTGGTAAACTCTGGTAATGCCTCGTACCCTTATTTGGCGACGAATATGGGTAGGGGTGTTACATGTGGCAATTTGGGTGCGAGTTTTCCATGTATCCAATAGTATTCTGAATGGTTCAACGGGTAAATGAAAGATATGGATGTGTATGAGATTGATACGAGATGGTACAAGTATGTATATGAACCGTATAAGCTTAAATCGAAGAAGTTGTGAAGTTCATGTATACGATTATGATTGAAAATGTGAAAGGTTTGTCAGTTAAATGAATTACATGTTGATATGTTCAAATTGATGATTTGTATATTCATGTTAAGATTGAGTTTATTTCATACAAGCTTACTAAGCTATATAGCTTTCTTTATTTAATTTTCCATGTTTTATAATGATTCTAAAACTAGCTCAGACTCGAGGATCGTCAGAGACATCGTCACACTATCAATCTATCAATTTGATACTTTTGAATCTATGTTTTGAAATATATGGCAAATATAGGGATTTTGGTCATTTTGGTATATTTGGTAATTTGTTGTGCCATTTGAAATGGCTTGTAAATGTTTATGTTTTGGTTTGTGTATATATATATAGCCATCTAAGTTGGTTTATATGGATGATTTTGGTGATGTGTATATATATATGTGCAAATGGCCTTTGATGTATGGTATAATTGTCTTATGAATAGCTTATTGAGATTTAGTATTGAAGGTGATAATGGATTGATATTGAGGATATATTAGCATGTTATGTATAGGCAAAATATTGCATATGATAAGTGAATTATTTAGATGGCTTGGGTTGTGATTTTGGCATGTATTTCAAAATGGTCAATTGGTGTTTATAAGCTTTATGGTTGATGATAATGAAATAGCATGATTTTGGACTTGTATATGGTTGGCTTGAATGAATATTTATGCCTTATGTTGGTGCCAAATGACGTGGTATAGGTACATGCAAGATAGGGTGGCAAAATGGCTTGGTAAATAGCCTATTTTTGTCCATATAGGCAGAGACACGGGCATGTGTCTCAGCCATGTACGATACACGGTCATGTACACGGTTGTGTGTCCCCTAATGTTGAAATTAAAAACAAGTCAGTATGCTCCACAAGGTCTCACACACGGGCATATGACTTGGCTGTGTGGCATAAGTCAGTATACCTTACAGGTTTGGCACGACCTAACAGATGGCCTGAAACACAGGATGTATGGAAAATTTTAAGGCGCAAAGGCTAGGCACATGGGCATATGTGTTGAACGTGTGACCCATGTCAGAGAGTTACACGGGGTCGGACACAGGCTAGGACACGACCATGTGCTCCTATTTCGAATGTCCACACGGCTTGCACCACAGGCGTGTCTTTAGCCGTATAAGAGACACAGCCGGGCCACACGGGCGTGTGTCCCCTATTTTTAGAAAAATTTTCTAAGTGTTTTAAAAGTTTCTAAAGTTATCGGTCTATTCCCAAACCACTCCTAATGCATGTTTAGGGCCTTGTAGGCTCGTATTAGGGACAAAATGATTGATTGTGAATGAAATTTATATGATTTGATTAATTGTATGTGAAACGTATATTTAAAATGTGTTATAAATTCGGTAATGCTCTGTAACCCTATTCCGACGATGAATATGGGTGAGGGGTGTTATAGTAGTGCGCACCATTTCTAGATCCTCCTTAAGGATCAGGTTTGGAGTGTTATACCTACCTAACATCCTAACAATGTACACAATATCTAGATGCATACATACTTGAGCATGCATTAAACTCCCAACAGCTTATGCATATGGAATCTTTTGCATTTCCTGAATTTCAAGGTTACTTTTAAGGTATTGAGTAAGATTAAATTTGTCTCCTATAACAACAAGGGCATCACTTGGTCTACAACCTTGCATGTCAAACCTTTTGAGTACTTTATCGATATAGCTCTTTTGTGACAATCCAAGAATACTCTGAGATTGGCCTCGATGTATATGAATTCCTAGAATAAAAAAGATGTCCCCAAGATCTTTCATCTCAAAATGCTTAAATAAAAACCTCTTGGTTTCGTGTAATAAGCCTATATCATTAGTGACAAGCAAAATGTCATCGACATATAGAACCAGGAATATATACTTACTCCCATTAAATTTATGATACACACAATCATCAATAATATTCATCTAAAAATTAAATGAGACAATTACTTGATGAAACTTGTGATACTATTGACGAGAAGCTTGTTTGGGTCTATAGATGGATTTTGTTAATTTACAAATAATATTCTTTGGGTCTCCCGACTCAAATTTTCCTGGTTGTACCACATAAATTGTTTCTTTAATGTCACCATTGAAAAAAGCAATCTTAGCATCCATCTAATGTAACTCAAAATCAAGATGAGCAACAAGCATCATGATTGTCTTGAAAGAGTTTTTCAATGAAACTAGAGAGAAAAGCTCTATAAAATCAATGTCTTTTATTTGAGTATATCATTTAGCTACAAGATGCGCCTTACCTCTCCACATTACCATTTGTATCCCTTTTGGTTTTAAATATCCATTTACAACCAATTGGTTTTACGCCTTTAGGTAATGGGACAAGTTTCCAAATTTTATTATCTTATATAAACTTATACTATTCTTATATGACATCAATCCACTTTTGAGAATTAGAACTTTTCATGGTCTGATGAAAGGTCTGATGAAAGTTGATTGGATAATTTTTCATCATTCCATTGTCATCCTCATGTTCGTGGAGAAATACAACATAATCATCTGAAATAACATTTCTCCTATCTCTTATGGACCTTTTTAATGGCACTTGTTCTTAAGGTTGTTGAGTTTGTTTTTCTGGAACAATTACCTCATCTTGAATAAGGAGTTGTTCAGCATTATCTTGTTGAGGTTCTGGATTTTCTTCTTGATAAATGGTAGGTATGAGAACTTGAACATTGTCAAAGGTCATAGCAAAAATTGAGTTAGAACCCAATTTCTCCTCAAAAGCAATGTCTCTAACCTTATTTCTCCCTCCAAACTCAACATCCTAAAAAATGTTACAATTCATGTCTTAAAAATATTTCTAATTGTGAGATCATAAAACTTATAGCCCATAGATTGCTCAGAATAACTAATAAAGTAGTTGCTTATTATTTTGGAGTCCAATTTCTTTTCATGCGGCTTATAAGGCCTTAACTCAACTTAACATCCCTAAATGTGAAAGCGCTTTAGATTAGGGTTTCAACCTATCCAAAGCTCATAAGGTGTTTTTGCAGCTACTTTAATAGGTACTTTATTCAGAATGTAAGTTGTTGTCTTTAGAGGCACTAGCCAAATGAGCACTTTCAACCTTATCATGTTTCAACCTTTCTTCCTCTTGTACACAATGAGAAATGAGCTCATTTAGAGTCAATTTCTCTTTTTGACAAATGTAGCTAATTTAAAATCGGTTAAATTGTGCAGGAAGCGATACCAAAACCATAAAAACAAGCAATTCCTCAAAAAGCTCCATCTTAAGTATCTTAAGTCTTGAAGTAACATGGAACATCTCCATAATGTACTCCCTCACGTTTCCTTGACCCTTATACTTTACAGACATCAAAGAAGTCAGAAGTGATGTCATCTCAACCTTGTTGTTTTTGACAAAACGTTTCACAATTTCATCAAGAAAACCCTTGGCCTCTATAATCTCTTCAGATTATGTGCCTCTTAAGGCTTCTAGAATATTATGCTTATGATCATAGACTTATGTGATTTGAACGATCTCACCTCTCAAAATTCCTTTTAGCATCAGGGGTGTTTACCGCAATGAGAGGTGCAAGTTGTTCTTCCTTTAGTGCAAGGTCTACGTCCATACAGCCAAGCTCTATAAGTAAGTGCCTTTTCTATTCGTTGAAATTAGTCACATTAAGCATGGGTATAAAATTTATATTAGCAGATATTGTGGTAGTAGAAAATGAATTAGCTGAATATAGAACAAAATAGATAAAAATAAGCACAGCAATATTCATAAATAAACAATAAATCAAAATAGTGGCTAATCTCATCTCAAGATACCAAACACAAAATTAATATCAAGTTTTTAGATAGTAATATTAATAGTAAGTGATACTCTTGTTGTAGCAATCAAATATTGACAATAAATTATGTAAAAAAATGAATCAATCTCTGGACTAACTTATTTCTCACATAAAGTATCTTATAATTGTCACACATTTATCACCACAGATGTCTTTAGGTCAATTAATAATCGCATAAAAAAACATATAATCATCTTAATATTTTAAATAAACTAATCTATGCCAAAAATGTCATTTTGGTAGCATTTTGTTTCAACTAATCTATTTAAAATATTAGATATCCTTAATTAAAATCTATAGTCAAAATCTAAATCTATTTGTTTCAAAATATTTCTCTTAATTTCATCTTTCAATCAAATGAAAGATATATATATATATATATATATATATATATATATATATATCCCAAAATAACACACAGTGATGTTGGCAAGTATAATAATAGTTGAATAAATCAAAACAATCTCACATAATACTTCAAATTTAAACTAGAATAATTTGAATAAAAGTAAATCCCATCTCAAGATATCAAACACTCCATTAACATTTCATCTTTGGACAAAATTATTAACTTGAAAGTGATATCTTGTTGTAGTAATCAAACATTCGAATAAAAATATATCAAATAATAAATCTTCTTTTAGGCCGATTTATTACTCACATGTAAAATCAAATAATCGTCACATGTTTATTTTACGATTGCACATGTAATTTTGTTAAATATTAACTTTTCTTTGGGCTAATCAATATTAACATAAATTAAGTTACATACACACAACCTTTCATATTTTAAAATAAAATAATTTTTACAATAGATGTCACTTTAACAACTTATTATTTCAATTAAATTATTTTAAAAATATTTAAATATACTAAAATTTAAATTTAGGATTTTCTATAATAATTTAAAATCAAAACTAAAATTTCTAATACACTACAATTTTCAGAATAACTCAAAATAAAATTATTTGGAACAATTTAAAATCTGCATTTATCATAATTGATATATATATATATATATATATATTCCATTATATAGCGTACAACTACAGTTCATAACATTGGCCATTATCATATCGACATTGTTAATACGACTATTATCAAGCCATTAAACCTTAGTCAGTTTATGAAACCACTAAATCTTATGAAATTAGATTCAGATAAAATTAAAATTGTGTTGTTTTAAGTTTTATTTATATATTTTTTATTGTTTAATAAGCTTTCAGTTTTAGAAGTTTTTGTATGTTCTTGTAGTGAGATTTTTAGTTTCGCTTATGTATGTAATCTTAGTTTTACAAATGATTTTAGGGATGGTTTTTTTGTCGTCGTCCTCTATCATTTGGTGAATGCTCGATTATATTCTCAATTTTTGCTCGTTGATTTCCTTATCGTGTTAAGTGCTTACAATCACTCTAGATATGTCGTGCTTGAGTTGTGACAAAGCCAATTGTCAATGTGTCATAATATTCTATTAATGTTGAGGCTAAAACCTTTGTTGTGTTGATAGAGTTTGTCCTTTACCATCTACAACGAGTATTTGTTATTTTTTTCTCTAGATTGTATGGTTCCACCATTGAATGAATTAATTTTAAAAAAAAAATTCAGAGAAAACATTTTCTAATAATTGATTCAATATACTTAGAACTCATTGCCGTGAAAAAACTATAAATCCTCGTAACAAAGACAATAATTGTCTAGGTTATTTATTAGTCGTAACTTTAATCTCATAATACAATTAAAACTTAACTCCCAAAAATGAGAAACAAAATTTGACCAAAACATTTAATTACAATTCAACCTGATGTATGCCAATGTAATTGTAAGGAAAAATCAATTGCACGAATCATGATATATATACATGTATTATAATATTACTACAACCAATATATTCGTCTCCAAGAACATGTATACATAAAGTAAATTAAAAAAACCAAAGCAATTCTTATGAATTGCACCAAAGTAATTCATATCAAACCAATTCTTTGAATCACACACATATATATATATATATACACTGAATTCAACCAACTTCAATTTTAACCTACATGGAATTCAATCGAAAATTATCAAAATCAATGAGAATTGAAATCACCAAAATTAAAAATTGAAAAACCAAACTTTAAAATTTTAACATAAATCCAAAAGATTTAATATATGTATGATCGAAAATACTGAATCCAAGTATCAAATCTATAAAATTTGAAGAACAAATCAACCCAAAAATAATAGAGAATCAATTCGTTCTCAATTATTCAACATGACAATACTCTAATACCACTTGATAGAACCGCAAAAACAAGATTTGATATAAAATTTTATTAACCAAGATCTATCATGTCAAATCATCAATAACAAAATTAAATGCGAAAGCATATTCGAATCCATTGATTTCTTGGAATCTTCGATATTGTGGTTTTGTTCTTTCAAATTAGCACACAAGTAATTCAGAGAAAGTTGCTCTCTATTTTCTAAAGATGGGATATTAAAGTTGTGTATGTGTAATTTGGAAACTATAACCCTAATATATAACTTTTGAACATTAATCTTAATTTCTAATTAGCCCATCATCAATTAGAAATTAGTTACTATTTAATTACTAAAGTCCAATAAACCTTAATCAAATTAGATAACTTTTAATTTGGACTAATTTTTATGATAATAAATAATAACATATGATTACTATTATTATTGTGAAAATAAAGTAAAAAGAAAAAAGAAAACATAGATTTTACGTGGAAACCCTTTAGGGAAAAAATTACGGGCAGAGGAGAAAAAAAATTCACTATATTGAATTCGAATTATTACAAGAGGAATAGACTATGTCTATTTATAGGCTTGTAAAGCTATATTCTAGTAAGATTGAAACACCTTATTATAATCAATATAAAATAGATGGAGTTTAATAAGATTTAAAAACCTTATTCTAAAATAAAATAAAAGAAGTATAGTTCTATATGGATTTTACTTTTATTTTATTTTACCACTGTATTTTATTTAAATAAGGATTCGGGTCATTTTATTCTAACAATCTCCACCTTGACACGAATTCTCAATGAACAAGTTCTTCATCGCGAACTCTCAACGAACAAGTTCTCCACCTCTTCCATAAAACCCCTTAAGGGTTTAACTTCAACAATAAACACCAACCAAGTCTAAGCAATGCTCAAACTTGGTTATAGGAAGTGACTTAGTCATCATATCTACAGGATTTTCATGAGTACTAATTTTGCTCACAACAATACCACCATGAGCAATAATATCACAAACAAAATGATACCGAATATCAATGTGTTTTGTTCTCTCATTAAACATTTGATCTTTTGTAAGGAAGATTGCACTCTGACTGTCACAAAATACTGTACTGATTTGAAGGTATTCATTGAGTTCACTAAAAAGTCCCTTCAACCAAATAGCTTCTTTACAAGCCTCAGTAATTGCCATGTACTTAGCTTTAGTGGTAGACAAAGCGACTGTAGTTTGCAAAGTGGCTTTCCAACTGATTGCTCAACCTCTGATTGTAAAGACATAACCTGTGAGAGATCTTCTTCTATCAAGGTCTCTAGCAAAATCAACATCAACATACCCAATGGCTCCATCTCTAATTCTTCTTAACTATAAGTAGACATCAGTAGTACTTCGTAAGTATCTTAAAATCCACTGAACTACTTTCTAGTATTCTTTACTAGGATTCGTCATGTATCTGCTAACTGCACTGACTGCATATGATAAATCTGGACGTGAACAAACCATAGCATACATGAGAGATCCCACTGCACTAGAGTATGGAACATGTGACATGTACTCAATCTCATCATCTGATTGTGGAGACAAAGCCGATGAAAGTCTGAAATGGGCTGCTAAAGGAGTACTAACAGGCTTAGCACTCTGCATATTGAACCTGCGAAGAACTTTTTCAATGTACCCCTTCTGACTTAGGTACAATTTACTTGATTTTCTATCTCTGAGAATCTCCATACCAAGTATTTTCTTTGTTGGTCTCAAATCTTTCATCTCAAATTCTTCACTTAGTTGGGCTTTGACATTTCTTAACTCCCCTTTATCTTTTGTTGCTATCAACATGTCATCAACATAAAGAAGTAGATACACGAAAAAACCATCACTGTTTTTCTTAAAGTAAACACAACTGTCAAAATTACTTTTTTTGAAATCATGAGAAGAAATAAAGGAATCAAACTTCTTATACCACTTTCTTGGTGACTGTTTCAAACCGTAAAGGGACTTTTTCAGCAAGCAAACATAGTCCTCTTTTTTGAGACTGTAAAACCCTCTGGTTATTGCATGTAAATGTCCTCTTCAAGTTGTCTATGCAAAAATGCAGTTTTTACATCTAACTGCTCAAGCTCCAAATCATGCATGGCTACAATACCAATCAAAGCTTGAATCAAACTATGCTTCACCACTAGGGAGAACACATCTGTGAAGTCCACTCCTGGAATTTAACTGCAACCCTTTGCAACAAGTCTTGCTTTATATCTGGGTTCTTCAACTCCTAGAGTCCCTTCTTTCTTTTTAAACACCCATTTACAACGAATATCCTTTTTACATTTAGGAAGTTTCATAAGATCCTATGTTCGATTTTTGTGGAGTGATTTCATCTCTCATTGCATAGCAAACATCTATTTTTCTGAGTCTTCACAGCTAACTGCCTCAGAATAATTACATGGCTCTCAGTTTGCATCTATATATTCAGCTACATTTAAAGCATAAGCAACCAGATCAGCCTTGACATACTTCTTTGGAGGTTTAATTTCTCTTCTACTTCTATTTTTGGCAATAGAGTATTATGGTGAAGAAGCAATTCTATTCTCAATTTTTGTACTGGCTTCAAGAGTCAACTCTATATTAATCTGATGCTCCACCTGCTTTTGATTTTCTTTATTGGAAGAGTCTTTAAGAGATAGGTTAGATAGCATAGCAGTTTCATAAAAAACAACATCTCTACTAATCAAAACTTTTCTTTTTTCAGGATACTATAACTTATATCCTTTTACACCAGCTTTATAACCAAGAAAAACACATTTAATAGATCTCGGTTCTAATTTTCCATTACCAACATGAGCATACGCAAGACACCCAAAGATCTTTAAATCAGAATAATTAGCAGTACTACCAAACCATACCTCTTGTAGAGTCTTTTTCTCAATGGCAATAGATGGAGATCGGTTGATTAAAAAACATGTAGTAGAGGCAGCTTCTGCCCAAAACGACTTTGGTAAGTTGGCATTTGACAACATACATCGAACCTTATCCATGATCGTTCTGTTCATTTGTTCTGCAAAGCCATTTTGTTGTGGAGTATAGCGAACTGTCAAGTGTCTCATGATCCCTTCTGACTTGCACAGTCTATTAAACTCATCAAAACAGAACTCTAAGCTATTGTCTGTGTGGAGGTATTTTATTTGTTTTCTCGTCTATTTTTCAATCATAATTTTCCAAGATTTAAATGCGGAAAACACATTGCTTTTTTGCTTCAAGAAGAACGCCCAAACTTTTCTGGAAAAATCATCAATAAAAGTTAGCATATAATTAGCTCCACCTCTCAAAGGCACTCTAGATGGCCCCCACAGATCAGAATGAATATACTCCAACGTTCCCTTTGTGTTAAGGATTCTTCTGGTGAATCAAACACTCTTTTGCTTCCCAAAAACACAGTGCCCACAGAACTTCCATTTGCAAATACCTTGCCCATCAATAAGTCCTCTTTTGCTCAATTCTAGCATGCCATTCTCACTCATATGCCCTAGGCGCATATGCCAAATTTTAGTAATATCATCATCTGACAAAGAAAAGGAAACGACAACTGCATCACCAGTAATAGTAGAACCCTGCAAAACATAAAACTTGGTAGTTTTTTCTTTGCTCTTTCATCACCACAAGGGAACCTTTGGAAATCTTTAAAACCACACTTTCAGCTATGTATCTGTACCTTTTTGAATCAAGAATACTCAATGAAATTAAATTTCTCTTCAATTCTAGAACATGTCGTATGTCACTAAGTGTTCTGTCAACTCCATCAAACATCTTAACTTTAATTGTTTCAACACTTAATTTTACACAAAGCATTATTTCCCATCAAAATAATACCTTCAGACACTGTTTCATAAGTTGTAAACCAATCCTGATTGGGACTCATGTGGAAGGTGCAGCCTGAATCAAGTATCCACTCCTCGCTTACTTTAGAATTATTGACAGAAGCGACTAGAAATTCACCGTCGCCGTAGTCTTCTACAACATTAGCTTCACCAAAATTTTCTGGTTGTTTTCCCTTTTGATTCGCAGTCTCCCTTTTAATCTTGTTCTGTAGCTTATAGCACTCAAATTTAATGTGTCATTTTTTCTTGTAGAAGTTACAAGTTTTACCTCTGTTTGAAGAATTCGATCTACCCTTAGATTTACTGCAAGGGTTCCATTCCTATGTCCTTCCACAATCATCATCAACATTCTGATCTTTTCTCCTACGAATAGTGAGACCCTCTCCCTGAGAGTCGGGTTTAACCATAAGATATTTCATCTTATCATACGAGGTCAAAAAATCATAAACATCATCAACTGTGAAAGACTCGCGGCTATATAAAATCATGTCTCTAAAGGTTGAATAAGACGGGGGCAACAAACAAAGTACAATCAACCTTAGATCTTCCTTATCATACTGAATCTCCATGGCCTCCAAGTTTGAGAGAATTTCTTTGAACACTGTTAAGTGTTCGTGTACAGACGCACCTTCCTCCAAACGATGAGCATAAAGATGTTGTTTCATATGCAACTTGCTTGTTAGAGTTTTTGGCATACATATTTGTTCTAGCCTCTTTCATAATGCAGCGGCGGTCTTCTCCTTCATCACATCCGGTAAAATTTCGTTGGACAAATGCAGATGTAATTGTGTTAATGCATTTAGATCCTTATGCTTCTTATCTTCATCTGTAAATGTCGAAGGCATCTTATCTATCCCTAGTAGGGCATCCTCCAGATCCATCTGCGTAAGAACTGCTTGCATCTTAATCTGCCACAACGCAAATCTGGTGTTGCGATCCAACAGCGAAATTTTATACTTCAAAGATACCATTACCGTGACCAAGATGAACAACTCAGAAGCTCAGATACCAATTTGTGAAAATAAATTAAAATAAAAATAAAGAAGACATAGATTTTATGTGGAAACCCTTTCGGGAAAAACCCACAGGCAGAGGAGAAGAAAATTCACTATATCGAATTCGAATTATTACAAGAGGAATAGACTATGTCTATTTATAGGCTTGTAAGGTCATATTCTTGTAAGATTGAAACACCTTATTCTAATCAATATAAATTAGATGGAGTTTCATAAGGTTTAAAAAACCTTATTGTAATAGCTCAATTTTGGGGATAGTTAGAACAGTGGTTTCGAGACCACAAATTTAAAGCCAAAAAAAGTATTTTATTGTTATTTTAGAGTCATAGCATTTTTAAATTAGTGTATAAAAAATTTGGTGAATTAATTTTGACGTTTGTGAGCCCAATTATGAAAAAGGACTAAATCGCATAAAGTACAAAAGTCTTAAATTGATAGCTAAGGGTGTCAAATTTGCCATGTATCATAAATTGGGAGTCTTTAAAGTGAAATTAGGCCATTGAATAAGTGATGGTTGGCCACGAGACAAGGAAAATTAAAATAGTCAAATATTAAGTGAAGTTGGTGACTTATTTTGACCAAAAAAGAAATAAAATAAAAGAAGAATGATATCATCCTATTTCCCAATTTCTTCTCCACCAATTTTTTTCAGCCATTTTTGGGGGGTTTGAGCTTTAAAAATCTCAACAACCTATTCCTCTTGCAAGTAAGTGATTCACATACCTTTGTCTATGATTTTTGCATTTTTTGGACCCCTTAAAGTATGAGCTTTCAAATGAGGGGACTATTTTGCAGAATGGTTGAAAGTCTAGGGTTTTTACATGAGAGCAAATAGATTGTTTTCTGAAATTTTATGGAAGAATATGAGTCTTGGTTGTGAAATAAATAACTTTTGTGAAGGGATTTCTCATGAAAACCCTAATAGGACCATTTAGTAAAGTTTGTAAAATAGATAGTAATGTTGTGAAATATTAGAAATTTGGGGTTTTCATAAGAGAGATAAATGGTAGGTTAGGCTTGGATGATAAGGAAATTCGATAAAAATTAATTTTCAACCCTAGGGGTAAAATGGTCATTTTGCAAAAGTCTAGGGGCAAAATGGTTATTTTGCCCAATTATAGATTTATCAAATGCCTAGATCAATAAAATGATTAATTGTGTGAATTTTGTTATTATAGATCAAGAAATTCAAAATCCGAACTTAGACCAGAGGAAGGCTAAGCAAATTGATTAGACCGACTAGTTGCTATATTTTGTAACCCGAGGTAAGTTGTATGCAAATAACATAACTACATTATCATTATATGTGTTGAATTGATTTAGCATTAATTGCTTGATTTTGGAAATGAGAAAGACGATTGAGATAGTAAAATTCCCGGTTGAACCATAGGAAATAAATCGGATATTCATGCCATGACATACGGGTTATTGTAAGCTAGTGTAAGACATGTCTAGGACATGCATCGGCCACATAATGAAAGCCAGTATAAGACCATGTCTGGGACATGGCATCGGCATTGAGATTAGAGCTAGTGTAAGACATGTGTGGGACATGCATCGGCCTCGAGATGTAAGCTAGTGTAAGACATGTCTGGGACATGCATCGACTATGAGATGAGGTAGTGTAAGACCATCTCTGGGACATGGCATCGGCATCTTACCCCATGTTTGAGGCTTAATGAATATCCGGTAGTGTTCCGAATGGTTCAACGGTGAGAGTTATGGTTTAAGATCATGAGAAAAGTATAATGGTGTTGTGAGTGATATAGATACCTATTTGTTATATAAATATATAAGATGAGAGTTCGATATATGCTATATAATGGGTATTGGATAGTGATAAGTAAGTTACGCTTACGCCTACTTTTGTATTAAGAGCATGTTATTTAATGGTAAAGCTGTTATTATGTATTTGTATGCTTCTTACTAAGCTTTATGCTTACTCCTTCTCTTTTCCCATTTTCTTATAGTAACGCCTCGTATTTTATCCCTGCATAGGCTATGGGCGTGGGGTGTTACATTTAGTGGTATCAGAGCTATGATTTAGTCTGTTCTAGGACTAACCTAGCATGAGTACGAATCTAGCTATGCATGCCATAACTGTATATTGATAGTGTGACGACTCCTGACGATTATAAATTGTATTTTCATATAGTAAATGGATCCTGATAGAGCTATAGCGGACGACGTGGAGAGTAACACTCCGACTCTCACTAAAGGGACCGCGCCATTCAAAAGTGAGCCTATAACTATGGGCCAGGGCGGAGGGGCTAGAGAAGCCTATCTCCGAATGATGGATGCTTGGTACACAGAGTTTGTTCGTGCAACTCCCTAAGGAGCGGACGTATTTAGGAGGGAGAAGCCTCCGGTAAACAAGATTCAAAAGTAAGGGGACAAAAAATTTCGAGCCAAAATAGATGACAACCCGGAGAGAGCAGATTTTTGGTTGGAGAATATCATTAGAGTATTTGATGAACTATCGTGCACGCCTGAAGAGTTTGTGAAGTGTGTGGTGTCACTCATACGAGGCTCAACCTACCAATGGTGGAATACTCTTGTGTCTATTGTACCGAGAGAGAGTAACTTGGGAATTCTTTCAGGAAGAGTTCCGAAAGTAGTACATTAGCTAGAGATTCATAGACCAGAAAAAGAAGGAATTTTTAGAGTTGAAGCAAAGTAGTAAGACAGTGACGGAATATGAACGTGAGTTTGTAAGACTCAGCAAGTATACACAGGAGTGCGTGTCCTCAGAAGCCACCATGTGTAGGAGGTTTGAGGATGGTCTTAATAAAGATATCCGAGTATTTGTTGGCATTTTAGAGTTAAGGGAATTCATTGTACTCGTTGAGAGAGCATGCAAAGCAGAAAAGTTGGTTAAAGAGAGGAGAAATGCGGCTATTGAGTTACATGATTCAAGGAAAAGATAGATGGGGAAATCGAATTAGTCCTCATCTAAGAAATCTAAGGAATTTACTACCCGATTGAATGCTTCAGTGGGGTTTTCAAATAGAAATAAGAACCAGCAGAACACGACCTCTAGAGCCCAGACCACTTCTGTCGCGAATGTCGGCAATGCTCGACCAAATAGACCAGAATGTTCGCAATGTGGTAGGCACTATTTCAGCAAGTGCCGAGGTAAAGAAAGAGGGTGCTTCAAATGTGGGTCACTGGATCACTTCATCTGAGACTGCCCCGAGCTAGATGGCAAAGAGAAAAAGCAAGAAGTGAGAGCAAGTAGTACTCCTTTAAGGGGTAGACCACAAAAAACCTTGGAAGTGGGGCTACAAGCAGAGGTGCACCAAGAGATGCTGCAGTGAGCTCCGAGGCCAGAGCACCTGCAAGGACTTACGCTATTCGTGCCCGTGAAGAGGCAGAGTCTCCCGACGTGATCATGGGTACCTTCTCTATCCATGATATGTCTGTTGTTGCTTTAATTGACCCGGGGTCTACCCACTCTTATATTTGTATGGAATTGATATCCCGTATGAACATGGTAGTAGAGTCCACTGAAATTGTGATAAAAGTGTCCAACCCTTTAGGCAGACATGTACTAGTAGACCAAGTGTGTAGAAATTGTCCTTTGACAATTAGAGGTCATTGTTTTCTAGCTAACTTAATGTTATTGTTGTTTAATGAATTTGATGTAATCCTTGGGATGGATTGGTTAAATTCTCATGGTGTTGTAGTGGACTATGGGAGAAAAGTTATTGAGTTGAAATGTGAAGATGGGAATGTTCTTCGAATTGGACCAAATGAATCGAATAACCTGTCTGTAATAATATCATCTTTGGTTGCTGAGAAATATTTGAGGAAAGGATATGAGGCTTATCTCGCTTTTGTGCTGAATACTCAAGTATCTGAATCGAAGATTGAATCAGTACCAGTGGTTTGTGAGTTTATAGATGTGTTTTCGGAAGAATTTCCCAGATTACCTCCAACTAGGAAAGTTGTATTTGGTATCGAGTTGGTCCCTGGTGTGGCACCTATCTTGATTGCTTTGTATTGGATGGCTCTGATAGAATTGAAAGAGTTGAAGGTACAGTTACAAGAGTTAAAGGATAAGGGTTTTGCGAGACCGAGCTATTCACTGTGGGGTGCTCCAGTACTTTTTATGAAAAAGAAAGATGGGTCGATGAGGTTATGTATCGACTATAGACAGTTCAATGAGGTAACTGTGAAGAACAAGTATCCTTTGCCAAGAATCGATGATTTGTTCGATCAGTTGAAGAGAGCCACCGCGTTTTCTAAGATTGATTTGAGGTCTGGCTACTATCACTTAAGAATTAAAGAGCAAAATGTACCGAAGACTGCGTTTTGGACGAGATATGGGCATTATGAGTTCCTCGTCATGCCCTTTGGTTTGACTAATGCCCCGGTGGTGTTTATGGATTTGATGAATAGTATTTTTCGACCATGTTTGGATAAGTTTGTATTGGTCTTTATCGACGACATACTGATTTACTCACGTGATGAGGGTGAACACGCGGAGCATCTGAGGACGATTTTACAAACTTTTAGAGATAAGCAGCTATACGCCAAATTCAGTAAGAGTGAATTTTGGCTTAGAGAGGTTAGATTCTTAGGACACATTATGTTGGGAGATGGGATTAAAGTTGACCCAAGCAAGATCTCGGCTATTGTTGAGTGGAAACTGCAAAGGAATGTGAAAGAGGTTCGAAGCTTTTTGGTTTTGGCCGGATACTATAGATGGTTTGTAAATGGATTCTCTATGATAGCTACTCGATGACAAGGCTGCTGCAAAAAGATGTCAAGTTCGAATGGACAAAAAAGTGTCAGTAGAGTTTCAAGAAATTAAAGGCCTTGTTGATCGAAGCCCTAGTGTTAGTGCAACCGGAGTCGGGCAAGGAATTTTTGATATATAGTGAAGCCTTTTTGAATGGTTTGGGGTGCGTGCTTATGTAAGAAGGTAAGGTTATAGCTTACGCTTCGAGACAGCTGAAGCCTAATGAGAAAAAATACCCGACGCACGATTTAGAGTTGGCTGCCATTGTGTTTGCGTTGAAAATTTAGAGACATCATTTGTATGGCGAGAAATGTCGAGTATTTACCAATCATTAAAGTCTCAAATATTTGATGACTCAGAAGGAGTTGAACCTACGACAACAACGATGGTTAAAGGTAATAAAGAATTATGAGCTGATAATCGACTATCACCCGAGAAAGGCGAATGTAGTCGCTGACGCTTTAAGTAGAAAGTCATTGTTCACCTTAAGAGCCATGAATACTCAGTTGACTGTGTCTAATAATGGTTCGGTTCTTGCAGATTTGATAGCTAGACCGACAGTTCTACAAGAGATCCGTGAAGCTCAGAAATGTGATAAGGAGTTGCAAGCTAAGATGGCTCAGTGCGAGACGTGAAATGAATCTGAATTTCATATTGGTACCGAGGAATGTATAATGTTTAAAGATAGAGTTTGTGTACCCAAGGACAATGAGATTATTCAAAAGACTCTACGAGAGGCACATAGTGGTTGCTTGTCTATCCACCCGGGTAGTGTAAAAATGTACAACGACCTGAAGAAAATGTACTGGTGGTCGGGAATAAAAAGAGACATTTCAAAATTCATTTTCAAGTGTCTTGTATGTCAACAAGTGAAGGCTGAACTCCAAGTGCCTTCGGGTCTACTTCAGCCTATCACAGTCCCCAAATGGAAGTGGGATCGAATTACTATGGATTTTGTGACGGGTTTGTCGATAACCCCAAAGAAAAAGGATGTTGTTTGGGTTATTGTGGATAAGCTAACAAATTCGGCACATTTTATACCAGTACATACCGAATACTCCCTTGAGAGATTGGCTGACTTGTACATTTCTGAGATTGTGAGACTACACGGGTGCCCTTTTGATTATTTTGGATAGGGACATGAGATTTACCTTAAGGTTTTGGAAAAAGTTACAAGAGGCATTGGGAACTAAACTGAATTTTAGTACAGCATTTCACCCACAAACCGACGGTCAGTCGAAAAAAATGATTCAGATTTTAGAAGATATGTTGCGGTATTGTGCTCTCGAATTTCAAGGTAGTTGAGAAAGGTACTTACCATTGGTTGAATTCGCCTACAACAATAGCTATCAGTCAAGTTGGAAGATGGCGCCTTATGAGGCTTTACATGGGGAAAAGTGTCGAACGCCCTTATATTGGAGCGAGCTCAAAGAGGGTCAGATTCATGGGGTCGATTTAGTCAAGGAAATTGAAAAGAAAGTTAAAGTGATCCGTGATTGTTTGATGGCCACCTCGGATAGGCAGAAACCCTACGCAGATTTGAAATAAAAAGAGATCGAATTTTAAGTTGGTGATCGAGTGTTTTTGAAAGCATACCCATAGAGAAAAGTTCTCAGATTTGGTAGAAGAGGCAAGTTGAGTCCTCGTTTTATAGGACCTTATGAGGTTACCGAGAGAGTAGGACTGATTGCCTATTGATTGGATTTGCCACTAGAATTGGAAAAGATTCACGACGTGTTTCATGTGTCCATGCTACACCGATATAGATCAGACCCTTCGCATGTGTTTGCGCCAACAGTGGTTGAGATTCATCCGGATATGACTTATGGCGAAGAGCCGGTCAAGATTTTGACTCGGGAAGTCAAATAGTTGAGGAACAAGAATATATCACTTGTGAAAGTTTGTGGCACAGACATGGAGTTGAGGAAGCCACATGGGAACTCGAGGAGACCATGAGAGATCAATACCTGAATTTATTCACTAGTAAGATTTCCGGGGACGAAAATTCCTAAGGGGGGAGAAATGTAACAACCAGATTTTAGGGCTAGTAAGAAAAGTGGTTCTGAGACCACAAATTTAAATTCTAAAAAATTATTTTATTGTTGTTTTGGAGTCATAGCATGTTTATATTAGTGCATGAAAAATTTGGTGAATTAATTTTGACGTTTGTGAGCCCAATTGTGAAAAATGACTAAATCACATAAAGTACAAAAGTCTTAAATTGATAGCTAAAGGTGTCAAATTTGCCATGTATCATAAATTAGGGGTCTTTAAACAGAAATTAGGCCATTAAATAGGTGATGGCCGGCCATGAGACAAGGAAAATCAAAATAGTCAAATATTAGGTGAAGTTGTGACTTATTTTGACCGAAAAAGAAATAAAATAAAAGAAAGATGATATCATCCTATTTCCCCATTTCTTCTCCACTGATTTTTTAGCCATTTTTAGGGTTTTGAGCTTCAAAAATCTCAGCAACCTATTCCTCTTGCAATTAAGTGATTCACATACTTTTTGTCAATGATTTTTGCACTTTTGGACCCCTTGAAGCATGAGCTTTCAAATGAGGGGACTATTTTGCAAAATGGTTGAAAGTCTAGGGTTTTTCTAGGAGAGAAAATATGTTATTTCTGAAATTTTATGGAAGAATATGAGTCTTGGTTGTGAAATAAACAACTTTTGTGAAGGGATTTCTCATGAAAACCCTAATAGGACCATTTTGTAAAGTTTGTAAAATAGATAGTAATATTGTGAAATATTGGAAATTTGGGGTTTTCATAAGAGAGATAAATGGTAGGTTAGGCTTGGATGATAAGGAAATTTGATAAAAATCGATTTTCGAACCTAAGGGTAAAATGGTCACTTTGCAAAAGTCTAAGGGCAAAATGGTCATTTTGCCCAATTATAGATTTATTGAATGCCTAGATCGATAAAATGATTAAATGTGTGAATTTTTTTATTATATATCAAGAAATTCAAAATCCGAACTTAGACCAGATAAAGGTTAAGCAAATTGATTAGACCAACTAGTCGTCATATTTTGTAACCCGAGGTAAGTTGTATGCAAAAACAGAACTACATTATCATTATATGTGTTGAATTGATTTAGCATGAATTGTTTGATTGTGGAAATGAGAAAGACGATTGAGATAGTAAAATTCCCGGTTGAACCATAGGAAATAAATCGGATATTCATGCCATGACATACGGGTTATTGTGAGTTAGTGTAAGACATGTCTGGGACATGCATCGACCACATTATGAGAGCCAGTGTAAGACCATGTCTGGGACATGGCATCGACATTGAGACAAGAGCTAGTGTAAGACATGTCTGGGACATACATCGGCCTTGAGATGTAAGCCAGTGTAAGACATGTCCGGGACATGCATCGACTACGAGATGAGCCAGTGTGAGACCATGTCTGGGACATGACATCGGCATACTACCCCATGTTTGAGGCTTAATGAATATCCGGTAGTATTCTGAATGGTTCAACGGTGAGAGTTATTGTTTAAGATCATGAGAATAGTATAATCGTGTTATGAGTGATACATGTACCTATTTGTTATATATATAATATGAGAGTTCGATATATGCTATATGATGGGTATTGGATAGTGATGAGTAAGTTATGCTTACGCCTACTTTTGTATTAAGAGCATGTTGTTATGTATTTGTATGCTTCTTACTAAGCTTTATGATTACTCCCTCTATTTTCTCATTTTCTTATAGTAACGCCTCGTATTCCATCCTGACATAGGGTACGGGTGTTACACTTATTCTAAAATAAAATAAAAGAAGTGTAGTTCTATATGGATTTTACTTTTATTTTATTTTACCACTGTATTTTATTTAACTAAGGATCCAGGTCATTTAATTCTAATAATTTTATATGTGATGCCCATATTTTCTAAGATCTACATCAACAAAACCACACAATTAAAAGGTAGAAGAAGTAAAAGAAAAAGAAAAAGAAAAGACCAAGTCCAAGTCCTAGTCTTGGCAATTGATTGAGATAAGAAAGGAAACAGTGAGTTGCCTAAAAAGGAGTAGTCTTAGAGTAGAAACAAACTGAATCAAGTAATGCAGCTCGAGGTATGTGAAGTTAACTTGTCTGAAATGTTTTTGAAGAAAATTACATACCATGACCATGATACTTTCCGGTAAGAACAATATCATCAACATGTAAAATGAGACAAGTAAAGCCATGATCGAATCCTTTTGTGAAAAGGGTAGTTTCAAAAGTAGATTATTGAAAACCAAGTTGCAAAAACACATTCAAGAAAGCATCAAACCATTGTCTCGAGGCTTGCTTGAGACCATAAAGGGATCTATGTAAGCAATGTGCAAGGCGCCAAAACCTGGTTGTTTTGTTCAAAATACCAAAAGCAACTCCATGTAAACTTCATCATCTAATGTTCCATTTAAAAAAAAGCATTATTGACATCTAAGTGAATGAGATGCCATAAATCACAGTAGCAAAAGCTAAAAACACTTTGAATAAGACCATTTTAAACAGGAGAGCAAAATTCATTATGTAATCGACACCCCTTTTGTAAAGCCCAAATTATATTGAATTTTGGTACCATTGATTTTCAAGAAATTTATCTTTATTCTAATTGGAAAATTTTATTTTCTCTAATATTATTCACATTTGAACATTTATAATGTAATATGTTAACATTTCAAGTTATTTTTAGAGTTATGGTTTCAATTAGGTAAAATTTGAGATTAGAGGCAAAATAATAATTTTTATCCTTTGAATATTTTAGTCATTTAACATATATTTTCGTTAAAATATTAATGTTTATGAGTGTAAGTAGTGATGAAATGATGAACTGACTATTTATACCCCATTTTATTATGAAAATGTATAGTGACCACACAAATTAGATTTGTTGACTTTTTTTACTAATTTCATGCATTTTAAAATACTAATCAAAAGAGAAAAAGGGGATAACCCAATTTCCCTCCCTTACCAGTCGATCAACATAAAAAAAAAGAAGAAAAATCTTTTTTTTTTCTTTTCTTTACCATTTCCCACTCATTTCTTCTCAAATTTTCATCATTTTCTTTTGATTTTCTTGAAAGTTCACTTGATTTAAACCCATTTGAGCCACTCTTATCATCATACTTATTACCCGCTTATCTAAAATTCATGATTTTAGCGTGAAAAGTTGAGTTAGTAAGAGAAAGTGTGATCAAGATAAGATTTTATGGTACCTCAAAATCTAATCATCTCATTTTATGTTTATAAGCTCCCATTTGGTTGTTGAGATATTATCTATTTAATGCTAGTTCCATATTTTGTTAATATGTATTTATCGTATTTTGTATGGTAGGTGAAGAGAAATAACATGTTAAAAGAGGGTCTAGCAATGAAAAAAAGAACGTGGTGGAGTGAATTAGGTCATAGAATGAGCCTTTGTAGTTTGAATGTAAGTTTATATAGAACTTATTATACTTTCTTGTTTAATGTGTGAGTTAACATGTTATAATGAAATAAAAATGCTTAATTATATTAGAAACATGGTACATTGAAAACTTTTTTTCTTTCTAATGCTAAATTTATATTTGGTGGAGACATATAATGTTTTTAAATAAGGTAGGAAGACGAATATAATGATTTCTTTTGTGATGAGTACGCATCGTATGATTATTTTAGGTTATATTTTACTTACATTTTCTTAGTTTGTTGAGTATTTTATATATTTTAGATTCATTTTAGTTGATTTGACTTTTGTATGTTTGTATTGTAAATACTATGTGTATTTGGTGTTTTTCACGCTTTTAGTTTCAATAAAATATTCCATATGAATTTTCAAGTAAAACAAGTTTGGGAAGAAGATGTCAATACATGAAACTATAAGATTAACTGGACTAAGCTTAAAGTTGATCCAAAATGATGAGTGATAGTATAATGCTTAAAATTCAAAATTTATAATTCAGACACGTCCAAAACTTCCAACCGGAACACTTCTTAGTGTTTCAATTGTTTCTCGAGCTTCAAGACTCCATTTTGGGTGTGCTTTATATTGTCAAAAAGGGAATTTGAAGATCTCTCCAAATATTAGAACATCAATTCCAGCATCAAGAAGAAATCAAAAAAATAAAGAGAAATTTACAAGTTTCAAATTGATGGACAATTTTGACACATTTTCGTTTTTGGATCATATCTCCAAACATACTTGGAGTTTGGAGATGAAGTTTCTACAATGAATGTACAAGATGCAAATCTTCAGTCAACTTTCTTAGACGTTTCCCATTGGGAGACATTAACTTAGACAAAAGAAGTCATTAATCAACATAGGAAAAATGACTCCAAAAGATGACAAAGAAGTGAGCCTAGCAATTTATTACTAGAAAGTCTTTTGCATTGTCAATTTTCTCTTCACAAACCTCTATAAATAGCCTTTGTTTCAGAATAGGAGGCATCTTGAAGTTGAGATCAAGATCATTTTCTTGTTAAGTGTTTGTTTGTTTCTTTATTTTTGTAAAATCTATAGTTTCTTATATCTAATATGTCTTTTTCATCTAAGTTTGAGTTGTTTAATTTTGTTATGTTATTCTAAGATTTATATATTGAGGTCAAAGGGTGAAATTTTTGGCAAATATTAAGGTAAATTCTATACTAATCATTTGAGCTAAAATTAATTATCAATCACTTGTTACAATCATACTTGTAAAGTAAGATCATTTACTTTGTTGTAGACATATAACAATTGGCATAGTAAATATTTGATTTTTTTTATAAAGTTTTGAAGTCATCAAGTGATTATAATACCACATGTTATATTTTTTTACTGAACTTAAATAATTGAACTCTCATATTGCACCATCCTTTGCTTATGGACACATTTGCTAAACTCTTAGACTTATTGGACAATCATATTGGACACTCCTTTGATGGAGATACCTTTGCTCATGGATTCATATCCTTCACTATTGAATGTTCATTGCTAGATTATCCGATTGCGACCTCTATTTTGTGTGGATTCTAATTGAGTAGTAACATTGAGTACTAAAATTTAATCTTAATATAACACCAAGAGTTGATCTTATTACCTCAGCATATTTTCTTCCAGTTATTTGTTTTTTTATTATTTTTAGTTAATTTTAATTTTTTGTTTCTTGCTCCTATTTAGTTGATTTTAATTTTTTGTTTCTTGCTCCTACTTTCGTTTTCGACACTCATTCCAAAGTTAAGTGTTAAATATTTGTTCTAGCATAATACTTGTAATCTTGTAAGCTCTAATCAACTTCCATATGGATCAACCTCGGACCTTCGAGATTTTATTATTTAAATATAACTTGTACTTGGGTTGTAGACATAGAAAGTCCCTGTCAGTGTGTGATGAAAGAACACTCATGTGTTCTTGTTTGTTGAGCTTGAAATTTGATTTTGGAAAAGTAGAGGCAAAATAAACAAGTATGCCATGATATGAATTGTGATTTGAAATCATAAACATAATTGGATGATGTGCTATGTAACACCGTATACTTGATCCGAGTTCTTGAACTTAATACAGGAATATTACATTTGGTACCAATGTGACATTGGCTAATCACTAAGTAGATTGATCCTTTATCAATAGATTTTTGACTTAATTCAACTCAGTAACAACATTACGAAAATTTAGGGTCATTTTTGGTTAATTATTTTCATTCAAAAATGAATTAAATGTAATTTTTATTCAAACTAGGGGCAAGTATCAGTATTAAAACATAAGGTACTGATACCCAAAATAAGGTATCTATACCCCTGGTACGTATCGGTATTAAAATTGGCTTATGAAAATGAAAACGTTCAAAAATCTAGTGCAGGTATCAATACCTATAATCTAGGTATTGCTTCCAAGCCTTGGGTATTGATACCAAATTAAAGTATCGACACCAAAATAACATTCTATTTCCAAATTTTCAAGAAAAAGTTCTATGTATCGATACTTAGCCTTTGGTTTCGATATCTAGAGTAAATTTTGAGATAAAAACAAGGAAAAAATTACTAAAACCCCTACGAAGTTATCAAATCAATCCAAAAACTTCAAATCACTTTAAAGTAGTCCAGAACATTCCAAATTGACCTTATTCATCCACAATTCATATTCATAAACACAAAACTCATGAAATCTAATTTTAACTATAACATAATTTCATATAAGCTCAATTTAAGATAAGTTCACAAAGTTAACAATTTGATCCCTTTTGACTAAAATCTACAATTATAGCCTATGTACATGTCATTCTAACGTCAAAATATTAGATCATACTTTTTTCCAATCCTGGAGATATGATGGGGCAAGAAGGTCTCGGACCACTTCTAGCTTCTCTTTTTGACCTTAACCTATACATTAAAAAACGCGTTAAGCTAAAATAGCTTAGTAAGTAATGCAAGAATTTAATTATAAACTATATTTCTTATTGCAGCTTATTATATAAATACTCTATACACTAATCATGCTTATTCAAAATTCACTTGCCAATTGGCATGTCATTCACAAGGCCCAAAGTGTGAACTTGCATAAAATGTGTTCGAAAGATATTTTTCCTCTTCCGTCAATTGACAGGTTAGTGGATGCTTCAGTGGGCCATAGATTTATGAGCTTCATGGATGCGTTCTTAAACTACAAATAAATCTCCATGGTGATGAAAGACCAGGATAAAATCGCTTTTGTGACGAGGGAAGGCCTTTTATGTTACTGAATCATGCCTTTTGGCCTGAAAAATACAGGAGTGACTTATCAGTGATTAGTGAACAGAATTTTCAAAGAGGAAATAGGTCGTAGCATGGAGGTTTACGTTGACGACATGCTAATAAAAAGTGATACTTTGAATCAACATATCAAGCATCTGACAGAAGCATTCGTTATTCTGCATGCTTATAGAATGAGGTTGGATCCAGAGAAGTGCACTTTAGGAGTGAAAGTGAGGAATTTTCTAGGGTTTATTATTTTTGAAAGAGGTGTAGAGGCGAACCCTGAAAAGATTCATGCTATTCTGGACTTGCATTCACTGAGAATGACCTAGGACATTCAGCGTCTGATTGGAAGAATTATGGCTCTAAATAGGTTTGTGTCCAAGATAGTAGATAAGTGTCCACCTTTCTTTAAGGCGTTGAGGGCCCCTTTTAAATGGACAGAAAAGTGTCAATTTGCTTTTGAGTAGCTTAATTCGTACCTGACCTCACTGTCACATTTAATGTCAGGTTAATCGAGAGAAACCTTTTCTCTTTATTTGGCCACTTCTGAGGAAATGGTAGTAGTGGTGTTAGTGAGAGCGGAAGGGGCTCGATAGTATCTGATATATTATGTTAGCAAGGTCCTACAAAATGGTGAATAGAGGTACTCAAAAACTGAAAAGATCATTTTCTTCCTAGTAGTAGCAGCTCACAAGTTGTGTTCGTATTTACAAGCCCACCTAGTGAGGATATTGACATATCAACCAATAAAGGATATCTTATGCATAGACACCTCAGGAAGGATGACAAAGTGGGGAATTGAGCTAGCGGATAATACTCACAAAAAAAAAGGCCATTAAAGCTCAAATCCTTGCTAACTTCATGGTAGAGTGCTCATTTTACAAATCATCAAATGCTTTCAAGTAACATCTTAACCTAGTATGACTTTATGATGCATATCCTCTCTTAGACTATCTTATAGTAGTTACAAGCATAATGTTAAATATCTTACTTATACACAAAATGTAGAAGTTGTCACCCCACCACAGGAACAAAGTAATCAAACTACAAAATCAAAATGTTGGACAATTTATGTGGATAGGTCCACAGCAAAAAAATGAGAACGAGTAGGTGTTCTCCTCAAGGACCCTAAGGGGAACAAGTGGAAGTACAGACTCTCCTTTAGTTTCCATGTTGATACATTGGAAGAACTACTCATTGGAAGAATGATACATTAAACTGGACCCAATTTGAATTAATTCTGAATTTATTTGTGAATTAATTCACCTGTGATGTTCATAATGTGATTTACGTAAATCTTGAGTTAGTCATTGAACATGCATATGTAACTCATGTGTTTTGATACAAGTGGAGGCTTATGCTCTAAATATGATCGAGCCCATAGCCGGTATGTTAGGTACATGACTTGTGTATGGAATTGACTTTACTAGCAACAATGGAAATCATAGCTCGACTGAAGAGTTAACGATATCCTCTCATTGGCATTGTGTGGATTGATAAATATGAAACGTGGTCACAGCTTGCTCGTTGTCGAATGCGCAATTTATCACAGTCATTTGTTGATGGTGATCACATTAATCATTAATAAGATACAGTGGAGACACTGTGATAAAATAGGATTGTATTCAGTGAACGAATTTAACTCAAAGGAATCAAGGATATCATGTGAGGGTAATACACACATGACGAGGTCATTGGACAAAACAGTTGGATGAATTGCTTTCGTAATGAGTATACAATAAGGATTTTTCATTCATGTACTTCTTGTGGACTGGCTCCATGATTAAGTAAATTGTGAATTATCAGAACAATGTTTCTAAACATAATTTCAATTACTAAAGCTTAATTGTATGTGTCTGATTGGTCCCTCTGTTAGCTCAACAAAAGCTCGATCAAACTGCGTTTGAATCAGAAGGAAATTCTACGACTTTAAAAATAATTTCATTGAGTTAATTTATTCGATGTGAAATTAAATTAGGCAGTCGTGAGAATGTTTAACTAGAAAATTTAATTAAAGAATTTTCTTGAAAAATTAATTTGGAAAATCTTAGTAAATTTTGAGAAAATTAATTTTGATCAAGTAAAATTAAATTAATCAAATCAATTGGAATTAATATGATATTTTTGGAAATTAATTTTCAAAATCATACAATTGGCCCAATGGGTAATTGAACTTAAAAATTGGACCTGACATCGAAAATTGGACTCATAAACCCAAAATTGATATCGAGACCCAAAAACTAGTTGAACCGGGCTTAGTATGTGAAACCAGACCAATGGTCCAACGGTGGCTAGACCGAAATGATCGGGCCATTGAATTAAATTGACTTGGGGGTGCAATGAGGGTGTTGCACCTGCGATAGCACCACTAGACACAACAGTGCTTTCAACGGCAGCGACGACATTCTGGTGGCTAGCGGGTGGTCCTTTGACAATTGAGCAATGGAGGAATCAAACTCTTACTAGGACTCTACCCCATAATTTGATTTCATATTAACTATTCCACAAATAATATTATTTTAATAGACTTAATTTTATTTAATTTAATACTTATCTTAATATTATTTTATTAATTTAATATTAAAGTGATTATCTTAATATTAAATTAAATTTAATATGTATCTTATAGATAAAAATTCTATTAATTTAATAGATTTAATATTAAATTTAATGTAATATTTATCTTGATATTATTTTAATTTAATATTAAAGTGATTAAGTCTAATCATAGTTGAACTCTCTGAACTCTCCTTGTAAAGAGAATCATGGGTCATTATTTTTCACACACTTGAATTCAAAAGAAAATTGTAGAGAGAAAATTCTTTAAAGAAATTATTTCAGAATATTTTTAGATATATATTTTTATTTACAACTTGGCCCAAAAGTTTAGAGAAATTACAAAATTATCTCATTGATAGGTTTGTGGAAAATTTTTTGATTCGAAACGAGCCCACACTCGATAGATGTGAGTTTATGGGTAGCGGAGAAGACTATTTGGTCAAAGCGTTCATCCTAGATGAATAAAAAAAGTACGATTTTGATTAAGTGTTTATTACTTTAGATATCACAACCAAATTCTTGATTTTTTGAAAAGAAAATTAAAAATCTATTTTTTCCCTTAAAATTATTTTCCGCTACGTTTTCCAAACCCATTTTTCCAATAATCCAGGCAACCAACAACATGGCAGAATAAGAAGCACTCATTTCTAGTTTACAATTAGCTCAACAATTGGAAGTAGTTAAGCTAGTGTTTTTTACTGACTCCTAGTTGCTCGTAAAACAAATAACAAGAGAACATGAAGTAAAAGAGCCCAACTTAATAAAGTATCATCCTATGGCCAACGACTTACTATCTCGATTTGAGAAGGCAAAGGTCTGATAGCTATCCAGAGCAGAAAACACCAAAGCCGATGCCCTGTCCGAGTTAGCTTTTTCCATTGTGATTGAACAAAGAGGGAAGATCTTTTTAGAATATAGGGCCTCTCCCAATTATGATAACCAACAAATGCTTAACATACAACAGGAGAAAACGTGGATGACGCCTATCATTCAAGCTTTAAAGGGGGAGAATCAAGAAATGAGTAAGAAAGAGTTAGCTAAGGTACAACACAAGGCAACAAGGTACGTTGTATACTGTTTTCTATAATATACCTTGGTCTTGCTTAATTAAATATTTTAAATCCTTGTTCTTTTAGATACATCATGTTAGATGGTGTACTCTATAAAAAAGGCAATTCATAGCCACTATTAATATGTTTGACCCTTAGCGAAGCGAAATATATTATGAGATAAATCCATGAGTGGATATGTAGTGATCACTTAGGAGGAAGATCGTAAGCTCAGAAGATTCTTTGAAAAGGGTATTATTGGCCAACTATACAGAAGGACACTAATCAGTTGATGCGTGCTTGCAATGCTTTCCAGAGGTTCATGTATATATAGCGATCTCCAGTCAAGCCTCTTCAAACGATGTCCGGACCTTAGTCGTTTCAGACGTGAGGAATCGACATCCTAGGACCATTTCCAATGGCAATAGCACAAAAGAAATTTATATTTGTTGCATTCAATTTTTTCACCAAGTGGGTAGAGGTAGATGCCTTGGCAACAACAACTAAAAGGCAGATGGAATCTTTTGCATGGAAATCTATTATCCATAGGTTCAGTGTTTCACGTATATTCATAATAAACAACAAAATTTAGTTTCAAGGGAAATTCAAAGTTTTTTATGCCGCCTTATAAATTTTTCTTACTCAAATCTTGGTAAAAACCCCTCAAGCAAATGGTCAAGTTGAAGCAATGAATAAGAAAATCCTGCTAGCTTTGAAGAACAAGGTAGATAAGACCAAAGGTGCTTAGCTTGAATAGTAAACCAGAATTTTATGGACCCTTAGAAGCACCATTCACATAGCAACAGGAGAAACTTCATTTTCTTTGATATATGGTACGGAAGCAGTAATACTTATTAAGATAGGCCTGTGCTCTCACAAAACATCTCATTTCAATGATAAAACTAACAAAGAAGCTTTGAGGCTTAGTTTGGACCTTATTGGGGAAGTTAGGGAAACAACTGAAGTAAAGAATGTCGCTCTAACTCAACAAGTCGCTCAGTACTACAACACTATGGTGAAGTTCAAGCAATTCCAAGTCGGTGACCTAGTTCTATGAAACATCGAAGCTAGTCTACCAGCATCCTAATGAGGAAAAATGACTCCTAATTGGAAGGGACCATACAAAGTAGTAAAAAAGATAGGTTTTGGTGCTTATAAGATTGCAAAAAATGGATGACCCCGTCCTTCCTTGCACCTAGAATACACACCACTTAAAGAAATATTACATGTAAGCACTATTTGATCTTATTGAGCTTTTTTTAATTAAATGTAATAATTTTGTGTTGTTAAAAAAATTGCCAACTTTCAAATTTCAAAGATTTTCAGAGTCTTAGAGTTAGCGATTTAAGATCACGCCCCTATTTTATAGTTTGCTAATTTAATATCACGACTCACCTACATAGCATGCCAATTTAAGATCACACTTATATCTTACAGCCAGCTAATTTAATATCACGACTAATTTACATAGTACACCAATTTAAGATTGCGCCCTTGTTTTATAGTCCATTGATTTAAGATCACGGCTAACCTACATAGCACACTGATTTAAGATTGCGCTCCTATCTTACAGCCCACTGATTTAAGATCGCGACTAATTTCTATATCACATCAATTTCAGATCACACTTGTATTTTATAGTCTGCTAATTGAAGATCACGGCTAATCTACATAGCACGCTGATTTAAGATCGCGCTCCTATCTTACAATTCACTGATTTAATATCATGGTTAACTCATATAGCACACCGATTTAAGATCGCACTCCTATCTTATAGCTCGCTGATTTAAGATCACAACTAATTTACATAGCACGTCAATTTAAGATCGCGCCCTTATTTTATAGACTATTGATTTAAGATCAAGGCTAATCTACATAGCACGCCAATTTAAGATCACGCTCATATCTTACAGTTCGTTGATTTAAGATCATGGTTAATCTACATAGGATGCTGATTTAAGATCACGCTCCTATCTTACAGCCTATTGTTTTAAGATCACAACTAATTTACATAGCACGGTGATTTAAGATCACGCTTAGATCACGCTTTTATTTTACAGTCTGCTAATTTAAGATCACGATTAATTTATGTAGTAATTCAATTTAAGGTCACGACCTTTTGGCTCACGTAAATCTTTGGCATAATATGCCTTCAACATAATAAACTGGAACACTTTCAACATTTTCAGAAATCTGGCAACTAATCATTGAATAGTAAACTACAATTCATTTAAAAATAAAAACAACCAAAATTCATTGAAAGTAAAACTCTAATACAACACAGCTAATAAAACAAAAACAAATTAAGCATAAACAAAAATAAAACTACTCCTCCCCCTTGTAGGTTTAGTTGCGGTGGTAGTGTCCCATGCTTCCTTGCCTCCTTCTTGGCCAGTTCCCTTAGTAGAAACCACATTTATCTCCACAAGTTTGCTAGAAAAGATGAGTTTCCCATTTTCTTTCCATTCTTTCAAAAACTCTTCTTATTTCTCGTCGAAGAGAGAAAAAACATCAAACCCGAGGTGAACATTTTTTAGGTTGAGTAAAGAGTCAAAGTCCACACACCGAACATCAAGAGGACTAGTAATAGCCTAAACATGCAACAGAATGTTTGTTTTCAACTTAGGCAGGTAGTTCTCAAGATTTTTCCTAGTTTGCACTTGATAGCTCCCCAAAGCTTCACGACTCTCCCTCCTTAAATTCTTAATTTCAACACAATGCCTTTCTTTTATTGCCTTCATTTGTTCCTCCCACGCTGCCTTCTCAGCCTCTAGTCGATTAACCTCCTCTTTTAGTTTTTTTCTCTAGCCTCCTTTGATTTCCCTTTAGCCTCCCAAACAATGACAATCTCTGTTAACTCTTTGTTTTGGCACTCAATTTCTTTGTGCAGCTCGCAGAGTTTATTAAGGGCTTGCTCCCTAAACCCTAAACCCTAAGCCCACCACCTTCTTGAACTCTACCTGCTTGGCATCTTCTTCATTGCAAGCTTCTTGGAAGCCCCAACCAATGGGTTCACATTCAGTTACTACAATCTAAAATAAACTAATCAATTCCTTCATTGGGGGTTTTCTAGAACGAGTAAAGAATGAGTACGAATTTACACATTCTTTCAACTCCTGGGACTTGTGTTCTTCCTATCTCTTCCTAACTATACAGGGACAAAAATGATATCTCCCTATACCAAGATGATCCCTCTAGAGGAAGAAAGCATTACCTCACCATATAGAGAGGTTATCTGCAATGAACCTAGAGGGAAAGCACACGGTATATGAATTGTTCCAAAGTTAGGCCCCGTGGAGAGAGATCTGCATACTGGGGACATTGAGATCACGGGGGCCATAGGAACGGAGGATACAACAACATCTTCCCCAGGCATTCCAGGTTCCTTTCCTTTTCCTATGACAGATTAGATTCATTTGCTACTATCTTTCGTGCTTACAGATTTCTCCTCCACTAGTTGCCTTTAATGACCACTACTATTAACCTCTTACTTCAGAGCACGAGTGTTCTTATTTCCTCGGAAATCCTGTCACATCCCAAAAATCGGGTTAGTATAATTTGGGTTAATGAACAAAGAGTGGTCACGACCAAATTTTTATTTAGACAATATTTTGCTCATTTGAAAGTAAATAAATATTAATTACAGTAATTGAGTAGTGGTGGAGCTATCTTTGATAATCCGAGTTTGAATCTCTTCCCTCTCGTTAATTTCTACTTGGTACTAATTTGTTTTAAACCTTTAGCAAAGGTCATCCTATGCTTTTAAATATTTTTTGTTATAATTATCACAAGGAGTAACATGGTCAAGTGGTTAATTTCCTAAAGGTCATATGTTCAATTCCCTACACTCCTAAACTTTTATTTAATTTTTTTGACAACTTTAGCTAGTGTGAACACTCCTTGCTATCCAACCTAGTTACCATGTATGGGGAAAGATTCTTTCCTTGTATGTGAGTCAACCTTCCCTCATTAATCCTCATTTTCACTCCCATGATCCCCTTTTTACTCATGTGTCCCATCTACATGCCTATTTTCTTCACCATTACCTTATGTGTCATACATTGAACCTGGGCAAGGTGAATGACACCTTTTGTTGTCCATTTTTTATTTTCTATTTATTTTTGCCACCCCTTCTTTTGCTCCCCCCTATTTTCTCCATTTATCTTTTGTTTTAGCCATCAACCACCATTTGTATTATTTTTCCTCTTCTCTTCCACCACTCATTTGCCTTGACCCACTATCGTCACTACTGGACCTCCACCTTGCCACCACTTTTCTCCTCTATTTTCTCTACTGCCGCCCTTAGCACTGCCCTCCTCTACCGTGACAACCACCTTGCACCACCAATTTTTAATACTCATTTTTTCTTCTCCTCTTTCTTCTCTTTTTTCCTCTTTTTCACAAGTGTCAAAACCCTTTCTCTTTTCTGTCGTAACCACCGTGAAAACAACTATAAAATAATAGTGTTTTCCCTTCCTCTCTATAGCGATTTTATTATTTATCATAGTAAGATTATTTATTATTGTCTATTAATTCTTCTTAGTATTGGATATCTTAGATATTGTGGCTATTGCTCCCAAATCTTTGTCATCTTCTCTTCCGTATTGGTTCCTGATTAGTGAGATCGTAAGTATTTGGAATACTTACTTTATTCAAAACTTTTCAATCCTTATATAATGATCGAATGTCATCTTCCTAACTTGGTGTTTCTTGTTTGAAGGATCAATTTCAAGTGTGTAATTTCCTGTGATTCAAAGAGTGGAATCATATTGGATTAACGAAGAGTAAGTATTTTCATAGAAGCCAAAGCGTAATCGTTTATCAAAGATTTATCAAAGGTATTTTAATGATGGCTTATTCATTTGATGTTTAGATCCGAGATAGATCTAATTAAATCCGGAAGTGGACGTTAGAAGGAGTTTTCGCATTGGAATTACTATGATCAGGTGTGGGTTTTAACATTAAACTAAATTAAGTCTTTGTTTTATATTAATAAAAATATTGTTATTTAAATAATGTTATTGATAAGGATACTTTATGTAGCTATAAAAAGAGATCAACTATCGATATGGATTTTGTCAAGTAAGTATTTCCCCAAACCGTATATGTTGTGAAAAGCATGTTGTGTGATATTTATGCTTATTATTGATTTGAAAAATATGTACATCTCATTATCATGTTATGTGATTATATGGCATACGTAATGTTCGCATAAAAATAAATTGTGAAATTTTGGTACCATGTGTATATATGAGATTTGCATGTTAAACATGTCTATATGATTTGAGTGATTTTGACCACATCACATGCATGGGGTGGGATACGTGAAAGGTGGAAGTATGTGGTATTTTATCTGCATTAATGTGACATTGTTCACGATTTTGATTATGTGGCAATATATTTGCGATTTTGGTGGCTTGTCCACGATATTGATTATTGGCAGTTTATCTGCGATTTTGGTAACACTATTCACAATTTGGTGTGTGTTGGATGGACAAGTTCTGGGAAACTCGAATTTGGTGTGTAGTAGAGATGGGTAAGATCATTTTCATAAAATTTGCATCGTTTTACGAAATGTACATTGACATGATCATGCATAGTATAATTCTGAAATATTGAGTTATATGAAATTGATATGATTATTATGATTGTATAATGTATATGTATATATGTATGTGATTGTGTTTATGTTAATCTCATACTAAGTTTGATAGCTCACCCCTCTTTAGTTTTCTGTTTTTACAGATAACCCCGAGGTTAGGATTCGATGACGATATTTGGAGGAGTTTCTTGGAAGTATTTTTAAATTAAAGTAATTAAATTTTATTTTGATATTTTGGGTTTGTAATAGGTTTAAGTATGGATTGTGGCATGAGACTTTATTTTGGGAATTTTTCATTCTGGTTCGCATAAATTGCTTGCATGACATTAAGTTTTATAAAAAAATATGCATAAATTTGTATTTGATAAGATTTCGTTTGAAACTCAATTTTTAAAATAAAATCTGTAAATAACACATTTTTTCTATGCATTTCTAAAGAATGAGTTTTTAACAAAATTAGACTTAGTTTTCAAAATTATTAATGTTTACAAATTAGTTTTCTAAAGACATTTGATTTATGAAGTTAATATGTTTTTATTTCCGAAATAATGACGAATAACCAAGTTCTCCAATTTTGAATAAAAAGGCAAATGATTTAGAAGTATGATTGAAAATCCGAAATAGTTTTGAATAAATGATTGAATGTTTACAATTGAGATATTATTTATTTCATTTCCTAAAATTTGCACGGTTTTTATGAAATTAAAATAAACGATTTATTTCATTTGTTTTGAACTGATAAGCCAATAGTTTTAAATATTTTTTTAAAATTCTAAATGTTTGTTTCGGTCATTTTTGTGGACAAATGGTTTTTGAAATGAGATTGGAAATAAAGTTGAACATTTGATTTAACTAATTTGGAATGAACTGTGCAAATGGTTTAAAAGAAAGTACGTTTGAAATCAAGAAAAATTTCTCCAGGCCATTACGGTAGCCAATACAGCTTTCCGAATTCGGCCATAACAATTGTGTTGGGTTTGGGGTGTTACAAATCCAGCATAAGCGAGTCTATATTCATGATGTGTCTAAGCTCGCGTGACAATGGTGCTTACATCACCAATAACATTATCATCAACATCACCATGCGTTGTGTGAGAGCTGGCCGACCCTTCCAGATCACTTCTAGATAAGGAAGACCAATTGTGAGGATGCAACTTACAAAAAGAATAGAGAAAATTTCTAGGCTCATCTTTTTTCCTAGTAAAATCAAACCCAAGTCATCAGAGGCCTCTTGCAGCCAGACGAGTTTGGTGGGCAGGATGCTGCCAGGGTCGACACCCTCCCTGATGTCAACTGCTCGACAACCGTCAGGGCTCTACTCACAAAGGCAATAATAGAACATATTCATAGTAGTCAAAAGATTGTCCAATCTTAAGACACGACCCCTACGCAACTTTTTGTATTGATCAATAGCGAGCATAGAGTCGAGGGGTTGGTGTTGAAGGTAAACGGGTTTGTTGGGCAGTGACCACTTAATCCGGCACTCAAAATCACCCTAAATTTCTTCCATTTCTAATGTATTTATAGCAATTGAAGCGAAGGTTGGACACCCAATTATGAATGATAGGCTCATGCCCTTCCCGAGCACTAAAATATACCATTCCCACCAAGAGCCCCTAATTGCAAACCTTCAGTTGGTAGATATGTTGAAAAACACTAGGTAGAAGAGGCTCCTCCTGCAGGCAACAGTCAATAACATATGCAGTCAGAGTCTAAGACAAGAAGCTGACAAGCTGTCCTAGAACGATTCCATACTCCTTTAAAACAATACAAAAGAAAGGGCGGATGGGAGATGAAACCCAACTTTAAGCAGATAAAGAGGTAGTAAAAAACCCTCCTCGATGTCTATCAATCACTTTTCCCCATCGACAATGTCAAAATCAAAGGCAAAGTTTGGAAAATGGATTCCTCGGGTCAACAGATGCTGAACTATATCTTCCTCTTTTGTCATACACTGACGTGGGTGGCTTCTACAATAGTGGTAGCATCATGAGGCCTTTGCAAGACATAACCTCCAACATTTGAACTGACCTCACTCCCTCGCTGGCCACGACCAACACAACCATCACCCTTTTTACTGTAACCCATTCTAACCCTAACCATGACTCACAGTCATACTAAAATAAAGAAAGAATAAATGAAGAATAGATGATTTACCTCTTGACCATTGATGATTTTAAAAGTGAACCAACAAAAGAGTCAACCAAATGCAAGCAAAGTAAGAAAATAGGGTTTCAAAAAATTTAAAATAAATAAAAAATTTGGGGGACAATTAATCTTTTTCATGACGGTTCCTCTCCTTTAAACTATTAGATGGACAAAAACATATCCAACAAGTTTCAAAATCAAACTACCGTCCAGACCCACCATCACGCGTTCAACACGTGTGAATGTCATAAAAGGGTCACTTTATAACCCTTCATCGACCAGCCGGGGGGAAAGATTATTACCACTATGTATCTTGCGATCCAGTCCAAATGGCAACCCAACTTGGAAACCCGTATAGTTCGCTTCCTCATGCATCCACGGCTCGCCATCCCCTATCCACTTGATGGCCATGACTCGCCTCATGATTCACCTCTCCCCCCCACAAGTCCACAACTCCCCTTATAATTTACCTCTTCAAGCGTTCACGGCTCGCCATCCCCCTGTCTGCCTAATGGCCACAACTCGACATCTCCTTATTTGCACCACTCCGCTCCTCGCTCGCTACTCCGCTCCTAGCTCGCCACTTTCCCCAACTCGTCATTTCGCCATGTGGCTGATCCGCAATTCGCCACTCTCCAACTTCATCTCTTGGCTTGTTGTTGCACAGCTTGCCTACTCGTGAGGAAACCCTTTTAGAGACAGTTCTAAGGTACATGTCAAACCTAGAGGGGATAACGTGTCATTATGCATGGCATCTAGTTATCCCCTAGCACGTCTGATCAGGGAACCGTGCCTTATAAATATGAAGATAGCTTCCATGAGAAGGGGATTAGAGAAAAAAAGCCTTCAATAGTATTCATCAAAAGTTATTTAGTATAAGTCTAATTTAAAATAATTTCTAATAATTTATTTTTAATATAAATAGTCTTAATTATATTCAATATAAATATAATTTCAATATTCTTTAATTATAATTTAAGAAAAATATAGTTTTAATTTATATTTTATTATTTAATTTACATACATTTTAAATAATTTTTAGTAATTATAATTTGTTATAATTTCTTAATTTAATGTATTCTTCGGTCTAGTTTTACCACATCTCCAAACAAAGTCCCTTAATGACCAAAAAAAAAAAAAAAAGGCCTTTACCACTAATTTTAATCTTTTTTCTTCGGATTATCCAAACTCACCGCTACAATCTTACCACTATCACCGCTCCAAACAGACCGGCCCCTTTATTTTGGATACCGGTGGCAGGTGAAAGTGGCGATTTGCGGGATTTGCGAAAGCAAAATCATGAATCTTTATTCTTAATTGAATCAAGAGATTCCAACTTGAAATTTAAGAAATGGAAAAGTGGTCAAAATGGGTCGTTTTCTTGTTTTTTTGCTTATCAGTTTGTATCCGAATCCCATATGTTTCTTCGTCTACTGCCCCTCTTCAAGGAAATCAGGTATATCAGAGATTTTCTTCAATCTTGGTCCTTTTATTCATCAAATTTATTTCTTCCAAAGAAAATCCAGATTGCAAATGATGAAAATTGTATGGTCAACCCACTGAATATTGAGTTTTCTGAGGATTTCTTGATTTGGATAATCTCAAGTTTGTCTTTCATTTTAGTCTCCCTAAAAAGATTGTCTTTATTATTATTCTTTTTTTTTTTGGGGGGGGGGGGGTGGTGGTGGCGGGGGGACTGCACTTGTTACTCTTAATCATTTTTTCTTGCTGTCCGAGTGTATCTGTTGTATGGTGTTTTGCCATCATTAAGATTCAATTTGAAGTCTTTGAGTTTATTGTTTGTCCAGGGTAACAAAAAATCTTCAGCTGCAAGGTAACTCTATGTGCTTTGATCTTGGTTACATGGATTTTAGGTGTATTTTGTTCCTTTGTTTCTTCAATTATGACTAACCTATCAACTAAGATGACCTGCTAATGTAGCAATTCTTTTGCCCAATATGACATGTCTAGGTTTACTAATGTCAGACTTGGTTTTCTATTGATTTTAGGAGATATTGTTATAATGTTTTCTTCATTTTCCCCCTTTTTAGAACCTTTAAGCTAGAGGAGGATGTTCATGTAGTACGTTGTTCAAGAGAAAGGAGTAGAGCAGCATGGAAAGTAATTGAAGAGGTATTCATGCAGCTGAAGTTTCAACTTTTAAGATGCTATCCTCTCAAATATTTTGCTTTTAATTGTCACTGAAGTTAGTAACCTTTCATGTTTTAATGCAGTATCTAATGCCGTTTGTGGAGCAAGAGCGATACAAGATTTCAAGTGGATGTAGGCTTCACCCTGACAATGATTTGTATAGAGATCAGGAACAGCACAAGCATCATCTAGATATAAACGAATGGCGATGTGGGTACTGTAGAAAGAACTTCTATGAAGAGAAGTACCTGGATAAGCATTTTGACAACAGACATTTTGATTTGCTGAATACGGTATGTGGACTATTATAGGATAGATTAACATCCATTACCTTGTTCAAGTTTTAACAAAAGTAACCCCTTGAATAATGGTATGCTTGTGCTGAATTCAGAGTCATAGTAGGTGTCTGGCTGACCTGTGTGGTGCATTGCATTGTGACCTTGTCATGGATTCTTCACTCCGCAAGACTAAGTGCAATCCTGCTGCTGCTGCAAGGAATAAACATCTTTGTGAGGTACCTTCTAAATGATTTATTAGGCTAATTATATACTTTGGCATTCTTTATGTCATTTTTTGGGACTTCTCTGCAGAGTCTTGCTGATAGTTGTTTTCCGGTTAGCAAAGGTCCTGTATCAGGCCGTCTTCATGGTATTTAGTTTTTCTCACCATAACTGCTATTTGTTTTCTGCATTTACATCTTTTCAAGCCCTTAACTATTGCTTTCTGATATTGCTGAATCAATAGAATTCTTCTTGCGGCAATTCTGTGATGCCCACACTTGCAGCGGTGGTCCAAAACCTTTTCCTAAAGGACAAAAGGTAGAATTCTCTGTAACTTAAATATCTCATTACTAACCATGAGATGTGGTGCGGTGGTTGCTCACCTCATCCCTTAACCATAAGGTTGGAGGTTCGATCCTCACCAATGGGAATGGAGCCACATCTCACGGCCAGCTATTTATCTCCTCAAAGAGCACCCATGGCAAGGGGATTAGTCATTGTTACTAGTGGTGGATACCTTGGTTTCGACCAAAAGGAATATCTTATTCCTTACACATGATGCTCATACACACAATAATGAACAATCAACCTTAAAGTCCAACTCTGCTTTTATATAAATGCTTATATAGCATTTATAAACCTATACTTAATTTAAGTGTTTTACTAAGTTGATGTCGGTTATGATATTACTACAATACCCTCTTATATACAAATTTATTTTTTATGAGGGTGTTTTTGTCTTTACATAATAAATCAATAAAATTTGGTCATAATGGGTTTTAAACCCAGAACATCATGGATGATAAACAATTAACTTACCATTGTAACCAAAACATCAATTGATTTTTATATTAATTTTTAATAAATATATTTGTTATAAAATTTCTTTTCACCCACATCGTAGGTTTGCCATAAATCTAGTGCCTTTAATTGTCTTTTTTTCTTGCTTTTTGAATAGAAAAAGCTTACCTCATTCTTTAAATGTATATATTGTTATGGATCATCCAATTTGATATATGCAGAACCGAACAAGTATGCTTTACATTTCTCTATCCGTTTTGACTTTGATGCTGCTGCCTCTTTTCTACTTCTTCATTTACTTGTACCAAAGGTAAGCCTTTTGAACACTTCTTTTACTGGTGTCCTCTTCTGGAGCTTTGGAGGCCATAATAGCTTGCGAAATTCTTGTTGCAGGGGAATTAAAAGTGGGTCACAAGAGCTAAAACGAATCTCACTAAGTGGTCGTAAGAAAAAATCGTTTTAAACATACAAGGCTTCTATATCATCAATCATTATAAGGGTTTTAGCTGTTTTATGCTCTCTAAACTGCAACACAAAGGTTTCTCCATTTGTTCACTTGACCAAGTTTTATTTGAACAGTGCTGCATAGCTTACATCTGTTTCCATCTCTCGTATACATGTGTTGTGCATGTATGTCATGTTTCGTTTTCTTTTCTTTTCGATACTTATCATGCAAGGATAGATGCAATATAAACTAAACTACAGAATCTATAGGATAAAACTCTCCTATTTTGTTGGGCATAAGAAGGGTTTTGGTTGTTTCCTCCTAAGGCCATGACCATATAAAAGCAAGTATACATGGATATATGTACGTATGTATGCGTCTCCCTTCCTTTACATGTGAAACAAGGAAGTGACAAAGCGCTGACCCGGCAACTTCTGATTAGCTCCATATATTCATCAGTAAAGAATTTGTTATATATATATATATATATATATATATATATTTACGTGTGTGTGATGGATGTGTTTGTAATATTATTTGTAGTGAAAACTGAAATTATATCATGTTCGAAACATACAAGTTAGCCCATCAAGCTACAAAACTCCCCCGTGACCTAAATTCCCCCCCCCCCTTCCCCCCACTTTCTCTCTCGCTCTCTCTCTCTCTCGCACAATGAGTGTGGTGGTGGTCTACAATTTGCACAACTCATTCCTGACTAAAACATTTTGGTACATTTCGTACAGAGAGTGCTGCTAATAAGTTAAAATGCTCGTGAACTATATTACTTTGATTTGATTATATATATAAACATTTGTTGGACAAGTCATTTTAAATAACTGAAGTGCTTCTCTAATCGGTGTATGGACTTTTGCGGTTAGACTGTTATCAATATTTTAAAGGATGTAAGTATGCAAGTAGATGTTGGGATTCAAGCATGTAATTTGTTAAGAATGGCTCTATGAATGAATTTTAATAAAGTTTCGGATTCAAATTTTATTATTTTCCATAAAAGTTAAGTTCCTTTTAAAAATAGAAAATATTGAAGAAAACTTAAATAACTTTTAAATTATGTGAAAATTTAAAAACAATAACAAGTTTTTGTGACATTGCTTTCTAAAAAGTGTTTTGAGGTCTTAAACAAATCGTATTTTTTAAGTATTCAATGCATAAGTATTCTAAGTATTTTTAAAAAAATTTAGTCAAATGATTTGTTTAACACTTATTTATAATCTATCCAATGTATCTTATGTAATATTTAAATTACATATATAATTATTTTCATATTAAAATTTATTTCAAATATATAACAATATATATTTATATTTATAATGATTATATTTTAATATTTAAAATATAGTTTATATATTCAAATTAAATTTTACAAATAATTAATATTAATTACTTAAAAATATTCAAAATATTTCATATATCAAAATATTGATGAGTTGCAATTAATCATTTTTTACTTTCTTATTGAAATATCATAATATTAATGAATTTGAGTATTATTTAAATATATAATTTTATTTTACAATATTATGATTAAAATAGACATTATTTTTCTAAAAGATACTTTTTGACAATAGTATTAAATATTTAAATTTTTAACCAAAATTTTCATATACAAAATAAATAAAATTTAAAATTTAAAAACACTTTTCAAATAGTAATGCTCAACTAGTCCTGAAAATGCTTCGCAAAGTGAAAAATGATTAAAGCAAATGTTGTAAACTTTTTTGGTACTTTTTATGTTTGTTTTATTGCTTATGTTTGAAGTTCGTAGTTGCTCCTTTCAACAGTGTAGTCTTTAAAGTTCAAACTTTGCTCTCCCATTTAAAGGATTTTGATGAAAACAATGGCTGAAATCTATATAAATATAAAAATATTTTTAATAGTTTTTCAAATAATAAATTTGGTATTCGATTCGAATCCATATAAATGTATTTTTTATTTTATTTCTCAATTTTTAATTTTAAAATTAAAAAATGAAGTCTACTTTTAAAAATAAAATAGAAAATATTTTTAAAAATAAAATAGAGTACGGTTTCGTTTATCAAAATAGCATAATTTTGCCATTCTCTCTTTTTGTTATGATTTTTACCCACTCTGCTTTGATGCCTCGCTAGTATAATATTAGAATCGTTCCAACTTATCCTTGTAAGTTTCGTGTTTCAATATTATTTGAATTAGATCAGATCGACCGGTTACCAAGAATTGATTGATACATTGATCTTGAATATAGAAATTAGACCAATATTTGTACAAATTGTTTGAAATTGATAAAAAATAAAAATAAGAAAATATATAGTTAAATTAATTTTATAAATTTTAAAATATTTTGTAATTTTTTATAAAATCTCTAATTAATTATTTAATTTTGAATTATTAAAACATATCTCTCGGTGAAAAAGACATTTGAAAAGAAACATCAAATGTTGTCATATTAGCTAGAATTTTCTTTTAATTTTAGAAAATTTTGACAAAACAAATTTGTAACATCCAAAAGATGGACAAAGAAACACTAAAAATAGAGAAGAAAACAATATGGAAAAAATATAATATTAAATTATTATTGTAAAAGAAAAAGGACAAATAATTATAGCTGTCAAAGTGCAAGGCTAATTTGTTTGCATGAATAGCTAGCTGCTCTTTTATAACAGCGAAGCATTTTGTAAGCATTATTATATATTCAAAATTCTAAAGAGTGAAAGAGTGATGAAAACGACCCTAATATTCTACATAAATAGAAAATTAATAAAATGCTAAGAATGTTGCTTCCTGAAAATGACTACATCATAAATGTATTAATTGACGATAATCACAATCTTTTAAAATAAATTTAAAAACTTTGATCTTATCTTTATTATTTAACTACATCAATTTCTCTTAAATATATGTATAACAAAATCATTTATTATTTAACTTTATAGGTTTACAAACTTTGTTTTCCATGGTTGCATTTGCATGTGAATATGTACTTTCCCGAAGTGAAAACTCACGTGAGTTATTGCTATACCTAGTCACAAGAATCCCTATATTACGTCTCTGCAAAAGGATATCATTTTATATATACAATGAAGGGGGGGGGGGGAATATATATATATATATATAATTAAACCTTGTAATTGAGCTTCTTTCCAAGCTTTGATGAAGTTATAAATTGTCTTTGCTAAGGGGGTTTTCAAGCATATACAATGTAGAGGACATTAATGACTTCGATTCTACTTCACACTGGATGATACCTATTTTATCGTATTATGAACGGAAAAAGTAATACATACTTGTATCTTACATTCATTTCGAATATGTATGTAACCTAAGATGCATGCACTACTACTCCCATACTTTATGAATCATGTGAAAAGCAACAATCAAATCCAAAACAGAATCTTCTCCATCTCCAACATTTTAGCAACTAAACACCCCTCCATCAGTCAAACCATGTTTGAAATCGAACAAGGGCTTTACCATTTTAAGAAAATAATATATATAATTATATATGTGTGAGTCAAGAATTAAGAGAAACCCAAGCTTTTTCATCAAGTAATTTCAATTCTCCATTTCCCACGGACTTGATATATAATATGTAGAAAGTTAAAAAAGAAAATGTAGAATATTCTAAAACTGATATATATATATATATATATATATATATATAAGGAAGATTTGATGGAGGAGGGCAAGAGACAAGGTTGGGTGAGGGTATAAATATGGAGAATATTGTTTTGTTGTAAAGATAATGAAGGGTGCACACATGTGAATAGGCGGGTACATGCATGATTTGTCCCTGCATGCTCTGGAGTGGAGCCAATCCTGGATCCTGCAAGGACCCAACCCTCCACACTAGCTTAGCTACTTTCCATATGAACTAAAAACTAACAAATATCCCTTTTTTTTCAATATTTTTCATCTTCGTTTTACAATCCATATTTTAAATTCTAAATTATCCCTTTTAATAATATTATTTTTGAAATTTAAATATGTATTCCTTTTTAGAAGTCTCATTTTAACAGTCATGATTGAGTGGAAAAAAAATGGTGGCTAGTGTTGAATCAGAAAATGAGTTGTTCTCATTTACGCCAAAAAAGGAAAAAAAATAATCCTGGATGTCTAAACCATGCACTGTTTGTGAACAATTAGAGCATAGTTGAAAGTATACATACATGAATTTTGATATAAAAATCATTGAGAAAATTAAGAAAAGATTTTGCATGCCATCATGAAGGAGAAGTAAACTAGGGTAGAGAAAGGCACGTGTGGGATAGAGAGAAAAAGAGGTGACGGCTAGCTGGTGAATGGTACATGTAACGTGTTTTAATTAATTAATTTTCTCATTGTGTTGTATAAATTGTGTGGCATTTTAAAATTTATGGTGTGGAGAGAATAGATAGTGAAGTCTAAAAATAGCCCGTGAGGAGTGTTTTGGAGGCATTCTATGTATCACAAAGCCAAAATTATAACATATCCTTATATTTTGTTGCTTCTCCTTCACTTCTTTCGATGCTTATTTTTTTTTTCTCTCCTCCATCACGAGCTCATGATTCCCCTTCTTACTATTTCTCTTTTCCCCAAATACCCTTTCTTTTTCCTCCTTTAGAAACTGTAATTATAATATTAATCCAATGTATATACTAAACGCAAATTCTTCAAAATAAGGTTTAATAAGTTTGGGCAGCACATGTTATTTTAACAAACCATGCATGCATATATTGTAACTTTTTAAGTTTTATGAAATGTAAATCCAAGTGACCACTGTGTTCCCACAAAAATTCTTGGTGATAGGATTATCACATAAAATGCAATAATATTATTGCAAAATATATAATTAAAAAAAAGGGCAATCTGGTAAGCCAATATAATCTATATATTATATATATATTGCGGGTGAGAAGAAACTGAGGCATTCATGTGGAAAGCAAGCAAACAGTAGGATCCTATAGATTTGAGAACTCATCATCCCCTTTCTCTTTAACACCTTCAAAGCATTGAGAGCTTAGAGTTCAATGGTTTCTAGGGAGCACAAGAGAGCCGGACTGCACGAGAAACTACAACTTCTTCGTTCCATTACTAACTCTCATGCTGTAAAATTCCTTACATATCTTATTTTCCCTATTACCTTTCTTTTTATTATTCTACATATCGATCTTTGTTTCATCTTTAATTCTGTAGGAATATAAATATATATATATGTATAACTACTGTTAATTAGTTTTAATAATTCTTTGTGTTAATTAAACTTATGGGGTTTATTATTTAAACAATTATTTATTTCTGTGTTGCCTTATCATAATCTATGTTGCTTGAATTTTCATGGTTGAAATCACTGAAACTTACTTGTATATATGTATGGCAGATGAACAAAGCATCAATTATAGTAGATGCATCAAAGTACATCGAAGAGCTAAAACAAAAAGTAGAAAGACTGAATCAAGATATAACAGCTGCACAAACTTCAAATAATCGAAATCCTTTGCCTATGGTAAATTTTTTTTTTAATTTAGTCACTGAATCATTTTTATACTGTATTTCCATTTTGTGCTTGAAGTTAACACTGTACCTTGTTTTTTTTTTTCTCTCTTTTTCAGCATAGTAAAAACCTATTAGTACATGCAGTAATTAATGTATCAATCTTCAGTTTAATTGTTCCATTTTCGTATGTATTTTGTTACAGCAGGTTACAGTGGAAACCCTAGAGAAGGGTTTTCTGATAAATATATTTTCAGAAAAGAGCTGCCCAGGTCTGCTTGTTTCTGTACTGGAAGCTTTTCAAGACCTGGGTCTTAATGTTCTGGAAGCTAGGGTTTCTTGCACCGACAGTTTTCGATTTCAAGCTGTTGGGGGTGAAGTAAGCAAGCATCTGAACCCATTTATGTATAACATAATTTTGTAATGGAAAAATACGATTTACATAAATGATTATATTTTGTTTGATTGCAGAATGAAGAACAAAGTGAATATATTGATGCACAAGTGGTGAAACAAGCAGTGTTGCAAGCTATTAAGAACTGGAGTGAAAGTAGTGATGAACAGGAGTAATTAGAATGGATATTTTTGTTGTTGTTATATATCCATTAACACTTTGTTACTTGCATGCATATTTTTCTTTCAAAATGTAGGGTTTTAATCGGCAATAATGTTGTTTAATCAAAAAGTTGAGGTTAATTTCCATTCCTTGAACAACATTCATGATCATATATTAAAAAGAAGAAAAAGAAAAAGGCTAAGATGAGTAAAATCCTCACATGGTGCATGGAGACTGTAGTTGCCATGCATGCATGTATATTAATTGCAACTTTGCTCAGTTTCTTTTACCGAGAAAATAAAATAAAATAAAATAAAGAACACATAAATTTTTACGTGAAAACCCTTTCGAGAAAAAATTACGGGCAGAGGAGAAGAAAATTCACTATGTCGAATTCGAACGATTACAATAGGAATAGACTATGTCTATTTATAGGCTTATAAAACTATATTCTAGTAAGACTGAAACACCTTATTCTAATCAATATAAAATATATGGAGTTTAATAAGGCTTAAAAAACATTATTCTAAAATAAAATAAAAGAAGTGTATTTCTATATGGATTTTACTTTTATTTTATTTTACCACTGTATTTTATTTAAATAAGGATTCGGGTCATTTAATTCTAACAATCTTTACCTTGACACGAGTTCTCAATGAACAAGTTCTTCATCACGAACTTTCAACGAACAAGTTCTCCACCTCTTCCATAAAACCCCTTAAGGGTTTAACTTCAACAATGGACACCAACCAAGTCTAAGCAATGCTTAAACTTGGTTATAGGAAGTGACTTAGTCAACATATCTGCAGGATTTTCATGAATACTAATTTTGCTCACAACAATATCACCACGAGCAATAATATCACGAAAAAAATGATACTGAACATCAATATGTTTTGTTCTCTCATGAAACATTTGATCTTTTGTAAGGAAGATTACATTCTGATTGTCACAAAATACAGTACAGATTTGATGGTCTTCATTGAATTCACTAAAGAGTCCCTTCAACCAGATAGCTTCTTTACAAGCCTCAGTAATTGCTATGTACTCAGCTTCAGTGGTAGACAAAGTGACTGTAGTTTGCAAAGTGGCTTTCCAACTGATTGCACAACCTCCGATTGTAAAGATATAACCTGTGAGAGATCTTCTTCTATCAAGGTCTCTAGCAAAATCAGCATCAACATACCCAATAACTCTATCTCTAGTTCTTCCAAACTGTAAACAAACATCAGTAGTACCTCGTAAGTATATTAAAATCCACTGAACTGCTTTCTAGTGTTCTTTACCGGGATTCGCTATGTATATGCTAACTGTACTGACTGCATATGATAAATCTAGACGTGAACAAACCGTAGCATACATGAGAGATCCCACTGCACTAAAGTATGGAACATGTGACATGTACTCAATCTCATCATGTGATTGTGGAGACAAAGCCGATGAAAGTTTAAAATGGGCTGCTAAAGGAGTACTAACAAGCTAAGCACTCTGCATATTGAACCTGCAAAGAACTTTCTCAGTGTACCCCTTCTGACTTAGGTACAATTTACTTGCTTTTCTATCTCTGAGAATCTCTATACCAAGTATCTTCTTTAATGGTCCCAAATCTTTCATCTCAAATTCTTCACTTAGTTGGGCTTTGACCTTTCTTATCTCTCATTTATCTTTTACTACTATCAACATGTCATCAACATAAAGAAGTATATACGCAAAAAAACCATCACTGTTTTTCTTAAAGTAAACACAATTGTCAAAACTACTTCTTTTGAAACATGATAAGTCATAAAGGAATCAAACCTCTTGTACCACTATCTTGGTGACTGTTTCAAACTGTAAAAGGACTTTTTCAGCAAGCAAACATAGTCCTCTTTTTCCGAGACTGTAAAACCCTCTGGTTGTTACATGTAAATATCTTCCTCAAGTTCTCCATGCAAAAATGCCATTTTTACATCTAACTGCTTAAGCTCCAAATCATGCATTGCCACAATACCAAGCAAAGCTCGAATTGAACTATGCTTAACAACTAGGGAGAACACATCTGTGAAGTCCACTCTTGGAATTTGACTGTAACCCTTTACAACAAGCCTTGCTCTATATCTGGGTTCTTCAACTCCTAGAGTCCTTTCTTTCTTTTTTAACACCCATTTACAATGAACAACCTTTTTACCTTTAGCAAGTTTCACAAGATCCCATGTTCTATTTTTGTGGAGTGATTTCATCTCCTCTTGCATAGCAAACATCCACTTTTCTAAGTCTTCACAGCTAATCGCCTCAGAATAATTAGATGGCTCTTGATTCGTATCTATATCTTCAGCCACATTTAAAGCATAAGCAACGAGATCAGCCTCAGTATACTTGTTTGGAGGTTTAATTTCTCTTCTAGTTCTATTTTTGACGATAATATATTGCGGTGAAAAAGCAACTCTATTCTTAATTTTTGTATTGGCTTGAGGAGTCGACTCTGTATTAATCTAATGCTCCACATGCTTTTGATTTTCTTTATTGGAAGAGTCTTTAAGAGATAAGTTAGGCAGCATAGCATTTTCATCAAAAACAACATCTCTGCTAATCATAACTTTTCTATTTTCAAGACACCATAACTTATACCCTTTTACACTAGCTTTGTAACGCCCCAATTTTCGGGAATCCTGTGAATGTTGGCATAGGTTTAATTATGTTAGTGGGCCTCTAGAAAGCCCAAGCTTAAGATAGAACCCGGCAATTTTAGTTAATTTTTGTTCCATAAGAAAAAGGGGGTGAAATTATGAAATAGGACCTATGTGAAAATGTTTGAAAATGCTATAGGCTAAATTGAAGTGGCCAAATAAATAGGAGTGCAAAATAGGAGGATTTGCATGACAAACCTCCCATTTTACATGAAGTGGCCAGCCATCATGTTGTTGTAGACAAAATGTACACTTGATATCCATAATTTATGGTACAAATTGATACAAATTGATAATAGGTTAGGTAAATGTTTCATGATAATGGGTTAGGTAAATGTTTCATGATAATGGGTTAGGTAAATGTTTCATGATAAAAATTTCATGTCTTTTGTATTAAAGAATTAAATGGATGAAATATGAAGTTTTATTAAAATAAAAAGGGATAAAAAGAACAAAGTTTTGTCCATCTTTGTTCATCATAGCTGAAAGTTAGAGAAGAGAAAGGAGAGGAGAAAGCTCTTGAGTATTCGGTCATTAGGAGGAGGAAAATTGAAGGTAAGTTCTTGGTACCTTGCTTCTATTTTGAGGTTCATGAGTTCTTCTTGATTCTAACTTAACTCTTGAAGTATATTTTGATTTTTAGTTGTGTTGTGAGCATTTAGTCATGAATTAAAATAAAGGAAATGGTTGTTGTTTCATGTTCTTTTGATGAAAAATGGAAGATAGGTGAAGTTGAGCCAAACAAATGAGCATGCATGTGCCTTAGATGCTAAAAGGAAAAATCGGCTAACATGTTGTGCTTTAAAATGATGAAATGGAGATTATACTTAAGTAAAATCATAGATATGTGATGATTGATTGGTGATATACATGTTTAAATAACATGCATGCAAGGTATGTGTGAAAGAGTGATTTGGTAATAAATCTGCTTGGGACAGCAGCAGTAACATGACTTTGAAAAATCACCATAAATTGTGGGAGAAGAATTAGAAGCTGAATAAATTATGCAATTAAAGCTTATTGAGTCTAGTTTCTAATGAAATAAACAAGAACATATTTTGAATTCTGTACAATGAGAAATTTGATTCGTAATGAAGGGTGGTCAGATTAGTCAAACAGTGAAACATGGGAAACTTTGAGAAAAATCTGGTATTGATTGGCTAAACCAAAAATTCTGAAAATTTTATGGATAGAAGATATATGAGTCTATTTTCAAGGAAAATTAACGACACTTGATTTGGAGTTTCTTAGCTCCAGTTATAAATGATTTAGTGACTGTTTCTCAGGAAGACAGCTTGCAGTGAAATTATGATTATGTGGTAAACATTGACAAAAATTTGTTAATGAGTTGCTTATTGTTTTCTTATAAGCTTACTATGATCTGTAGGTGTGGTTGGCCGAATATTGTAAGGGGTTAATACGTAGTTTGTATTTGAATAGTTAGATTAACGTGTTAGTAATCCAATTGTAGGCGGTTCATGTGTGGATCTCACAAGATATCGTCGCAAAGCAGTGTGTAACTAACACCCTCTTTCTTAGTCTGGATCGGCAAAAGTCGAAAAGTCGAAATGCCGAAAATCGGTATTTTGTAGATTTGCGAGTGTCACGAATGCTCGTGAGGTAAATCGATTAATGTTTTTGGTAAACTGTAAAATTTGGACTGCAAAGTGCATGATTTACGTGCCTCGATATTTTTGGGCTTAATGGGCCAAAATTGGAATGATGGGCCAACGCCCAATTCGTAAGAACTCTCGATGCGTGATTCTCATTAGTACGTGAAAAGTAGGAATATGTATGAAAACCCTAAAATAGATAAATTATGAAATACCTTTAAAAGTGGAAAATTTACGCTTTACCCCTAGTAGATGAATTACCAAATACCCCTAGGGTTAAATTGACCTAAATGCATGTTTGATTGTTGTTATTTACTGCATGCCATGTTATTATCGATGCATGGACTGGGATATTGACGGAGGAAGTACTGAAAGTGGCTTGTCCACGTCTTGGAGGCTTTGCCTCAATTCTATCGATAATCGAGCAGCAAAGTGCAAAATCTGTGGAGTGTTAATTTGGGTGGGTTGAGCTATTCCCCACATGGAGTGTATGGCTGGTACGGGTGGAGTGTAGTGGTTGGTGGGTTGAGTAGTCTCCCAAATGGGCTTGCATATGTTCTTGATGTTGCATGTATTTTGAAATGGGCCTATGGGCCATATCATTATCTGAATAATGGGCTAAGGCCCGGTTATTGTAATCTGAAAAGGGCTCTAGCCAGTACCACTTATTACCCAAATGGGCTTGCATATGTTATTGATGTTGCATGTATTTTGAAATGGGCCTATGGGCCATCATTTATCTGAATAAGGGCTAAGGCCCGGTTTATTGTAATCTGAAAGGGCTCTAGCCCAGTACCATTATTACTGAATGGGCTTAGGCCCAATAGGCTTGAGTGACTTGGGCTTTGAATGGGTTTTCCTTACACATCGAGTTTCCTCAAACTCACCCCTTTTATTTTCATCCACGCAGAAATCCCCAACCATAGTGGGCTTGGAGTCGTGAGGGAATTGGAGTGGCCACCCGCTCGAAAGTTTGATTTTCTTCGGTGAACTGGACATCCTTTTATTTACGTTTGAAGTTTTTGGGCTTTTAAATGTAATAAGGCCGCTTAATTATTTTTGATGGTTTTAATATGTATTACTAAGATAGGTAATACTTATTTTAACTGTTGAAATTGGATAGCTTTAGGGCGCGTTTTCAAAAAAACAACAATTGATTTCAAAATAACACGACAACAAGCAAAGCTTCCGCAATGAAAGTATTTTCCAAAATTAATCACTTTTCCTAAAAATGACTTAATCAAATTAGTTTCCTAGAAATATCCATGACGTTAAGGTGTGGCAATGGTGGTATGCATGTCTAGGATTGGATCCGAAAGGAGATTGGTACTTAAGCAGTCCGATGGACTCACCACCTCTTTTCCGGTTTCCTACCTGGTGCACAGCTTCCATTCACTTTAATCCTTAATGAATTAATCTTTTGAACATCAAGTATGATTTTCTGGACTTAGAATGGAAATTTTTTTTTAACGTTTTTGATGTGGCATGCCGGATCCGGCCATAACTTCTGGGCCGGGTTTGGGGTGCTACAAGCTTTATAACCAAGAAAAACACATTTAATGGATCTCGGTTCCAATTTTCCATTATCAACATGAGCATACGCAAGACACCCAAAAATCTTTAAATCAAAATAATTTGCAGGATTACCAGGCCATACCTCTTGCGGAGTCTTTTTTTCAATGGAAACGGATGGGGATCGGTTGATCAAAAAACATGTAGTGGAGGTTGCTTCGGCCTAAAACGACTTTGGTAAGTTGGCATTTGACAACATACATCAAACTTTCTCCATGATCATTCTATTCATTCGTTCTATAACACCATTTTGCTGCGGAGTATGGCGAACTGTCAAGTGTCTCACGATCCCTTCTGACTTGCACAATCTATTAAACTCATCAGAACAGAACTCTAAGCCAATGTCTGTGCGGAGGTATTTTGTTTATTTTCCCGTCTGTTTTTCAATCATAATTTTCCAAGACTTAAATGCGGAAAACACATCACTTTTCTGCTTCAAGAAGAACGCCCAAACTTTTCTAGAAAAATCATCAATAAAGGTTAGCATATAATTAGCTTCATCTCTCAAAGGCACTTTGGATGGCCCCCACAGATTAGAATGAATATACTCCAACGTTCCCTTCGTGTTATGGATTCCTCTGGTGAATTGAACTCTCTTTTGTTTCCCAAAAACACAGTGCTCACACAAATTTAGTTTGCAAATTCCTTGCCCATCAAGAAGTCCTCTTTTGCTCAATTCTGCCATGCCATTTTCACTTATATGCCCTAGCCGTATATGCCAAAGTTTAGTAATATCATCATCTGACAAGGAAGAGGAAGCGACAACTGCATCACTAGTAACAGTAGAACCCTGCAAAACATATAACTTGACAGTCTTTCTCTATCTTTTCATCACAACAAGGGAACCTTTGGAAATCTTTAAAATCCCACTTTCAGCTGTGTATCTGTACCCTTTTGAATCAAGAGTACTCAATGAAATTAAATTTCTTTTCAATTCTGGAACATGTTGTACGTCATTAAGTGTTCTGACAACTCCATCAAACATCTTAACTTTAATTGTTCCAACACTTGCGATTTTACACTAAGCATTATTTCCCATCAAAATAACACTTTCAGACACTATTTCCTAAGTTGTAAACCAATCCCGATTGGGACTCATATGGAAGGTGTAGCCTGAATCAAGTATCCACTCATCGCTTACTTTAGAATTGTTGACTGAAGCGACTAGAAGTTCACCATCGTTGTAGTCTTCTACAACATTAGCTTCACCGAAATTTTCTGGTTGTTTTCTCTTTTGATTCGCGGCCTCCCTTTTAATCTTGTTCTGTAGCTTATAACACTTAGATTTAATGTGTCTTTTCTTCTTGCAGAAGTTACAAGTTTTACCTCTGTTTGAAGACTTTGATCTACCCTTAGATTTACCGCGAGGATTCCGTTCCTGTGTCCTTCCACGATTATCATCAGCATTCCAATCTTGTCTCTCACGAACAATGAGACCCTCTTCCTGAGAGTTAGGTTTAACTACAAGATGCTTCATCTTATCATATGAGGTCAAAGAATCATAAACCTCATCAACTGTAAGAGACTCGCGGCTATATAAAATCGTGTCTCTAAAGGTTGAATAAGACGGGGGCAACGAACAAAGTAGAATCAACTCTAGATCTTCCTTATCATACTGAACCTCTATGGCCTCCAAGTTTGAGAGAATTTCTTTAAACACTGTTAAGTGTTCGTGTACAAACACACCTTCCTCCAAACGATGAGCATAAAGACGCTGCTTCATATGCAACTTGCTTGTTAGAGTTTTCGACATACATATTTGTTCTAGTCTCTTCCATAATGCAGCGGCGGTCTTCTATTTCATCACATCCTGTAAAATTTCGTTGGACAAATGCAGATGTAATTACGTTAACGCCTTTCGATCCTTACGGTTCTTTTCTTCATCTGTTAATGTCAAAGGCATCTTATTTATCCCTAGCAGGGCATCCTCCAAATCCATCTGCGCAAGAATTACTTGCATCTTAGTCTGCCACAACGCAAATCTGGTGTTACGATCCAACAGCGGAATTTCATACTTCAAAGACGCCATTACCGTGATCGAGATGAACAATCCGGAAGCTCTGATACTAATTTGTGAAAAAATAAAATAAAATAAAATAAAATAAAATAAAGATAAAGATAAAGATAAAATAAAATAAGGAGCACACAAATATACGTGAAAACCCTTTCGGGAAAAAATCACGGGCAGATGAGAAGAAAATTCACTATGTCGAATTCGAATGATTACAAGAGGAATAGACTACGTCTATTTATAGGCTTGTAAAGCCATATTTTAGTAAGACTGAAACATCTTATTCTAATCAATATAAAATATATGGAGTTTAATAAAGTTTAAAAACCTTATTCTAAAATAAAATAAAAGAGGTGTAGTTCTATATGGATTTTACTTTTATTTTATTTTATCACCGTATTTTATTTAAATAAAATTGGTCATTTAATTCTAATATTTTGCAACTTATATATTAATCTACAACTATATATATAATTATGTTTTATTTTCCTTAAAATACTTAATTAGTTAACAAGACGAAATTCATTCACTCCATCATCTTTAACAAATAGTTAAAAATATATTTATACTCACATCCCTCTAAGTTACCAAAAAAAAATGATGGTGGAGAATTATTTGTTGTTCATGTAATACTTGATGACGAAGTCTGTGGAGAGACAATTCCTGGAAGCATGGAATGGAAGATGAAGTCTTTACTGTTGAAATAGGGTTAGGTAGCTAAGAGCTATAGTATAGGCACTTTCAAGTAATGACATGAATGTTTAATAAACTACAGTTAATTTTGATGTACTGAGTTTAATAATTGGAGGTGTAGGTGGATTTTGTTGCTGGAAAGCAAAACCAAACAAAACCAATGTATTGACTCCAAGGGGACCAGATGGGGGAAAACTATTATTACTTAATTATTTCGCCCACAAAACAATTCAAAATTTTTTTATATCATGAGAAATTATGTTTTTATAATGTAAGATTCCACATATTATCCTTGGTATGCTTTTTTTTTTTTTAATTTAATTTAAAAATGAGATTGCAATCTTGAATTATAAATTTTAAGTTTTAAATATTATTTTTAAAACAATTAAATTACTCATTGAATAACTCAATGTTTCGGTGTTCCCACTTTTCATATGCATTTATTATAACTAGAATGTCTCCCACAATATGAGTGAAAAACATAATATTATATATATAAATTCTATTTTAAAATAATGATATTTATTATTTAAAAGATGAATAGCTTTTAAATTTTCGAAGTTGTGTGAATATATATATTTTTGCCAATAAGTAATTTTAGAGGAAATGGAGAATTTTTTAAAAAATAAGAAATTTAAATAATATAATTACTTTTACATTTTTATTGTAATTTAATGATTTGATTTTTTATATTTTCGTCAATTATATTTTTATTATTTGACTCATAACATTAACTCAACTAATAATTTAATAAATTATAAAGAATAGTTTCGATAATTTAAGTAATGTCCATTAAACTGTCAAATATTGTAATTATAAACCTCGAGAAAGATCACTTAACTTAATATTTGTTTAAATATTTTGATAATTTAATATGAGGTAATTAAAACTAAATTTAATTTTTACCGTAGGTCAATTTTTCATCTTAAAGTATTAATATCGATTTGGATTCTAAAAAAATATCATCATAAAATTAGTCGGAAATAACACTAATTAATGAAAGGGTAAACTACATCAACAGCCACTTAATTTTGATGTAGTTGACAAAGCAGTCATTTTGTAACACCCCTAACCCAATCTGTCGCCGAACAAGGTTATAGAGCATTATCGGAGTTTACAGAACAAATACAGTTAATTTATATCATTTACTGTTCATATCCGAAACCAATCATATTTAATCGTATTGTCCCTTAATTGGACTCTTAAGACCAAAATTTACACATTAGAAACAAGTTGGGACTAAATCGGGAACTCAGAGAATTTTTTACGAAATTTCAAAATTTTTCTTAAATACAGGGGTCACACGCCCGTGTGGGTAGGCCGTGTGGCTTACACGGTCAAATGACACTCCTATATCCTAGGCCGTGTGGGCATTCGATGTAAGGCACACGGCTGTGTTCTAGCCCGTGTCCATACTCGTGTAACTCTTTGATTTGAGTCACACGACCAGCCACACACCCGTGTGCTAGACCGTGTGGACAATTAAATTTTTAAAAATTATGTGCAGGATTCACATGGCCAAGACACACGCCCAAGTGTTGGGGAATGTATTTCACACGGTTGAGACACATGCCCGTGTGACCAATTCTTAGCATTCTGTTTCTCAATTTTAAGATGCATGGGACATACGGCCAAACCACACGCCCATGCACATGGCCATGTGTCTGCCCGTATGGACAAAATAAGGCCACTTCCAAGCCTTATTTCTCACCCAAATTTTGTCTTGTACCTACATTAATACTTGCATACATATACCAATCAATTCAAGACATTAAAACCAAGCCAACATTAACATTATACATGATATATCATCACATGTATTCAAACTTACCTTTTGAAAGATATATATATATATATATATACCATAATTCAATCTAACCATACTAAGCATACACATATTAACCATATTATAGCATTAAGTATATATTCACTAAATATACCATCACTAGCCATTCCAATGGCTAGATTATAAACAACCATTTACATGCCAACATTGGCCATACATGCCATTATACTAAAATAAGTTCACTATTTATACCAAAACAAGCTGAAGGATAGTGTGATGATGCTCTGACCGATTCCAACCTTTACGAGCTTCCAAGCACTATAAAACAGAGAAAAGAAAACCAAGTAAGCTTTTCAAATGCTTAGTAAGTTAATAAGAAATTTAACCTTAGCATACATTTACATTTAAGGTAAGCATACAAAAATGCGTCAAAGTAATTTTGGTTAATAGCCTAAAATACACAACTTCATCAAACATATTAGTCATTATTCCACATAAATTTCAAGAATCAAATATGAGCTCATCCTATAGTAACTTTCATAATCATTTACTTTTCATATCATATTTCCATATAACATGTGCATTTCCATAACAAATCATATTAAGTTCATTTTAAATTTAACCATGTCAGAACTCTACCCGTTGAATTTATTTGAAATACTGATGAATACACACGTAGTACACTTGAATTGTACAAAACTATAAACCGTCAACTCATATTCAGGGGTACCGAATTAGGATCAAGAAGCACTCTCTCGAGCCATATAACATGATGCTCATGTGAGCCATGTAATAGGAAGCTTATCCGGGCTATAACAGGAAACTCATAAGAGTTTAAAACAGGAAGCTTATTGAGCTTAACAGGTAACTCTAAAGAGTTATTATCAGGCAGCTCCGGATAGCCATATAATAGGATATTCAAGCAAGCCATATCAGGAAACTCACAAAGAGCCTATATTAGGATGCTCATAAAGAGTTGCGTTTGTGTCCACAATATATGCATGATCACAACCGATCATATAACAGGACGCTCACAAAGAGCTATGGTAGTCCGCAACACATACAAGATTATTACCGATCAGGATGCTCGCAGAAACCATATAATGGAAAACTCGAGAGGGCTTATAACAGAATGATCTTTCAAGCTAAGGTGCGTCTGGAACATATGCAAGACCACAACCGATTGCGAAATCCTGTATCTAATGAATTCCATCTATTCAAACGGGACTCATACTTATCAAGCAATATCAAACATGTAATTAAGTTTATACATTAAACATTTATGCAATTCACACATATTCAACATTAAATTCCAAACATATTAATATACATAATCTAGTTACATGAACTTACCTCGATACTTGTTCGTTTTGAGAAATCTACTAATCCGACATTTTTTGTTTTCCTTGATCCAACTCAGTATTAGGTCTTTTCGGATCTATATAAATGAATTTAACGTCAATTTAATCCATTTCATACTAAATTTAATTCAATTCACATCCTAGGAAAAATTACCATTTTGCCCCTATACTTTCCATAAATGACGATTTTGTCCCTAGGCTCAGAAAATGCAATTTGTGCAATTTAATCCTCATTCCAAGCCTAAAAGATTTTTACATATAATATTTGCAGCACATATAGTTCATAAAAATCATAAATTTTCTATGAATTTTACATCTTTACAATTTAGTCCCTAAATCACAATTTCATGAAAATTCTCTTTACAAAAGTTGTTTATCTATCAACAACCTTTCAATTTCTACCACAAATTTTAGAATTTCAGCATATTCATTCATGGAAAAATTTCAATACTTTAATATCTTTACAGATTGATCCCCAAAATAGATAAATTAAGTTATTACGATCTCGAAAATATAAAAATTAGTAAAAACGGGACATGATTACTTACCTAATTAAGCTTGCTTGATTTTATTTCTCTTTTCTAGGGTTTCCATAGAATTTGGGGAAGAAGATGATATAAAATGATGATATTAGATATTTATTTTATTTATCATCTTTTATTTATTTCAATTTCCAATTTAGTCCTTTTCTTTTTTCTAATTTTCCATGGATGAATCATTAAAAATATCTTAATGGTCTAATTACCATATAAGGACCTCAAGTTTTGAATTCCATAGCTATTTGATCCTTCTAGCTACTAGAATTCAACTTTTGCATTTCATGCAATTTGGTCCTTTCTATAATTAAACACAAAATCAGTAAAATTTTCTTATTGAAATTTTCATACGTCTTTTCTGTCATGATGCAGACTATGCAAAAATTTTAAAATAATTTTTTTGACTCAAATTTGTGGTCCCAAAACCATTATTCCGATTTCACTGAAAACGGCTTGTTACACACTCAGCTTTCAATTCAACTACTCAACTTTCAAAAAATAACAAATCAGTCACTAATATTATCGAAAAGTGACAAATCAGTCACCCGTTAACATTTTCTATTATAGGCTTAACGGGACAGTTGACGTGGCTAGTTAACTAGCTGATGTGGCTAGTTAACTAACTGACGTGGCCAATTAACTTGCCACGTTGGACATAAGGAGCAGGAGGGTCTTCTTCTTCTTCTTCTTCTCCTTCTCCTTCTCCTTCTCCTTCTCCTTCTCCTTTTCTTCTTCGTCTTCTTCTTCAGTTAACCATCAAAAGCAAAATTTGCCAAACAAAACCTATGGCAATTTTAAGGTTGTTGACCCTTACCATTGCCATAGCCATTGTTGTTGCCTCTGCCTTTGCTTTGCCTGCTGCCTTTGTTTTCTCTTCTTCTTCTTCTTCCTCCTTTTCTCGCAATTCTTCTTATTTCCCCAGGAAACCAACAACCTAATTTCTTTTTCATTTACATAAAAAATAGGAACCCAAAGCAAGATCTTGAAAAAATCAGAGAGAGTTAATTGCTTTTCCCACCATCTGGAATCTTTGATGGTTAAAAAGTAAAGTTACAACACTTACCACTATTTTTAAGTATAAAAAGAAGAATCCAAAAAATGGTGGATATTTAATTAAAAGAAAAATAGGGTTTGTAAGTCAGAGCTGTGGGAAGAAGAAGTGTAGCAGCCATAACAATTAGTTGAGGTTCAAAAAAAGGTCGTCATCTTCAAAATTTTGAGGTTAAAAAAATGTCTTCACCTTCAAAATTTTCAAGTCTCAAACCTTAATTTCCAATTTCTCCAACATCAATCGACAATTGTTTCATATTTGATGAGCTCTCTTAGAAATGTTTTCAAAATTGTCCCTTAGAAATCCCAAATCTCTATGGTTAGTTGAATGGGTTTTTGTTCAAATCTTTATGGTTGGTTGAATGGATAGAAGAGGAGAAAAAACTTGATTTACATTAATGGGTTTTGAAGAACTATAAAATGAAATGGAGCAGCGTGAAAGAAAAAGTGCGACATCTCCATTTCTTCTTTTTTCTCTTCTTCTTCTTCTTCTGTCTAGTTAGGGTTCTTAATTTGGGACTGTTTAAATGACAACAACCACTCCAACGTGGCCGGTCAAATGCTAGGTTACTTTTTCGATACGTCTATAACGAAAAATGGTATGGAGGACTGATTTGTTATTTTTCGAAAGTTGAGTGACTAAATTGAAAGCAGAGTGACTGCTTTGTCAGCTACATCAAAGTTTAGTGATTGTTGATGTAATGTAATTTACCTTTAATGAAAATTTTTCAATAGCTTTAAAGTGTTAGGAAAAGAATACTATATTGAAAATAGATGGAGAACTTTATTAAGGCGTTTCCATGAATAATCAAAGCTTTTGAATAGAAAAAAGTAGTGCCCCTAACTTTATTGTAACATTTAGTACGAGTCAATTGTTCAAACAAATATCTCAATATGCTTGGAAACACTTGGAACTGATCACCAGCTTTTGCAATAACATGGGGAAAACGCCTTGGTGATATATAGGGGTGGTTCATCCACCTGAGCCACAGGAGGCTTCTGTTTTTGTAGCCATGGCTTTCATCCTCCTTGCCTAAGCTATGTTTGGGTAAGAAAGACGGAAAATTTAATAACTGGGAATCATAACAATACAAGCTGATTATATTGTGACTTGCTGCGAGGGAAAACGTAGTCCGTCTTTAGATTAGCATGACTTGATCACTATTTAAAACATTGTTTCATTTTCTGTCTTTCTTACCAAACGAGTAACTCTCTCCCTCAAATATGCTTCCAATATTGGGGCACATCAACCAGAGACTGCTTTGCTTGCTTGAAGATGTAAAACACCGAGAAACAGATAAAGAAACCCAATCAATTTCTTGTGATAACCTGCAGATTCTCAGTCCACTTTTACCTTCTCCATCTATGTTACTCAGACTCAAAGCCGGATACTAGTATATATCCAACACGGGTATCTTCAAAAACATGTCGAGTACAAATATCGAACATGAGTAGTTTAAGAAAAATGGAGAGTCGGAGGAACATAGTTCTCCATGGTTCTGTGAAACCAGGAGTTGAGGCAAAACAAGCAAAGACTTTGACATGGAAAATATGAAGCAACAATGCCCAGGAATAAGTATTGCCTTGTAACTGGTATTTATTCAGGATTTTTTTTTTTTGGGGGGGGGTGGGGTGGGGAAGCTTTCAAACCAACAAGGAGATTGAAATAAACTAGTCTTTGTCAAAAATGAGAGTGACATTGGGCCAAAAAAAAAAAAAAAGCTTTGGAATGGATACAAGATTGTAACAATGAGAATATTAACATAGTGGAATTTTAACTTGTCTGCCTACCAGAAGATATTTCCACAGCATTGTTAAAGTCACAAAGTGCTAGCATTAATTGGATGTCCTTATCTTGAATGAATAATCTATTTATCCAAAACAGCTCTCTGCATAATTTGGAGTTTTTAGATACAACTTTTTGTGATGCCAAGATTCGAAAATGTTTTCAATTTAGATGGTCTTCTGCAATTTTCCCCATCTTCCAATCAGACAAAAAGAATTTCATTGTAGACAATGTAACTAGCAATAAGACAATATTAAAATCACAAACAATGTTAAAGCAAATTAACAAAGACAAATTTTATGTACCACATGTTTGATGGTTGCATGCAAGTTTCTATAGCTATACTGTAAATGGTGAAACAGAGTGTTCCATTGAATAAAACTGTATTCACGAGAATTTGTACAGTTGCAGCTCCTGAAAGATGTAATCTTATGCCTCAGCTAACTTGGAAATTAATCAAAGTAAGTCGGATTAGCGAGAAAGATCACAAAACTGCAATATATTATTCCGGTCCCGTGTATGGCTACCATGCATCATTTTTCACTATCAACCCAACAACTGGGATGCTATGCCGAGAATCCTCTTTTTTTTTTTTTTAATGATCGAAACCTTGCGCTTAATAAGAGAATTCGTGACATCCAAGTGAGATATACTTCTTAACCCAAATGCAAATGTCCTCAGCACATGCCTCAGCCTGAGGGGTCTTTAGAAGCATTTCAAGAGTTGCGAACTCATGGACTGTATCTTTGTAGTCAAGAAGAGGAGCAGGGACATTGACCTTGCGAAGCTCCTCTGAGTAAGCAACACCCTGGTCTCTCATCCAGTCATGTTCTGCTACAACCGTCAGTGTCGGTGGCATGAGCTTCAGAGGTGGGCCACTGTTTGGGGCGAGCGGATTGGCAGCTGGGTGTTCCAGGCTAAACTCATCCTTTGGAAGAAATAGTTGCCATGCAAGCAAGCAGATTGCCTTGTCATAGAAGTACGTGTTTGCCAACCTTATTTCGGATTGTGTGGGTTCATTTGCAAGGAAGAATGGGTACATTAGGATCTGTGCTACAACCTTGACAGGGTCCAGTTCCTTGCCTAACTCAACAGTTCGGCGAGCAACATAGTCCGCGATGTTTGCTCCACAACTCGCCCCAAGTAGAACACATCTGTTTCAACAATATCACGATTAAGGATTTTTAAGTAAAATGGCAAAAAATTTCTTACCAAATCTAAGCAAAAGTACTAAGAACCTGCAATTTTACAGCTTAGCAATCAAACATAGGCATGAATTCGAACTTGGAACAATGAGCCTCAACCTTAACTCTACTTCACTGATTTCCAGGTCAACTCAATATTCTTTGCATGCTTCAGATCCACAAGACAATTATACAATCAACTAATAGCAGAGATTATGATTTGCAAGTTATCGATTATAGTTGCAATAAACGAGAGATCACAAATCAATCAATTGTCAACAAGACATTAAGGTATATGCAAAGGCCTTTGAACATAACATGAGAAACATAAGACGCTGCATGATACAACGTAAATTAGAGAATTTGGGGCATAAGTTGCTCAACAACAAAGTAGTAAAAAACATGTTCAACAAAGTTAACAACCAGAAAAGACGAAGGTTCATAAAATAAGCAATTCAGCATTCAGAATCCTAAACCAAAATCAATCCATAAACTGAGCTACAACCAAAGCTAATAAATCAAATATCCAGTAAAAGGTACATCACTCATAGCAAATCTAACAAAAACAATCAAAGATCATAATTTCCCATTCATGTCATGACCCAGTTAGACTTAATTAAGTCCTTATTATCAACCAAATCAATTCATTAACAACACTGAATACAACCAAGACCAAAACGAAATGGAATTACAACCTTGAGGGATCTGCATGGGCTACCAACCAAGGCTCATCCCCCGTCGAGTTATTCGATTGTTTCCCTAACCAATTCAACACCTTCAATCCATCTTCAAACGCTGCCGGATACTTACTCTCCGGCGCCAACCTATAACCAACCGCCACCACTATAGCATCACATAATTTGGCTATCCTCTGGCAAAAGGAATCATTAGCAACCGAATCATTACTCCCACTCACCCAACCGCCGCCATGAAACTGTAACATTATCGGTAACTTTCGACAATTTTGACCTGATGGGGTATAACCTTGATCACCATTATTTTCTGATTTTAGACTCGACTCTTCAGCCTTGGATTTCGGCTGGGGCCGTTCGGAAGGGAGAAGGGCCGATTCAGGGAGGAAGATCCGAACAGAAAGGGCAGTTGAAGGGTCGACACGGATATCTTTAGTGGCGATACCGTCGGTGAAAGAAGGGTTGGAAGCGGAGACGGGTTCTTCGGGTCGGGTCCTGACACCTTCTTGATTTGAGGATTCATCAGGAGGGGTCTGGATCCAGCTCTGCAAACGGTTCTTCAACCTCATCTTGAAGAATACACTGTATAATTTTACAGTTATGCTTGGCATTTCCTTATATTTATATTTGTTTAACCCCCCAGGAAGAAAACTTGTTTTTCAGTGTGGAGTTAAATTCATGAATATGGAGTGGGAAAGTTTGAAACTTAAATCCATGATTTTGGAGGGGGCGATTTGCTTAGTGTTATTAATGAATGCCAAATATCCCAGGTGCAAATAGAGAAAGAAAGGAGATGATTTGCATGTAACTTCACCAAACTAATTTTGTTTTCTATTGGGTTTTTATACACTATGATGATTTCGGTAAAACTATAAGAAAATATGGGGTTGTACATTGTGACATATTTGACCTTAAAATGGATGGCACTATAATTGGAAGGATGGATATAGAAAGTACTTGTATTTAATTTTGGGAAATGTGATTTATATTTGCCTCAACTTCATAAGTTCAGTTCAGTCCCACCATTTGTGTTGAACAAAAGAAAAAGATCATGGTAAGAGTAATTCCCTATTGTGATTTATATTTATAGACAAGGGTTATGTTAACGTGTTGAATTTGTTATTAAGTCATTATTATAAAATATGTAGGGGTGGATGTCTCTGATGAGATGAGGATGTTTGTGATGGGACAGACCCTATTATTTATTTTGACTTAGTGGTATGGAACAGTTAAGCTAATGTACTATTTGGTGACTAATAATTTCATGTTCTAGAAGAAGACTCTGAGATTCGAACAATGGATTACATGTAGTTGTCTAGGTGATCGTCCCGAAGGAAAAAATTCATAGGTGACCTCCTAGTTCACTGGTGATAGGCTTATTGTTTGGGTGTCTTTCTAGCTTGTCACATGTCTTGATGCAAATAAGGTATAACAAGTATATATAATCGAAACGAATAATAAATTTTTGAAAAGAATAATAGTTTCAAAAATTTAGGCTTTTTTACTTGAATATTATAAAATAAAAATAATATACCAAAATAGTATGTCAGAGGGATTATGTATCGAAATGGTACACTCATGCAAGTGGATGGTGGTGCATAGGTGACACCGCCCTAAATTTCTGACACCCATGACTAATACATATATATTATTTTACTAGAGGTGCCTACCTAGTAGGCGACACCACATTTGTACCGGGCTAGTATGAACCTGTGTATATATACGGATATAATGTGTAGGGGTGTGGTGCCTATCTGATAGGCGACACTGGTGACCCTTATCTGATAGGCAGCACTAGTGCATTAATTTTGCCCTCCTCTTCAATCGTCTGGTTCAAGAATAAATGTTAGTTCAAAAGAAAAAAAAATAGCAGAACATAAGGAAGAAAGAAAGAAAGAAATGAGAAGAAAGAAAGAAAGAAAATAGAAGAAAAAAAAGAAAGAAAATGTAATTTTATTTTTATTTTTAAATAGAGTGAATTATGATGAGGATAAATTATTTTGTTAGTATTATATAGTTTGTTTATTGTTTTTTAATGTTTTTTTAAATTTGTTTTAAAGTTATTTTGTTAGTTACTATTATAAATTATTTGTTCAGTTTAATTTTTATTGTGGTTTGTTAGGTTATAAATGTAAATGTATATTAATTTTTAAGTTATTTTGTTAGTAAGTTTTGTGTTTAGGTTAATTATTTGTTTAGGGTTTACGGTTTATTGTGATTTGTTAGGTTATGAATGTTATCTTTTAATGTTTTTAATATATTTGAAAGTTATTTTGTTAGTAACTATTATAAAGTAATTGTTAGTTAGTTATAACACCGAGAAAAATAGATATAATTGAAAATCAGAAAAAAAAATTTCTATCGTAGATATTGGTAGAAATGACAATAAATCTGATATTGCTTGATGAGATAATAACTTCAGCACAAAGAGAGCAAGTTGATAAGATGATGAGAGAATTGCAATATTATAGAATGAAACCAGAAGAAGACATCATTCAACGCCTTATTACCGTAAATCAAAAGATGCAAGTAGTGTTATGGAAGGGTCATGAACTGATTAAAAAGAATAAAGTAAAATATTTGACCCTTAGAGGGACATTAATAGAACAAGAGTATCAAATAATTTAGACCAACTTTGGAAGACATTGGTACCAAGAGCCTATTGGAATCTAGTTATATACTTTGTGAAGTTTATTATCTCGTATGGAGTAATGAAAATAGCGAGACAAAGTGTAGGTTCGCGAAAGTTGACTGGAAAGCAAAATGTGTTTGACATAACATGGATGGATAAATTAGTTGTTAGGAAATTACCAAGAGAATTTCTAAATTCAATAACTGTTATAAAGATTGAAGAGGAAGAAGATCCTGAGGAATTTCCAAATTGGATTGTAGAAGATGAAATTAAAAAGAATTCAGAATTTAATATAGAGAATTTCCCAGAGGAAGATATAGAATTGGAGATGAAAAAAAATGTAAAAATGAATTTAAGTGGTTAAATGTAAAGATAAATATTAGAGAGAATGTTAAAAAAATGAGTAAATATGGTTGTTCATGTACAAAATGAGAACTGAAAAAGTCTAAGCTTATGAATGAAAAATTGTGCATATTGATATAATTTTGGTCTCTTTTTCTTCGTTAAATTTTTTATATAAGTATTTTTTTGCTGTTCGAACTTGTTTTGAGAATTTTTATTTTTTAACAGATTGAGTATTGAAGATGGATAATCAGTTTTTTGTATGCATTTATTTCGATGGAGTAATTTTGACAACAACTGTTAGATATATATTTGAATGTCACCAACAAATAACAATGAGATCTAATAGAAATGTCTCATTTGATGATATGAAGGAAATGATTAGTGCAAAAATTGTTAAACGTTGTGGGAGAAGGATCTCGAAACTTTTCTACAAGTTTCCAATTTCGACAGATATGATCAAATCTGCCAAAATGGAACTTGTAGACGATGAAGACATGGTGACAATGGTCGCTCTTTATTGTGGGAATCAGAGTGACCAAAATGCACCGATTCAGTTATTTTCTGAGTTAGTTGGTGTGGAGCCAACTGAAGATCTCACTCTATTAGGTGAATAACATGGAGCTTAAAAGCTTTGTATGGAAGTTTCGATATCATACGTTGATAGTCAATCGACTTTACATGGGATCGATATCGATCTTAATGTTGCACCTGATAATAATGTGATTGGTAATGATGGATATGATAGTAGTGATCCTTGTGATCACAAGGTCAATAGTGATAGTGATCCTGAAGTGGATGAGGTCCCAAATGATATTGACGACGAATGTGTGAATGACGATGGAAACATTAATGTGTCTTCAATTAGGAACCAGATCCGACATATTGTGATACATAATAATCTTGAGGCACACATGTGGCTTAATGCGAAACATGCAACCGAGTACCTGGAGTACCCTGAAATACTACCTACTTACCTATTGGCCGTAGATTTCGATCCTGAGGAGTTGTTCATGGGCCATATATTCAAAAGTAAGGAAGAATGCATATTTTCCATTAAGTAGTATAGCATGAATATATCAGTGGACTACAAAATCAACATGTCTAAACCAACATTATATATTGGTCAGTGTTGAAAGTCGGCGAAAGGCTGTAATTGGTGAGTACGAGACGCATTTATCTAGAAGTTGCAGATGTGGGAGATACGAAAATTTTTTGGGCCTTACATATGCACGTCAACATGTATGGCATAAGATCATCGAAAACTTGATTCCTAAACTATCTGTTGGAAACACAAAAATTTATATACCTTTTCATACCTAATTTATCTTAAACTCATGCAAATCCGGTTAAATTCTTGTCGAAAAATAATTAAATATTATAAAATAATTAAGTCATGTTAAAAATATGAACATGGTGAATTTATTTAATTTTATACTTAACTTTGACTAATTTTGACTATTTTCAACAGATTCGCTCAAAGGGTAAAAATTGGCTCGGCTGACACTACTGAATGCATAAAACCGAGAAGCAATTTGAAGTATCGAGGCACTTTAATTTCCAGCCTAAGACGGTACAAAGATGTGTATTAATTCATAATTTGATTAATTTTAATTTATTCCCCATTTAAATTGGGTTAAATAAATTATTTTTAATTACTTATGGAGAAAGGGTCCAGTTGAACCGCCTTTGGTCGAGCAGTTGAGTGAACCGAACCAGCCACTAAATGGGCAGCCCAGAACCGTCCATATGCTGACCCAAATCAGAATTTTAGCTGATTAAATATGCTTACAAAAAGGCCCTCAAAAGACTTCTAAATTGTGTTCAAACCCCACCTTAATTTATGGCTTTGTAGATTTGCCCCAAGCTTAAACTAGCAAAGTTGAAACTCTCAACTTTGCCATGTGTGTGGCCAGCCAAGGGAGGGCTCTTTGGATGCTGGAATTTTCTATTTTTAGCAGCCACAATCAGCTATAAAAGCCACCCCTTGCTGATCATTTAAAGCATCTCTCACTTCATATCATTCTTTCATTCCCTCTCTCATTTTCCTCTCATTTCTTCCATTCCATTCCCTCTTGTTCAAGTGCCGATTTATTCTCTTGGGAAAGAGGCTCTCATTAGCCATTTGGAGCAGAAATTTAGGTGTTCATAAGTCACCTTGATAGCTAAGGCCAATGAAGAATGAAGAGTGGAGCAACTAGTCAAGCCACGGAGAAACACCAGATTTGCTTCTTCCCTATCTCTTTAAATTTTGTTGTTGTTTTGACAAACATGGTTATGAATATTTATGCTATTGAAATGGTTATTTTAATCAATTCAGCTTAAATTATGTTTGTGTTAGGTTGATTATATTCTGCCTGCTTGAATTGTTAAAATCGTGTTTATGTTGTTATAAGCCTCAGTAAGATGCTTGATTAAGTAAAATCATGCCTAAGTTATTCTTGCGTTACGACTGTGAGGTAACTAATGAATTAATTATTTAAACGGATTGCAATTGTAATTAATAGACACAGTGCTTAAATCAGTGCATGTTTATTCTTCTAAGGAAGCTGAAGGTTAAATTAGCAATGTATCTGGGGATATTATTGCCTTGCATAACTTGCAAGATTATTATGATTAAATTGTTTCAAGGTAGGGATGCCTTGTTACTTCACATAGTCTTTTATATGCTTATTAGATTTTATTAATCATTTGAATTGACATAGGGATATACAAGAGATTGGTTCAATTTAATGAGTATGTATGTGCAATAACATGTTTTCTTACTAGAATCTGTTTAGTTGGTTGAATTGACATAGGGATATGTCAAGAGATGGATGGATTTTTGTTTGTAAATTTGTTCATAAGTTAGCAAATTACCGGGTTGCTGTGAATTTATTCGTAACAATGTAAACATGAGTTTAATAATTCTAAGTTAAAGAAATATAATTAATCCAACACAAGTATGTTACATTGATTAAATCTTATTTGAAATCGTGCACCAGAACTCTTTTGTTTTATTTAAATCATTTACTTAAGTTTTTAAATAGTTTTTGCCCATATTCTAAAACCAAATTATTTTTACTTCACCAAAGTGTTTTACAATTAATTTCATAAATAATTATTTTTACAGTCCCTGTGGGTACGATAACTTGACATTTACTTGTCACTTTATTACTTGTTGCGATTGTGTACACTAGCACATGTTTTCGTCGTTCCAAGTTTTTGGCGCCGTTGCTGGGGACTGTTTTAAAAAAAAAGTCATTATTTGTGAATTTGTTAGTCATACATTTTGGTTTTTTTTTCTGTTTAATTTTTAACTTAATTAATTTTTCTTTGATAATTTTAGGAGTTTATGAGTATTGACCAGATTATTGACTTACTTTCTGTAGACCCTAAGATAGAACGAACCTTTCAACAACGAATAAGACAAGCGAATCAGAGAAGGACTGAAGGAATGAATTTTGAGAATATGAATCAAGGAAATGGAGCAAACTTTGCTCAAAATCCTATCCTCATTGCTGACGATAGGGATAGAGCCTTAAGACAATATGCTGTGCCAGTATTTAACGATCTTAATCCGGGTATTAGGAGACCCGAAATCGAGGCACAACAATTCGAGCTGAAGCCAGTCATATTCTAGATGCTTCAGAAAGTGGGCCAATTCAGTGGAATGCTTACCGAAGATCCTCGTCTTCATTTAAGACTATTTATGGAGATGAGCGACTCTTTTAAATTAGCTGGAGTTTCCGAAGATGCATTACGATTGAAGCTATTCCCATACTCACTAAGGGACAAAGCTCGATCCTGGTTGAATTCATTGCCACCAAACTCAATTTCTACATGGCAAGAGTTAGCCGAAAGATTTCTCATGAAGTATTTCCCGCCTAGTAAGAATGCTAAGTTGAGGAATGAGATCACTGCTTTCCAACAAACTGATGATGAATCCTTGTATGAGGCATGGGAATGATACAAAGAGCTATTACGGAAATGCCCTCACCACGGAATCCCATATTGCATCCAACTTGAGACATTTTATAATGGTCTCAATGCTCACACGAGGATGGTAGTGGATGCTTCTGCTAACAGTGCTCTCCTTTCTAAGTCTTATAATGAGGCTTACGAAATTATCGAGAGGATCGCCAGTAACAATTATCAATGGCCGACCAATCGAGTTGCGTCAAGAAGACGAGTCGCTGGAATACATGAAGTGGACACTCTCACTTCACTTGCATCTCAGGTATCTTCAATTTCCTCAATGCTTAAGAATCTTACCACAATGGGTCTAATAGTTTTGTAGCCCAACCACCTCACCAATTTGAGAGTATAGCCTGTGTTTATTGTGGGGAAGGACATTTGTTCAAAGAATGTCCATCAAACCCCGAATCCGTATATTACATGGGTAACCAGAACCAGAATCGAGGAAGGCAAGGACTGTAATCCAACTTCTATAACCCATCGTGGCAAAACCATCCGAATTTTTCTTGGAGTAACCAAGGGGCTGGAACCAGTAACAACTACGCCCAACCTAGACCAACTCAGCCACCTAGTTTTTCCCAACAAGTTCAGAAACTAGCTCAGGCTGAATCATCCAATAGCTTAGAGAGTTTATTAAAGGCATACATGGCGAAGAATGATGCCTTAATTCAAACAAGTAGCTACATTGAAGAATCTAGAAAACCAAATGGGCCAGCTTGCTATTGAACTCAGGAACCGACCACAAGGTGCTTTACCTAGTGATACAGAGAATTCAAGAAATCCGAGGAAAGAATATTGTAAAACGTTGACATTGAGGAGCGGAAAGACAATAGAGCCCAACACTATCGAAGCTAAAAAAGAGCCAGCTGATGCTCAAGACTCAGAGGAAATTCAACCGAGTATTGAAATTCCAGTTACACAAGAACCGGAATCTGCAAAACCCAACAAGGTAATTCTAGAACCAGCTAATTCTAATCAACTAACGACTTCGCTAGATGCAGAATTGCTGCAGATAACGAATCAACCAGTTCTAATAAAGAAACCTCCACCACCCTACCCTCAAAGACTTCAGAAGCAGAAGCAGGAAATCCAATTCAAGAAAATCCTAGACGTACTCAAGCAACTTCATATCAACATCCCGTTAGTTGAAGCACTTGAACAAATTCTGAATTACGTCAAGTTTATGAAGGATATTCTATCCAAAAAATGAAGACTTTGAGAATTTGAGACTGTAGCTTTGACGAAGGAATGCAGCGCATATCTTCAAGACAAACTACCCCCAAAGCTGAAGGATCTTGGATGTTTTACCATACCTTGTAACATTGGAGCAACATATTGTGGTAAGACATTATGTGACTTTGGTGCAAGTATTAGCTTGATGCCTATGTCAATATTTAGAAAGTTGGGGATAGGTGAAGTTAGACCTACTACAATTACACTTCAACTAGCAGATCGATCCTTAGCACATCCAGAAGGAAAAATCGAGGACGTATTGGTACGTGTAGATAAATTTATCTTTCCTGCTGATTTTGTTATCCTAGACTTTGAAAGAGATAAAGAAGTGCTGATTATCCTAAGAAGATCGTTCTTAGCAACCGGAAGGACCCTTATAGATGTGCAGAAGGGCGAGCTTATGATGCGTGTTCAGGATGATCAGGTAACATTTAATGTTTTTAAGTCTATGTGATTTCCTGACACAACTGATGATTGTTCTGCAGTATCCGATTTAGAGGATTTAATAGTGGAAAAGGAGCTCAACTATGTTGAAGATCCATTGGAACAAATTCTGACATCAGATCCTCCAAATGATGAAGAGGAGGATGGATATTTAACTTTGTTAGAAGCTAATCAAAGGGGGTTTAATCCGCAATCCCGCTTTGAATCTTTGGAGTTAGAGAAAAGGGAGTATGCCCAACCAAAAGCATCAATCGAGGAGCCACCTAAGTTAGAACTGAAGGTACTACCCTCACATTTGAAATATGTTTATTTAGGTAACGCTTCTACTTTGCCTGTGATCGTTTCAGCAGAATTAACTACTGAGCAAGAAGAGAAACTCATCTTAGTGTTGAAACAATTCAAGAAGGCTATCGGATTGACCATAGTCGATATCCGCGGCATTAGTCCATCTGTATGCATGCACAAGATTATCCTAGAAGATGGCGAAAAAGGGACGATTGATGGATAACGGAGACTGAACCCCATCATGAAAGACGTGGTGAAAAAGGAGATTATCAAGTGGTTAGATGCGGGTATCATTTATCCCATCTCAGACAGCTCGTCGATAAGTCCGATCCAGTGCGTGCCAAAGAAGGGAGGTATCACTGTTATAGAGAATGAGAATAACGAGTTGATACCAACTAGAACAATTACAGGATGGAGGATTTTCATTGATTATCGGAAGCTGAACAAGGCGACTAGGAAAGATCATTTTCCTTTGCCATTCTTAGACCGGATGCTGGATAGACTCGCTGGGCGAGACTATTACTGTTTTCTTGATGGATACTCAGGATATAATCAGATTATAGTAGCACCAGAAGATCGGCACAAGACAACGTTCACCTGCCCGTAAGGTACATTTGCATTTAGACGCATGCTATTAGGTTCATGTAATGCACCTGCTACATTTCAAATATGTATGATGTCTATTTTTACTGACATGGTTGAAAAGTACTTGGAAGTTTTTATAGATGACTTTTCAGTATTCAGAGATACTTACGATGATTGCTTAGCCAATCTAGCTAAGGTACTAAGACGATGCGAAGAAACAAACCTAGTACTTAACTGGGAAAGGTGCCATTTCATGGTACGAGAAGGGATTGTTCTAGGGCATCGGATAACGAGACATAGAATCGAGGTAGATAAAGAAAAGGTAGATGTTATCAAGAAACTCCCACCTCCAACATCTGTAAAGGGTGTTAGGAGCTTCTTGGGTCATGTCGGGTTTTATCGAAGATTTATCAAGAACTTCTCCAAAATGCTAAACCTTTATGCAAATTATTGGAGAAGGACACGACGTTCAAGTTCGATGATGAATGCTTAAAGGCTTTCAAGGATTTGAAGAGTCGATTAGTTATGGCACCCATAATTGTCACACTAGACTAGGATCTGCCATTTGAATTAATGTGTGACGCAAGCGATTTCGCGATAGGAGCTGTTATGGGCCAACGAAGGAATAAAGTTTTTCATCCCATCTACTATGCAAGTCAGACTCTTACAGGAGCTCAACTGAACTATACGGTAACAGAAAAAGAGTTACTTGCTATTGTATTTGCTTTTGACAAGTTTCGATCTTACCTTGTAGGTACCAAAGTAACTGTTTATACGGACCACTTGGCAATCAAGTACTTACTTGCCAAGAAAGATGCTAAGCCGAGACTAATCTGATGGGTGCTTCTGCTTTAAGAGTTCGATCTAGAAATTCAAGATCGAAAGGGAGTAGAAAACCAAGTAGCAGATCACTTGTCCAGATTGGAGCCTCAAGAAGGGAATTCTCCTATTATACCAATTTAAGAAATGTTTCCAGATGAACACATACTGAAGGTAAGTCATGTCCATAGTACCCCTTGGTTTGCTGATATTGCTAACTATTTAGGTTGTGGTTTGATGCCAATTAATAAGACTTATCAACAAAGGAGAAAGTTTCTTCACGATGTTAAGTACTATTTTTGGGAAGAGCTATATTTGTTTAAAAGTTGTGCAGATCAGATGATCAGGAGATGTGTGGCAGAAGATGAAGTACAAAAGATTTTATACCATTGTTACTCAGCTCCGAGTGGGGGATACTTTGTAGGTACTCGTACAGCGGCCAAAGTATTGCAAGCCGGATTCTTTTGGCCAACACTATTCAAGGATGCATACGCGTACGTAAAGAGTTGTGACTGATGTCAAAGGGTTGGAAATATCACCAACAGAAATGAGATGCCTCGAACAAACATCATTGAGGTGGAATTGTTTAATGTATGGGGTATTGACTTTCTTGGACCTTTCCCTCCGTCTTTTGGTCACAAGTATATATTGGTAGCAATAAACTATGTGTCCAAGTGGGTCAAAGCTGAAGCTTATCCGACAAACGATGCTAGGGTTGTAATTAAGTTATTGCAGAAATATGTGTTCACAAGGTTTGGAACCCCAAGAGCTATCATTAGTGATGAAAGGTCTCACTTCATGAACAAGTGGTTAAGATGGTTATTAGACAAGCACGGAGTGAAACACAAGGTTGCAGCAGCTTACCATCCGAAGACGAATGGGCAAGCTGAACTGACAAAGGCATACTTGAGAAGGTAGTCTGCTTAAACCTACGTGATTGGTCCAACAGGTTGGATGATGCTTTATGGGCTTACAGAAGATGTCACCTTACAGGTTGGTCTTTGGGAAAGCATGTCATCTACCCTTAGAGTTAGAGCACAAGGCTTACTAGGCTCTTCGACAACTCAACTTGGATCCTAAGCTTGCTAAAGAGAAACAGATGGTCCAAATCAAGGAAGCTAGAGGAACTTCGGCTATTCTCCTACGAAAATGCTAAATACTCAAGGAGAGACTTAAGAAATGACATGACAAGCACATTCGAGTTAGAGAATTTGAAGTAGGTTATTGAGTTTTGTTATTTAATTCCAGACTAAAATTCTTTCCAGGTAAGTTAAAATCACGTTGGTCCGGTCCATTTACGATCCATCGCGTCTATCCATATGGAGTTATCGAGCTCCAAGGTAAGAGAGGTAATTTTCAAGTTAATGCTCAGCGCCTGAAACACTATTGGAGAGATAAGATTGAACGGAATGAAATTTCGTTCATTTTATCAAATGTTTAAAATTTTCTTATTCTCCATTTTAATAAAAGATTTAGAGCATATTTTCGGGATTAATATGTTTAAATAAATTCTGTCTGGGAGATTGGAACTTAAGTGGGACCGCTTATGACCCCTCCAATCTTTCCTGGGAATTGATTTTAACATAACTTTCCTAAAAATTATTCTCTAAATAGGGATTTTAATTTTTGTTTTTTCAAATAAAAAGGTCAATTTTGACTCGAGTTTTAAATTGCGACTTAATTTCAAATTTTCATTAAGTCTAGGGACTTAATTGAAGTATTTTAAAAATTTGGTTGCTCTTTTCATAAATAATAAAAACTAGATGCCTCTTTTGTAAATATTTTCAAAAGGCTTCTAGAATAAATGTTTTAGTTAAAAAATGATAATTATCAATATATAATTATATCCATTATAATATATATTAATTATTATCAATTTTAGGATTTTATTTGATAAATTTTTATAATAAGATGATAATCTTTAATATATAATTATATCTATTATAATTTATATATTAATCTTTATCAATTTAGCATAAAATTAGGATCTTATCTTTGTTTAAATAAATTAAATAGCAATTAATAATTTAATATGCTTATATTTAATTATTAATTGTTGTTATCTTTATATAGGATTAGAACTTAGAATTTTTATTAATTAAATTGTTTTATGAATTCTACTCTAATTCCTATTTCCTCCTATAAATACCACCCATCTTCCCATTCATCTAACACTTAAAACCTGAAGCACCAAAATACCAAAGTGCCGAAACCCCAAGCAACAGTAGCACCAAGCACTCGGCTCCATCGCACGCACATTCCGCGCACCCAACGCGCGCGTTGCCTTGAGCGGCCCCAGCCTCAGCTCATGCCAAGCCTTCACCCCGTGCGCGGTACCGGTCCTCCGCACCATCCTGCACGCGCCCAGGTCCTACCTCCTGCCGAACGCCCGTGTGCTGATTGCTTCTAGCCCTGCTACACATCACTGCTCCCAAACGCACCACGCCCGTACACCCTAGCTGCTTGTGCGGCATTCCTCTTCCATCCACCCTAAGCCACAAACCCTCCAACTCTTCTTTTTAATTCTCATCTTTTTCTTCATTATTATTATTAATTTCTAGAGTTCTTATATTTTTACAAAAAAAGTGGTAAGACCTAGTCTCTCTTAATTTTTAATTTTAATTTTATTTATTAAATTTTAATTAATTAAATTATTAATAATTTCTATTAAATTTTATTAAGAAACTAATTTTTTCATCTTATGATCAGGTTAAACATGCCTCGTTAGAGAACTCGTGCTTCTACTTAAATTGATGAAACAAAAAACAAATTCCACTGTGAAGATGCCAAAGTGAGATACGAAAGTATCTTCAAAAATCAACAGATGCATCCAGCAAAAGGTTTCACTTTAAAGGAGAGCAACTACTGAGACTTTATGGCACGTATTCGTCAAGTTGCTGAAACCCTCAATTGGGAGTTGTTTTGTGAAAAGAGACCTAGTGTGGATGAGGAACTAGTTCGTCAGTTCTATGCAAATTTAACTTCAAGCGAGATGACAGAAGTTCCAATTCACGGAATCAAGGTACCGATAAATTCAAATGCTATTGATGGGTTCTTTGAATTACCAGATTTCGAAAACGATGAATATTCCACATTGATGAGCAATATCAAGCCTGAAAATTTGCAAGAAATTCTCGAGGGTCTGACAGTTCCAGGTTCTACATGGACTGTGTCAAAATAAGGAATCCACACTTGTCGAAGAGAATATTTGACTCCACTCGCGAAGGTATGGTTTTACTTCATCCAATTCAGACTTATGCCTAGCTCACATGGGACTACAATCTCATTAGAGCGAATGGTCTTATTGTACTCGATCCTAACTGGTAAGACCATTGATGTAGGGAAGATCATCTTGAGGGAGATACGGAATTGTGCCATTAAACGCTCTGGCCCTGCTCATTTCCCTTTTACAATAACAATTCTATGCTTGAAAGCTGAAATTCTTGCAAATGTAAGGAAGACAAGGTATAGCCAAGGCACAATCACGGATTGGGACCTTTACTGAGTAGCTGAAGACTCATTCCTACAGCAACGAATTGAAGTAAGTGAGGAATTGGAGGACCCTGATGAAGAAGAAGATCCTACGATGAAATCATTCGAAGTCCTTGAAAAGGTAGAATCAGTGGAGCCAGAAGCTGAACCTGATGCTGAAACTTCGATGTTTCGAGCTCAACCGCCTAGCCTAGACCTTCGAGATGAGCTGTCAAAATTGATAGACTTAATGCAACATATGCAATGGCAGTAACAAGCCTACTGAAGATACTAAAAAATAAGGGATGACTCGATGAGAAGTGCTTTTAAGAAAATATACAATGACCTGTTTATTTTTGTGCCTGAGTTTCCAGATTTTATATTTGAACCATGGAGTCCATTATTAAAAAAGGAGCGAAGCGATTCATATAAAGGCAATAGTGATGAGCAAAAGATGAGTCAAATTCGGAAGGGTCTGCAAATAAATAAAGGGGGGATCTTGACTTTATTTTATTTCTGTTCTTAGGTCATTTTAGGATTAAGTTTAATTAGGAATCTTTTATTTTTTACATAATAAAAAAGAGAGGAAAATCACTAATAAAATATGAACAAGTCACAAAGTATAAGTGTGGCAATGGATATATACATGTTTAGGATTGGATTTAGAAAGAGCTTGGTACTTAAGCAGTCAAATTGACTCACTTCCTCTTTTCTAAAATCCTATCTGGTGTATAGTATCTATTCACTTTAAAAAATGAGGACATTGTTCATTTTAAGTTGGGGGGACCGAAAATTTGAATTATTTCCACTCAGAATAAAATATTTCTTTTAATTATGATTAGGATATATTTTGTTCAAAACTTTGAATTTTGTTAAGTATGCTCAATTTAAGTATGAATAAAGTTCTATTATTTCAATAAATTATTACGTTAGCTTAATAATGACATGAATGTATTTTTAATAGAGCATGCAAATTCGTACCATAAAATTTTTAGTCTTTAGGAAAGTTAGGTATGCATGAAAGTTTAAGTCTTTAGAATTGACTTAGTAGTTTCTTGAGGCGAAATCCTAGGGAACATGGAATGTTGGAAATGATTTAGGCAACTGTTGTTGGACCGTTTGAGCCTTTCAAGCCCACCATGGTAAATTTTTATCCTTTGAAACCCAATTTTGAGACTATATGGCCTAATATTATTTTAACCCTTACAATAATTAGCCATTACTTTTCGCTTAATGATCTTAAAATTGTCCCAAACACTAGACTCAGTAATATTCAAGATGTACTTTGAAAATAAGTTTCGGGGAGTTGAAAAAAAAGTATCAATTGTTCGAGAATTGCAGTACACAAAGTAAGTGCTCGTGTAAAAAAAAAAAAAGAGAGCACATGTATTTGAAAGAGATGTACAAAAGAGCATATAAAAGTCAAGTTGGTGTATCGAAGGTAAAAACTCTGAAGGTTTGATTGAGGCTGGGTCTAGGGTTTTTAAACCAAATTTATCTGTCTTTCACCTACCCCTAGCCTAGCCACGTTACAACTTTGATAAAGACTTATTGATTCAAAGTCCTCATGCTACCTACATTAGTGGAGAGAAATTGCTACGATCAACATATGAAGACATAAGTTAAGCTTAATGATTGCAAATTAGTCTTGAATAAAGGAATAAAAATCAAATTGGTAAGGGTTGACATGTCTTTGTTACTAAAAGCATTTAGTCTAAATTTTGCTATTATAAATAAGTTGTTGAATTTAATTTGAACAATATGTATACTTAAGTAGCATAATTATCTGATTTCTTGTTTTTGAGCATAAGTATTTTCTATCCATAATTTTGAGAAAAATTTTGTTCTAAAGGAATTTTTCAAAGGTGTTTCCGAGAAATTCTTTTCAAAATTTGTGCATTATTCGGGACGAGCAATGAATTAAGTTTGGGGGTATGGAAACACAAAAATTTATATACTTTTTCATACCTAATTTTTCTTAAATTCATGCAAATCCTGTTAAATTCTTGTCGAAAAATAATTAAATATTATAAAATAATTAAGTCATGTTAAAAATATGAACATGGTGAATTTATTTAATTTTATACTTAACTTTGACTAATTTTGACTATTTTCGACAGATTCGAGTAGAGGGTGAAAATTGGCTCGGCTGACACTGCTGGATGCACAAAACCGAGAAGCAATTTGAAGTATCGAGGCACTTTAATTTCCAGCCTTAGTTGGTCCAAAGATGTGTATTAATTCATAATTTGATTAATTTTAATTTATTCCCCATTTAAATTGGGTTAAATAAATTATTTTTAATTAATTATAGGGAAAGGGTCCAGTTGAACCGCACTGGTCGAGCCAGATTGAGTGAACCGAACCAGCCACTAAATGGGCAGCCCAGAACCGTCCATATGCTGACCCAAATCAGCATTTTAGCTGATTAAATATGCTTGCAAAAAGGCCATCAAAAGACTTCTAAATTGCGTTCAAACCCCACCTTAATTTATGGCTTTGTAGATTTACCCTAAGCTTAAAATAGCAAAGTTGAAACTCTCAACTTTTCCATGTGTGTGGCCAGCCAAGGGAGGGCTCGTTGGCTACTGGAATTTTCTATTTTTAGCAGCCAAAATCAGCTATAAAAGCCACCCCTTGCTGATCATTCAAAGCATCCCTCACTTCACATCATTCTCTCATTCCCTCTCTCACTTTCCTCTCATTTCTTCCATTCCATTCCCTCTTGTTCAAGTGTCGATTTCTTCTCTTGGGAAAGATGCTCTCATTAGCCATTTGGAGAAGCAATTTAGGTGTTCATAAGCCACCTTGATAGCCAAGGCCAACGAAGAACGAAGAGTGGAGCAACTAGTCAAGCCACAGAGAAACACCAGATATGCTTCTTGTTCCCTTTCTCTTTAAATTTTGTTGTTGTTTTGATGAACATGGTTATGAATATTTATGCTATTGAAATGGTTATTTTAATCAATTCAACTTAAATTATGTTTGTGTTGGGTTGATTATATTTTGCCTACTTGAATTGTTAAAATCGTGTTTATGTTGTTATAGGCCTCGGTAAGATGCTTGATTAAGTAAAATCATGCCTAAGTTATTCTTGTGTTACGACTGTAAGGTAACTGATGAATTAATTATTTAAACGGATTGCAATTGTAATTAATAGACACAATACTTAAATCAGTGCATGTTTATTCTTCTAAGGAAGCTGAAGGTTAAATTAGCAATGTATCTGGGGATATTATTGCCTTGCATAACTTGTAAGATTATTGTGATTAAATTGTTTCAAGGTAGGGATGCCTTGTTACTTCACATAATCTTTTATATGCTTATTAGATTTTATTAATCGTTTGAATTGACATAGGGATATGCAAGAGATTGGTTCAATTTAATGAGTATGTATGTGCAATAACATGTTTGCTTACTAGAATTTGTTTAGTCGGTTGAATTGACATAGGGATATGTCAAGAGATGGATGGATTTTTTTTTTTGTAAATTTTTTCATAAGTTAGCAAATTACTGGGTTCCTGTGAATTTATTTGTAACAATGTAAACATGAATTTAATAATTCTAAGTTAAAGCAATATAATTAATCCAACACAAGTATGTTACATTGATTAAATCTTATTTGAAATCGTGCACCAGAACTCTTTTGGTTTTATTTAAATCATTTACTTAAGTTTTTAAATAGTTTTTGCCCATCTTCTAAAACCAAAATATTTTTACTTCACCAAAGTGTCTTACAATTAATTTCGTAAATAATTATTTTTACAGTTCCTGTGGGTACGATAACTCGACATTTACTTATCACTTTATTACTTGTTGCGATTGTGTACACTTGCACATTTTTCCGTCGTTCCATCTTTACATGCATCATGCCAATGCGAAGGACATCCAGACCATTAAAGTTTTGGTACTAATTACCGAAACGCAGTCACGACTCCAGTATCCAGTATCATACCGAAAGGTATGGATAGCTAAACAGATGACAATGAAACAATTGTACGAAGATTTCGATGCGTCGTACAATGAGCTATAGGGATGGATAGCCGCTATGCGAGATTACGTGCCAGGGACTATCATTGAGTTACAGAAACGACCTTATTATGGCCTGGATGACCAACTACAACCGGGGAAAATAATTTTCCAACGGATGTTCTAGACCTACAAGTCATTTGTTGAAGTAGATGGGACCTGGCTCTACGAAAAGTATACACAGATCCTACTTCTTATGGTTGCTCAAGACAGAAACAAGAACGTGCTATTGATAGCGTTTGCCATTGTAGATAAGGAGAATATAGAATAGTGAGAATTCTTCCTTACGAACCTGGAGAAGTATGTTATTAGCAACGATAGTATTTGCATCATCTCTGATAGAGGGAAAGGATTAATTGTCACCATTAGGTGTTTTGGTGTACTAAGAAGATTCATTTACTACATTCGGCACATCGTAGCAAACTTCTACCATGATTATAAGAATGCAGACTGGCGGAGAAAACTTGTGAGAATGGGAAAAATGATAACCTTATCTTTTCAATATATGTTTTAATGTTTTCAGGTGAGACTATAACATTTCTTTTCTTAATACATATACAACGCACGAGCTAGAGCCACACATTTTCTGGCAAAGGATGGCTCGACTTGAGAGTGACATAGAGGGTCAAATAAACACATCTTTTTGACAATGGTTGGGTACCATGGAGCCATGGCAATGGGCTCAAAGTTTTGACGAGGGCTTTCGTTATGGTCATATCACCACCAACTTGGCAGAAGGGATTAACTCTGTGTTGCTGAAAACATGACATCTTTCAATTTCATTTGTCTTTTCAACTACGTTCTATAGGTTGCTACCTTAATAACAAGAATGGGGCAGCAACAAGTCAACCAAATGTAGGCGGGACTCGTGTTTGTTGATGATGTCAGGGATGCAATGGTTGTAAACTGTCGGATGGTAAGGTTGATGAATGTAAAAGTATATTCACGATGTCTTGAAACATTTCGAGTTACGGAGACCATCGACCGTCGACCTAATATACCACCTAGGTCCTACAGAGTTGATCTCCGAATTAGACTGTGAGATTGTAGGAGGTTCCAAACACTTCATTTTCCTTGTGTACATGTCGTGGCAACTTCTACTAAAGTCTCACTCAATGCTGAACAATTTATCGATGATGTGTACACCCACAAGTGCACATTGTGTCTCTGGGAGAACGAGTTCCTCGTCCTGTCTGACCTGTTTGCATGCGAGGTGCCTCCAACGACTTTCAACCTTGTACTAGAAAAAGGGTTGCGTAGGAATCCGAAAGGTCATTCGCAATCATCTAGAATCCATACTGAAATGGACATGAGGGAGAAATTCGATGGGAAGCTTTGTGGATTATGTAGATTAGCTGGTCATAATTGGAGTAAATGCTCGCAACGAAACTACCATACTGGACTATCGTCACGATCGGGTAAAAATTGAGCTAATGTAATCCATTGTACCTAATTTATATTACAAAGTATGTTCATCATTTTAATGTTGCAATGTATCTAATTTATATTACAAAGTTTGTTCCTCGTTTTAATGTTGTAATGTGTCTAATTTATATTACAAAGTTTGTTCCTCGTTTTAATGTTGTAATGTATCTAATTTATATTACAAATTTTGTTCCTCGTTCTAATGTTGTAATGTATCTAGTTTATATTACAAAGTTTATTCCTCATTTTAATTACAAAGTTTTCGTTTTAATGTTGTAATGTATCTAATTTATATTACAAAGTTTGCTCCAAATTTTAATGTTGATTTTAATGTAATTAAATAAATACAAAGACTGTCTTTTTTTTTCATTTATAATTTTGTAGAATTAAAAAAGTACAAACTTGACTATTTAAATTGCAACAAACCTCTAAAATTGATGGTTTGATGGTGTGGTCCTAGGGGTATATTTTTGTGGAGGTCAACGTTCATGTTGCGGGTGATCACAGTGATCAACGTTCTCTTCAGCCACACGTAGGGGTGTGCGAAACATAGAAGAAAAATCATACGCCACAAATGCCATCGATGAACTTAAGCAGGGATGAGTGGAATACTGTGATGGATACGAGCCTGTGAGAGTGGAGTAATATGGTGGATATGAGCCGGGAGGAGTGTTGTATTGCAGAGGTAGTGGACTGAAGATATCAAACTCGAAATGATATCTGTGTCCTGACGAGCTCGGGAAATAGTCATTGGCCCGCAACTTCAGATGATAAGAACTATCCCCAGAATGTGTATGAGACTGCTCGGGCTCTAGCTCAGGTTCTGGCTCGGGCTTTGGCTCGTATGCCCCAAGTCGGTATATGTACAAGGGGGATTACAATCGATTTCCCACCAAGTAAATACGATTTTCTCGTTCTAGAATACCACTGTATGTACTCTAACGATGGTTGCAAATCAAAAGAAATATCTATCTGAGGTCTCCGAAGCATCTGGTTGTCCCACATTGCAAATATTTCTAGTGCACAACCCCTAATTATTTCCATGTTTTCCTCTCTTGTTAATCCCGTGGATCTTCCACACATGCATTGGTGGAGCTGGGATATACTGTATGCAACCAAACTGTCGGAGTACTTGATCTCTGCTATATTGTTCCACCGTCTGGAAATTTATAATGGGTGCGTTAATGAACCACAAGTGTGAATGAATGTGGGCATACTCAGGAATAACAACTGCAATTTTCAGTCTCCGATACGGCATCTATAACAACCCAGTTTCAATGAAATTGGAATAGTGATTTCGAGACCACAAATCTGAGTCAGAAAGACAAATTATTTTAAAATTATTACATGGTCTACATTATGATAGGAATGTTATATGAAAATTTTGATAAGAAAATTTTACCGATTTCATGATCAATTATAGAAGGGACCAAATTGCATAAAAATAAAAAAAGTTGAAATCTAGTAGGTAGAAGGATTAAATAGCTATGGAATTCAAAACTTAAAGTCCTGATATGGTAATTAGACCATTAAGAAAAAGTTAGTAGATATTTATGATGAATCATCTATGAAAAATTAGAAAAAGAAAGGGACTAAATTGGAAGGTGGAAAAATTAACGGATGATAAATAAATTAAATAGAAATATCATAATATTATTATCATCTTCTTCCCCAAAAATACATGGAAACCCTAGGAAAGAGAGCTAGCTTTCTTGGTTTAATTGGGTAAGTAATCTTGTCTCATTTTTAGTAATTTTTATATTTCTGAGACCAGAATAGCTTAATCTATCTATTTTGGGGATTAATTTGCAAAGATAACAAAGTATATAAAATTTTTCATGGATGCAAATGCTGAAAATTTGAAATTTATGGTAGAAAATGAAAGATTGTTGATAGATAAACAACTTTCGTAAAATGAATTTTCATGAAATTGTGATTTAGAGACTAAATTGTAAAAATGTAAAATTCATGGAAAATTTTTGATTTTTATGAAATATATGAGATGTAAATATTTGTAAAAATCAGTTAGTCTTGGAATAAGAATTTAAATTGCATGATTTTCATTTTTCGAGCCTAGGGATGAAATCGTCATTTATAAAAAGTATAGGTGCAAAATGGTAATTTTGTCTAGGATGTGAATTAAATTAAATTGAGTATGAAATGGATTAAATTGACATAAAATTCGTTTATATAGATCTGGAAAGACCTAATACTGAGTTGGATCGAGGAAAACAAAAAGTTTCAAATTAGTAGATTCTCATATACGAACAAATATCAAGGTAAGTTCGTGTAACTAAATTGTGTACATTTATGTGTTTAAATTAAATTTTGTATATGTGAATTGTATAATTGCCATGTATATGAAATTGATTAAATATCAGATAATGCGCGATAAATGTTAAGTCCCGTTTGAAGAAATGAAAATCGATGGATACAAGTTTCTCGTAATGGTTGTGGTTTGGCATATGTTGCAGACACGCCATAGCTCGAAAGAGCATTCTGTATTAGCCCTCTCGAGTTTCATGTATAAGATTTTTGCGAGCTTCCCATTATAGCTATTCGGAGCATCTCGATTGGTTGTGATCCTACATTTGTTGTGGACACACCTTAGCTCTTATTAGCATCCTGATTATAGGCTCTTCATAAGCTTCATGTTAAATTGGCTCTTAGTGTGTAACACCCCTTACCCGAGATTGTCGCCGGAGTCGAGCACGAGGCGTTACCATACTTATCTTACCTTCTTTTTGGTACACTCTTTAAATTTTCTGTTGAACCACTTGGAATACTAAGGATACACGAGTACCTTTCCTTTTTAAACTTACCATTTTCATGTCTTGACATGGTCTTACGTGGTATCCTTGCCTTATGAACTCACCATTGCCATGCCTTGGCATGGTCTTACATGGGATCTTTGCCTTATCGTAGTTTATCAATGCCATGTCTTGACATGGTCTTACTTGATTTCCTTGCCTTATAAAACTTAACAATTCCATGCATTGGCATGGTCTTACTTGGTATCCTTAAACCCTAATGTAATGACATTTGTATCCTACACATTTCTAAGGTTCAACAGGGACTTTTAAGTATCATTTCTCCATCAATTCTTGCTTGAATCATCAAGGAATAAATTTACAAAATAAATATATAGATAATGAAAAAAAAACATCATTAATTATAAATAATAAAACATTGCATTTATTTACCGCAAACTTACCTCAAAATACGATCAAATATTTTGATTTAGTCCTCAACCTTTTTCTTTCAATGGTCTAACCCTGAATTTTGTTCTTCTTGATCTATAATAGCAAATTTAACTTATTTAATATTCACTTTTGTCAAAACAATCATTAGCTTTAACTTTGGTAAAATTATGATTTTGCCCCTAAACTTTTGCATATTTACACTTTTTCCCCAAGTCTCGAAAATGAAACTTTATCCTTAATTCTTATGTTTTATGACATGCTGATCATTTATTTACCTGCGGCAACATCAAATTCCCACTCTAACATGTACTTATGACTATTAGGTTTTTTTACCGATTATGTCGTTTTACTCGTTTTCGCTTAAAATCGCTTAGCTCAAGTCGTTTAACATAAGTTCAAGCTTCATATTCTACCATAACACATCAAAATAAACACATTTCACCTATGGGTATTTTTCCAACTATGAACCCTAGGTTAAATTATTACTAAAATAAGCTAAATCAAGTTACCGGGACTTAAAAAATGTAAAGAACATTAAAAACGGGGCTTGGAATCACTTACTATGAAGCTTGGAAGCTTGAAAAAACCCTAGCTATGAAAAACCCTTGAAATTTCAGCCTAATGAAGAAGATAGGCACATTTTGCCATCTTTTTCCCTTTTTAATCTTTTAATTACCAAATGACTAAAACACCCTTCATTAAAACTTTAGTTATTTTTATCTATGTATGTCCATTTTTGTCCATGAAAACCTAATGGTATAATTATCATTTATGGACCTTTACTTCAATTATACTCTTCAATTTGATCCTTTAGCATCTAAAACTCATATTTATCAACTTTTGCAATTAAGCCCTAGTAGTTAAATTAAGCATGCTATCTATAAAATTTTCCATCGATACTCTAAAACATGCAAATCACTCGGTAAATTATAAAAATTAATGGAATAAACTTTTCTATCTCAGATTCATGGTTTTATAACCACTATTCTATTTAGGCCCTATTTTGGGATGTTACATAGTAAGCTTCCCGACAGTGCTCGCTTGAACTTTCTGATATATGGCTATCCGGAGCTTTCCGTTACATGGCTCTTTGTGAGCTTCTTGATAGGATCTTTGTAAGCTTCTTGATATGGTTCTTTGTGAACTTCCAAATTTTGGATCTTATGGGCTTCCTGTTATATAGCCCAGATAAGCTTCCTAATAGGCTCTTTATGAGTTTCCCGAAATGGCTCTGTGTGAGCTTGCAGTTATAAGGCTCGAGAGTGTGCTTCCTGATTATGTGCTCTAAAGAGTACCCCGTATATGAATTGATGGATCAATGATAAGTACATCTTGTGTATACTACCTGGGTATCCATCGATATTTCAATGATTCAACGGATAAAACTCTTGGTATGAGAAATTATGAGAATTAAATGAATTATATCTTGAATATCCCTGAAATACTTGGAAATGGAAGTATGATGAGCTCATCTCTATTTTCTTGATAATCATTTAAAATTTCATGGCTAACTTGTTTGGTGTGAGCATTGGCCATATAGTTTTGGATGCATATTTGTATGCTAACTTTAAATAAATATGATTGGTAAGTTAATTTCTTATTATACGAACTTACTAAGCATTTGAAATGCTTACTCAAATTTTTTTCTTTATTTTATAGTGCTCGGAAGCCCGTAAAGGCTGGAGTCGGTAGAGCATCATCACACTATCCTTCAACTCATTTTGGTATAAATAGCAAACTTATTTTGGTATAATGGCATGTATAGGCTAACTTGGTCAATGTTGATAGGTAATTGGTTGGTAGTAATCTAGCCATTGAAATGGCTAGTAATGGTATGATTTGGTACAAAATTATAAGGATATAATATGTGTAACATATATATGTGTATGGTATAGTTAAATTGAATTATGGTAAATTATATGTTTTCACAAAAAGATAAGTTTGGAAATACATGAATGTAAATGTTAATATATCATATATAACTCTTGTGTTTGGCTTAGATAAGTTGTCTTGAATTGGTTGTTGAAAATGCTTAAGTGTTGATGTAGGTGCAAGGTAAAAAGGGTGAGAAATAAGGCTTGGAAAATGGTCTTATTTTGTCCACACAGGCAGACACACGGACGTGTGTCTCAACCGTGTATGACACACGGCCATGCTCATGGGCGGGTGGTTTGGCTTTATGTCCCCTGCATCTTAAAAATCGAGAAACAGAATGCTCAGAATAGAGCACACGACCCAACATATAGGAGTGTGTCCTGGCCGTGTAACCCTTGTACCTAATTTTTGAAAATTAAATTGTCCACATGAGCATGTGGCTAGCCGTGTGACCCAAGTCAGAGAGTTACACAGGTAAAGACATGGGCTGGAACACAACCTGTACCTCACGTTGAATGCCCACATGGGCAAGTCATTGGCTGTGTGAGCCACACGACCTGGCCACACGTGTAACACCCCTAATCGATATTCAATGTCAGAATAGGGTTAAGGAGCATTACCAGACTTACAACACATTTATACATACTTTTAGCATTCATTTTCATAATTCACACATTCATCATTCAATCTCATTCAATATATCCCTTATACAGGCCTACAAGGCCCTAAACATGCATTGGGATTGGTTCGGGACTAAACCGATAACTTTTTAAAGCAATTAGAACACATAGAAATTTTTTCTCAAAAAAGGGGACACACGCCCGTGTGGCTAGGCCGTGTGTCTCACACGACCACCAGACACGCCTGTGTCACAGGCCATGTGGACATTCAAAATGGGAGCCCATGGCCATATCCCAGCCCGTGTCCTACCCCGTGTAACTCTTTGACTTGGGTCACATGGCCAACACACACACACCCGTGTGCCCTAAAAATGGTCACACACATCTGTGTGCCAAGTCGTGTGCTAGGCCGTGCCAAAACTGTAGGGTTTACTGACTTATACCACACGGCCAAATCACATGCCTGTGTGTGAGGCCATGTGGAGCATACTGTCTTGATTTGAATTTCAACACCAAGGGGCACACGACTGTCTAACAAGACTATGTGTCACACACGGCTGAGACACACGCCCGTGTCTCTGCCCGTGTGGACAAAAATAGGCTATTTACCAAGCCAATTTGCCACCCAAATTTCATGCACCTACACCACAATTCAAAAGGCACCTACTCAAGGCATAATAGGCATTAAATCAATCTCATACCAAACATAATCCATACCATTTCATTACCCATCAATACAAATCACAAAGTACTATAATACACCATCTATTTTCAAGCCAAACTAGATCTTCACAAAACATCAAAAGACCATTTACAAATATACATTATTATGCTCAATTTCACAAACATACTAGTTCACAAATCATCTATTTAATACTCAATATGCCTATTATCATCGATCATCACAACAAACTTATTATACACAAGACATAAGCATATATATACGCATGATTCAAATATACTAATTATACCAAAGTTAAGCCATCACCCATGGCTATATATATATATATATATATACAAACCAAAATATAGACATTTACAATGCCAATTTATTTGGCCAATGTCATTACCAAAACATGACCATTCATAAGCCATTTCCAAATGACAAAACTCACTACCAAGATACATATCAAAATGACCATAATCCTATACATTCCATATGACCAAACCATGAGATCAAAAGTACTAAAGAGATGGTTGGATAGTGTGACGTAGTCTTCGACGATCCCTGAATCCAAGCTAGCTCTGAAATCACTATAAAACACGAGAAAAATAAACAAAGTAAACTATAAAGCTTAGTAAGATCATATGAAATTTACTCAACAAATCATAATACACAAATCATCAATTTGAACTACATAACATATAATTCATGATAACAACAAACCTTCCATATGCTTAATCATATGCTTATATGCAAATTCATAACTTATTCTATTTGTATCTCATACTTTACATGTACATACCTATACAATTTCGTAATGAACTCATACCTTTTCAAAATACTGTCGAGTACCCAATATCTTGCACACTAGGTGCCAATACATAGCCGAAGCTATTATAATCTCGCACACTAAGTGCCTTAAATAGCCGAAGCTATCTTGGTCTCACACACTAAGTGCCATATATAGCCGAAGATATTCCAATTCACACACTAAGTGCCACATATAGCCGAAGCTATCTCGAATCACACACTAAGTGCCATATATATATCCGAATCATTGTCAAACATGACTATAATCTCATATACATAATTTATGCAATATTAAAACATTTAAAGCATAATTGTAACAATGCTTATCACATACGAACTTACCTCGGATGTGTAAACGACGAAATAAGTCGTGTAGTCGATAAATTTCGTTTTTCCTCGATCCTGATCCGAATTCCATTTTTCTTGATATAAATATATTCAAAGTTAACTCATTTAATCAACTATTTATTCAATTCATCCAAAATATACATTAGGGCTATTTTACACATTTTCCCCTAAACTTTCACATTTTCATAATTTAGTCCTTATTTCATAAAATCACAAATTAATGAAATTCCAATTATACCCAGCTAGCCAAATTACCATAATACCCTTAACAGCCTATAATTTTTATTTATTTCACATTTTACCCACTAACTTTGCACATTTCTCAATTTAATCCCTATTTTGTATTTTTACTAAAAATCACTTTATAAAACTTGTTTAACTATCAATAACTATTCAAAATATATCATAAAACTTCAAAACTCATACATATTCATCAATGGCATCATTCAAAATCTTTAATAGGTTTGCAAAATAGTCCCTGGGCTAGCTAGTACTAGATGCAACGATTACAAAAACATAGAAATTGTTAGAAATGGGACAAAAATCATACCTAATTGAGCTTATGAATCAATGGCCGAATGAAACCTAATATTTTGGCTTTTTTTCTTGTAAAATTCGGCTAAAAGATGAAGATGGATAACAAAATTCATTTTGTTTTTATTTAATTAACCTATATTAAGCAAATTACAAAAATAACTTTAGTTATACAACTTAAAAATCATTGAATGGTTGTCCAAAATTGTCCACTCACCTTTCAAATGTTTAGTTACAACATAAGGACCTTAACTTTAAGGTTCTATAGCTATTTGACCCCTTTAAATAATATAACAACACGTTTGCCTTTTACGTGATTTAGTCCTTTTTATCAAATTAACTATTCATACGATAAAATTTCTTCGCGAAACCTTCACACTTACATATTATCATGCTGTAAGCACTTAAAATAATATTAAAATAATTTTATGACCTCAAATTTCTGGTCCTGAAACCACTATTTTGATTTGACTAAAAATGGGATGTTACAACACGGGCGTGTGTCCCCTGAACCTAAGAAAAATTTTTGAGATTTTGTGAAAAGTTTTATGTAATCCCAGTTTAGTCCAGCCTCGAGGACCCATATAAGGGAGATTATAATTGATTTTGATCGATTTTCATAAATGAATAGTAAATGACATAAATTAATTATAATTAAACTGTAAACTCTAGTAATGCTCCGTAACCCTGTTCCGGCTATAGATACGGGTTAGGAGAGTTAGATTTATTGGTATCAGAGCTATGGTTTAGCTAATTTTCAGACTAATGTAGCAAGTATGAGTTTAGCTTTACATGCCATTATGTAATTTGTGATAGTGTGATATCTTCTGACCATTTTAAATATGTTTTTTCTTATAGTAATATCATCTAACCGAGCTAGAGTTGAATCCGAGGAAGCTAAGAGCAATGCTTCAGCTTCAGTTCAAAAAGTTGCATCTAGTAGTAAAAGGACCGAATCTGAGGGCCGAGATGAGGAAGCAAAAGAAGCCTTGTTTCAAATGATGAATGAGTGGTTCATAGAATTCTTGAGAACAAATCCTGTTGTACAACAACCTCCCCCTCCTGCTCCTCAATTGGTTCCCGATATGCCACAAGGTACAGAACTTGTTAGAACTGGTAAGCCTCTGGTTGATAATCTGTAAATATGGGGTAGAAGAATTTAGGGCTACTGCCGATGATTATCCAGAAAGGGCTGAATTTCGGCTAGAAAATACAATCAGAATTTTGGATGAATTGTTTTGTACACCTAAAAATGCCTGAAATGTGTTATATCTCTGCTAAAAGACTCAGCCTATCAGTGGTGGAATACCATTATTTCTGTTGTACCGAGGGAAAATATTACATGAGAAGTTTTTCAAACAGAATTAAAAAAGAAGTACATTAGTAAAAGATTTCTTGATCAGAAAAAGAAAGAATTTTTAGAGCTTAAACAAGGGAATATGACTGTTTCTGAATACGAGTGGGAATTTTTTTGGTTAAGCAAATATGCCAGAGAATGTATTCCAACTGAAGTTGCTATGTGTAAACAGTTTAAAGAGGGATTAGATGAAGACATCAAGTTGTTAGTTGGAATTCTAGAATTATAAGAATTTGTTATACTGGCCGATCGAGCACATAAAGCTGAAGAACTAAATAAAGAAAAGAGGCAGGCAGAGATGGAAGTCTGAACATCAAGTAAAAGATTTATGGGCAAGTCACAATCATCGGCTTTAAAGAAATCAAAGAAATATCATGATCGTTCTACCATATTTTTGGGATATTTTGGGAGAGACTGAGGCTCTCAACACTCTAATCCGAGATCTCCATCTCCATTTGTTACAACTGTAGGAAGTGTTGAAATCCTAAACTAAGATGCAAACATTGTAATAAATTGCATTTCGGTGAATGCCATATAAGAAGCGGAGCTTGCTTTAGGTGTGGTTCTTTTGACCACTATCTCAGAGACTGCCCAGAAAAGCCTGAAAAAGATACTATTCAGGCCTCTAGGTTGAACAATCCCACCTCGAGAAGTAGACCATCTTGTCACCCTGGCAATGTCAGTGGTAGTCGAGGTGTGACAAAAGGTTCAACAGTTAAATCTGAAGCACGAGAACCAATGAGAACATATGCTATACGTGCACGAGAGGATGCTTCTGCACCTGATGTTATTATTGGTACATTTTCTCTTCTTGATACTGATGTTACTGCTTTAATTAATCTTGGTTCAACACATTCATACATCTGTACAAATTTAGTGTCTGTTAAAAATTTACCTGTTGAGTTCACTGAACTTGTGGTTAAAGTTTTGAACCCCCTGGGCCAGTATGTTATGGTGGATAAAGTTTGTAAAAATTTTCCATTGATGGTAAAGGGTTATTGTTGCTCGGATGATTTGATGTTACTGCCTTTTGATGAATTTGATGTAATTTTGGGAATGGACTAGCTAACTCAACATGATGCGATGGTGAATTGTAAACAAAAATGTATTGTATTGAAATGTCAGAATGGTGAATTACTTCATGTTGAATCTGATAAACTGGATGGGTTATTTAATGTAATCTTAGCTATATCAGCATAGAAATATGTCAGAAAAGGATATGATGATTATTCTGCATAAGTATTGGAAACTAAAGTATCCGAATCAAAGATTAAGTCAGTGTCAGTTGTTTGTGAATTACCTAATGTGTTTCTGAAAGAATCACCCAAATTACCACTAGTTAGAGAGGTGGAATTTTTTATAGATCTTGTTCCTAGAACAACTCCAATGTCTATAGCACCTTATCAAATGGCCCCAGCAGAGTTAAAAGAGTTGAAAGTACAATTGCAAGAATTGACAAATAGGGGCTTTGCTCGACCTAGTCATTCACCTTGGGGTGCACCGGTTCTGTTTGTAAAGAAGAAAGATGAATCGTTGAGGCTCTGTATTGATTACAGGAAGCTCAACAAGGTTACAATCAAGAACAAGTATCTGTTGCCTCGAGTTGATGACTTGTTTGATCAGTTGAAAGGTTCCACTGTGTTCTCTAAAATAGATCTCCATTCTTGATACTATTAGTTGCGAGTGAAAGACTCAGATGTATCAAAGACAACTTTTAGAACTATGTACGGGCACTATGAGTTTCTTGTGATGCCATTTGGCCTGACTAATGCACCTGCAGTATTCATGAATTTAATGAATAGAATTTTCAAACCATATTTAGATAGATTTTTGGTGGTGTTTATTGATGATATTTTGGTATATTCCCAAGATGAAAATGAACATGCTGATCATCTGAGAATTGTGTTGCAAACTTTGCGTGAGAAACAATTATATGCCAAATTCAGTAAATGTGAATTTTGGCTTCGGGAATTCAGTTTCCTTAGGCATATAGTGTCTATAGAAGGTATCAGGGTAGACCTAAATAAAATTTTAGCTATTGTTAACTGGAAACCATCGAAAAATGTGTCTAAAGTCAAAAGTTTTGTGGCACTAGCAGGATATTATCAGAGGTTTGCAAAAGGATTCTCTATGATAACTTCTCTAATGTCTCGTCTATTACAAAAAGATGTGAAATTCGAGTGGTCTGATAAATGTCAACAGAGTTTTGATAGATTGAAAGCTTTTTTGACTGAAGCACCTATGTTAATTCAGCCTAAATCAGGTAAATAATTTCTAATTTTAGGGGAAGGATAAAATCGATGGCCTGGCACACGAACGTGTGACACGGCCGTGTGACCCTACTCAGTGAGGACACGAGCTGAGACACGATCGTGTGTCCTTAGTTAGAAAGTTACACGACCTTGAGCTATGTCACATGGCCTGTCCACACGGTCATGTGACCCTTGTTTTGCAAATTTTGCATCTTAAACTTTCCATATTGTTTCAAATTGGTCTTGAAATTCTTCTGATATATTTTTAGGGCATCGAGGGCTCGATTTAGGGACTGCATGGATATGTATGAATTGTTTATGATGTCATTTAAATTATTGAATGATATAATGTTTAAATTATTTTGATTGTACGGTAATACTTTGTAATCCTAATCCGGTGACGTAGACGGGTTAAGGGTGTTACATATAATATACCATTTATGCCATATAACTAATTCTCTACATGTTTATTTAACTATTATGAGGAATCATCATATTAACCTGCCATATTCCAAATCGATTCAATTGATTCATTTCAATTTCATAACAATCTTCTAGACTTATAAATTTGGTTCATATAATCTCTCATAATAGCAATTCATTTCATATACCATTATCAACTTTACATTTTAAGTCACTATTAACTTAACTCAGACTCGAATGGATACATAGATCCAACCAACACCAAATCTGACACTCAGTGCCTCATGGAAAAATTGAAAGTAAATATATTGCGCCAAAAGCTCATCGGTTTAACAGAAATAAGAGTTGTTCCTAGCACTTATCGAAACGTAGTCGAAGTAACATGTACTTGATATATTCTATAGTATGCCAACTATATCTGACTCTATCCAAATAGTTAATAGGGTAACAATTTATCAAATTCATTATTTGTATGATTCACATCCTATCAATTCAATTTATCCAATTGACTTCCTATTTCTTATTTCTGTGGCCAATTTTAGATTTTATTCAGTTTCGTCCCTAATGTACGAAACTATCAATTATGCTTTACAATTTAGTCCTTTTTCATATCTAAGCTTAAAATCTATCAATTTAACACCTAAAACTTCAAGAAATCAACAATGAAAACTTTCTAAAACTTTAACAATTTTACAAATTAGTACATAGGCTAGCTAAATCAAGCTCCCATGATATCAAAAACATAAAAATTATAAGAAATTGACCTAATTGACCATACCAATTTGATGCCGAATTTTTTTTGAAGCTAAAACCTTATTTCTTTCTTTTAAAATCAGTGAAGAAGACGAAGGTGAGCAAAAATGCTTTATTTTTCTTTTAATTTAACTTATATACTATGCTTAAGCTTAATAAATCTTAATTAATTAATTAAAACATAATCAATTAATCCTTAAGTATAATTAAATCAAGTTAATGAAATTTTATCAATATTGAACATAGTTTACTAATATAATTTGGTTTAATTACTTATTTGGTCCTTTGGCTATTTAAAGATCTATAGTAATACACTTTTACGATTTAGTCCATGAACATTAATTTCACACAATTTCGGCTAAATGAACTATTGAAAATTCAATTCATTAATACATTAAATTCATAAATATTCCTATTAAAAATTTACAGACTTGGTTTATGGAAATTGAGTTATGAAACCATATTTTCTAACACCACTTAATCGGGTCGTTACAATAAATGAGTCTCATTGGTGAAAGTCCTATGGCGCAGTCATAGCATAGAAGAAGTGACCTAGGAACCAAACAAGGCAATGAGATCCCAATATCCCCACCTTTTTCCAGATAAATTTTGGGGATGAAATTTATTAAGCGGGGGAGAATTGTAATGACTTGATTTCCAGTGGTATCAGAAAATACAATTTCAGGATCTTTTTTCCATAAATCAAGTCATAAATATTAGATAAAGATATTTACAGAGTTAGTGTATAGATTAATTGAGATTTGGTGAAGTGATTTAGTTAAAATTGTGAGTAATTAAGGCTCAAGGACTAAATCATAAGAAATTAATCGCTATAGATTTTTAATTACAATAAGGCTTAGGGACTTAGATTGTAACAATTATTTTTTAGTGTTGCCAAAAACAGTGATTTTGGGACCATAAATCTGACGAGTAAGTCCAGAATAATTAGTATTTAAATTCTATGAGTCTATTAGAATTGATATTGAATTTTGACTTGATGAATTTTAACTAATTGAATAAATAGTTAAATATAAGTGGTTTGTTCTAAAAGTCAAGTGGTTTCAAAAAATAAGGTATCGAGACATCATTTCCGTAAATCGAACTGTAAATATTTTTATTAAATATTTATGAAGTTATTATATTGGTATGTGAATATTTGGTTAGGAAATTTTAATGTTTGATTAGTTAATTAATTAAAAAGGACTAAATTGTAAAAGTAAAAACCTAATCATTATTGAATTTTAATAGTTAAATAACTTAACTAGTGGATGCGTGAGGACTTATGAAGTAGTTATACCATGTTTTGATATTAGTGGACGATTAAGGCATTTATTTACAAATTAATATGTTATTTTATAAGTTAAATAATAATAAAGTAAATAAAACAAGTAAAGTTAAAAATAAGAAAACATAAAGAATTAGTGTCTTCTTCTTATTCTTTTAATTTGAGCACCGAAACCACCATAGGAGAACTTGGTAAGCTTTGAACTTGATATTTCCATTGCATATAAGCGAGTTTTCACCCATTTTTTTTGTAAATTTTATGTTTTTAAGATTGTTACAACTAGGTCCAGCTAATCCGTACATCCGTTTTTGAAACTGTTAAAGATTTTGGATTTTACCATTAATGAATTTTAGTTGTTCTTGATGTTAGATGAAAGATTTATAATCTTGGTGTTTGTTGAGGACTACTTTGTAAAGGAATTTTAATTAGTTTTTAGTTAAAGGATTAATTTGATTAAAAATTAAATTTACACGAAATTTTTGTGAATTTTGAATAAACATAGGCTATAATAGTTTAAAAGAAAATTCATTTAGCTTGGGAATTTATGAAATTTTGATAAATTTGGAGTTTCGAGTTTAGGTGCTAAATTGAGAGAAATGTAAAAGTTTAGGGAAAATTTGTAAAAATGAAAATGTAAACAAATATGCATATAAATGACTTGATAATGTTTTTGAAGTTGATAAATTGAATTTAGTCATTATATAGATAGTTGAATCGTATGAAGGATAATCGGGGAAACAGGAAAATCGTAGATTAGTCCCTATGAGTAAATTAAAAGCATAATCTAGGTAAGTTCATAGTGTAAGAATATGTATATGTGTTTTTCTTTATAGTTGTATTAATGCTTGCTGATTAATTGTACTAAATGTGAAAATCTCATGATATACTTGTAAATTATTAAATGTTGCTAATAAATACAAATGGGAAACGAATATTCGGTTGTGGTGAACTTTTTTTGTGATAATGCATATTAGAATGTAAATAATGGATTTGTAGCATGCGTACAGAAATATGGAAGTGCCTTTGAATGATTAATTTTTTGAATTTGGCTAAATTGCCCGTTTTGAACGTAGTAAACAATTAGGATATGATTGGCATGTCAATAGGGTTAGTACGCGCGCTTGTACGGGTTTTCTCTTTGGTGCCTCTGTATTTGCACTATTGTGCCTCTGTTAGCATTTCGATGCTCTTTGGAGTGTTTTGGGAAAACCCGAGTATCCAGGTCAAGTTGCTATAGTTCAACAGACCATGAAATTATATGTTTAAGGTAAAATTACTCTTTGAGTTGGATTTATGTTTGTTGAAATGTTTGTATTTATATATATGAAAGTATGAATTGTTTTGGTTTGAGCCATTGTGTATTATGGGTTATATTATTGATTGTTTTGGGTACTAATGATATGTGATTTTGGAGATGATTGTCACGATTTTTATAATTTAAGTTCATTTATCAATCAACTATAAATTAAGGTAAGATTAATAGAATTTTTAATATGAACTTACTAAGCTTCATAAGCTTACTTGTTTTGATTTGTTTTTGTTTTCTGTGTTAATGTTTTGGCTGAACTGGTTAGACAGATCAACTTCAGAGCTCACACTATCTAAACTCGTTTCGATAGGTTTTGTTTTAGCTATTTTGGTTTGTGGCATGTATATAGGATTTGAAGTTGTTAAGGTTAACATGTTAGTTGAATTTGTAATTAATATTGTGTGGATGTGATGTGGTAAACTATGTCCTAGTTTGATCTTGTTTTGTAAGGTAATGTTTTGTGCACTTGATGTTAAGAAATGTTTTGGTTTGGTATTCCTTATGGTGGTTGAAGTATGGTATGGTCATTTTGGTAGGAAACTTATGATAATGAACATGTATGATTTGTTTTTTGGTAAGCGATTTAGTTAAGTAATGTTGGTATTTTAGGTGAATGGTCTATTGTATTAGTATAAGAATTGTGGAGTCAATGAGGGCACATTGGTTACACATTTAAGTGTTTGAATAGGTGATATTATTTTCTCTTGTTTGGTAAGTGAATTTGGCATGAAATAAGTTATTTTTAAAGATGAGATTTTACCAATTTTAAAGAGGTATCGATATTTTAGCATCTGGTATCGATACTTGACCATATGAATAGTTTTAAAACAAACAATGCCAAAATGATATCAATTTTTATTTGAGTATCGATACTTTTTCATAAAATATTGATCCTATAATTATCGATACCCTTATTTTGCAAAGAAAACAAAATTGAATTTTGGTATCGGTTTTCAATAAGGTATCGATTCAGTATCGATACCAATTATGGGTTTTCATTATTGATTTTAAAACTTTAAAATTTTGTAATTTGATCCTATTACATGCATGAATTTCACAATTAGATCCTTATAGATTTAAAATTTTTAATATGTTTGGTTATATGTATTTTAAATTATAAATAATTGAGTTTTTGTTTAGTAAAGTATTTATCAATTGTTAAACTTATCATAGCATCTTTTTACTCGGGTTTGGTGACTAAGTCAGGTAAGGGGTATTACATTTAGTGGTATCAGAGCTATGATTTAATCGATTCTAGAACTAACGTAGCGCGTATTGAGTCTAGAATATACATGTCACATATACTTTATGATAATGTGATGATAATATGAAAAACTGATCTAGAGTAATCGGGCTGCCTAAACCCATCCAAAATGCTAACCTATCTAGCTCAATTCAATTGATTTATTGACTAGCAAATCAGCCCTTGAAGTCTCCCTGAAATCGCATTCAAATCCCTCCACTTATTATGCTTTTGTAGATTTTCCCCTAGCCAAATACAACAATTTGAAATCTTCAACAAATGCATGAGTGGTGGCCTGCCATGGGGGAGTTAATGGTTGATATTTCTTTGCTAAAATTGGCAGCTAATCTCACCTATAAATACCCCCTTTTGCTACTCATTTCAGAAGACAACTCAACTCAATTCATTCACAACACATTCTCTCTTCACTCACTTTTCTTATTTTGTTTTCAATTTTCTTGCTTGTCCCTTCCTTTGTCGATTTCTCCTCTTGAGAAAGAGCCTTCTTCCGCCTTGGAGTAAAAGTACTCGAGTGTTCGTAGAGGCCTCGAATTGACAAAACGAGCAAAGAAGAAGAGGAGTGCGCTTTTTTTAGTTCCCCACTATTTTATTTTCTTGATTTTGTTATGATGAATGCTTATTGTTTCGTTACTCTTGATTTAATTAAAATAGCTTAAATTTAATTCATGTTAGATTGATTGCATTCTATTGCTTAATTTATTAAAAATTATGTTTGTGTTGTTGTAGGCCTTGTTGATTTGTTCAATTAAATAAAATCATCTTTATGTTATGTTTGCATTTAAATTGTAAGGTAATAATTGAATTAATTATTAAGCGGATTGAAATTATAATTATTGGACACAATATTTAATTGTTGCATGTTTAATCTTCTAAGGTAGCTAAAGGTTAAATTAGCGACGGTATTAAACAATACATTAACTTTGCATAACTTGCAAGATTTTGTGATTAAATTGTTTTAATATAGAGATATATTGTTATCTCACTTAATCTTTTACTTGCTTATGGAAATTGAATTAATTGTTTGAATTGACATAGAGATATGTACAAGAGATTATTTTAATATCATAAGTAAGTATGTGCATTAACACATTTGCTTATTAAATTTGTTTAATTGATTGAATTGACATAGTAATATAGTCAATAGATAAATGGATTTTGGTATGTGAGTATGTTCATAAGTTAGCAAATTGCTGAGTTGTCGTGAATTAAATCTGTAACAAACATGAACATGGTTCTGATAATATTAAGTTAAAGAATGCAATTGATCTAGCACATTTATGTCATATTGATTAAAACTTGTTTTGAAATCATGCACTGGAAATTTTTATTTTTTTATTTTATTTCACTTAGTTTAATTTTTCAAATCTTAATTAAACCCCTTTCCAATTTATCAAAATTTCACCACCAGCTTGTTAAATTATTTATTTCATAAATAATTCTTTGCACAATCCTTGTGGGTACGATAACTCGACATTTACTTGTCACTTTATTACTTGTTGCGATTGTGTACACTTGCACATATCTATCGTTCTAGTAACCTTATCCTATTGTTCCCTTAGTAGTATGGTTGTAGGTGATGAATCTTGGAACTTGGACCATTTCAGAATTTGGGTGCCAGAGGAGATCATCAACAAAATAATGGGTGTCCCATCGCCGCATCCTTTGTTAGGTCTAGATAGAATTATTTGGGGAGCTACCTTGTGTGGCTTCTTCTCTCTCAAAAGCACTTATGAGAAGGTTCGTGAAGGCACTTTCAATTTAAAAGAACAAATTTGGGAAATACCTTAAAAGTTTAAAGGCCCTCATTAGATTCGCTTTTTCATCTAGTTGGCTTTAAAGCAACGTCTCCTTACAAATGTTGAAAGGGTAAGACGATTCTTCGGGAGTAGCAGTGCTTGTGGCCCTTATGGACATGATTATGAGGATGTATATCACATATTCAGAGATTGTCATGCTGCCAGAGGCATTTGGGATAAACTCATTCCATAGCAAAGTCTTTCTAAATTCTACACTAGATCTCTTCTCGACTGGATAAAGAACAATTTCAGAGCAATCTTTCTTCCTCTTTGGATGGAATTGATTGGTCATGTCTCTTTGGGATTATCCTGTGGTGTATTTGGAAGAATCAGAACTTGTTTATTTTCCAAGGCACTTCGTGGAGTGTCGATGAGATCATTAAAATCTCGTATAGTTGGGCAAACCAATATTCCTTAGGTTTGAGGATTCCATCTCATAAAGCACGAAGTCATCTCCATAACTGGCCTTTATCTAACAATTGGGTGTGTTTGAATACAGATGGTTTGGTTAGGTTTGACGAAGCCTTTGCAACAAGTGGTGGTTATGTGATGGATCATAATGGCGAGTAGATCATTGGGTTCGCTAGATATTTGGGTAATTTCACTGTATTGGAGGCAGAGCTTTGAGAGATACTAGATGGGTTGAACCTTATTTTGGATAGGCATTTGAGAGAATCCTAATTCAAACAGATATTTTTGAAAATATTAATGTAATCATGGAAGATTCTTAAGGGAACTCTAATTCTGCCATAGTCAGGAGAATTCATCATATTTTAAAGAGGGTGAAGCAGTAAGAAATTCAGCATATTCCTAGAGAAGATAACTTAATTACTGATAGTCTAGCTAAGATAGTTCGTATTAGGAGACTAGGCTTAAGATTGTTTGAAGATTGTCCTTTGAGGGTCTAAGTTTATTAGCTTTGTATCTTTATTTTATTCACAAAAAAAAGAGAAGTTTTCGAGCTAATTGTCTATTAAATATTAAATTGTGAATTAGTCTTGTTGTTGATTGTTGGTCAGAGTAGCGTAATGGAAACATGATATTAGGTTATATTTCATTATTAATTGTGTGGTGTGATTGGTTGGTTGGTGTGTTTTGTGGTGGTTTAAATGGAGAGTCACTTTGGTAGCTAATGTGATGTTTGAAATTCGAGTCGGACCATCCTAGTGTATAAATATCAACACGTTCTTGCATTGATATGTGTTTAATTTTAACAAGTGACATATGTGTACAAAATCAAAATTGATTCATACAATGATTTGTGTATAAATATCAACACGTGACATTTACATATATAGTCAAAATAAATCCCAACATATGGCATTTATATGCAAAATAAAGATCAATTTTTGCATAAATTGCACATAGATCTCAATTTTTGACATTTATATAGAAAGTCAAAATGAACCTAGACACATGATATTTATATACATGATCAAAGTAAATTTTAACATGTGACATTTGTATATGCAATTAAATTCATTTGTGCATTGATCTGTGTGTGAATCTCAACACGAAACATTTAAATACACAATCAAAATTAATTCATATGTTAATCCATGCATAAATCTTAACTTAAAACATTTACATGCACAACTAAAATAAATCTCAAAACGTGACATTTGCATGTACAAATCAAAGTTTTAAATACTATAACATTTCAAACCTCAGTATCTTGCTTTTCTCAGTATGTTTTTCCTTGAGCTCTTTCAATTCATCTTTTCATATAACTAGAGGAAAATTAAAAAAAGAAATTCTGATTTAAAAACTAATAAAATAGAGAAGAAAATAAATTTGTTATGTTCTTAACTCTAGGAACTCATTTACCTCAAGGGTATCAACATTTCTGTTATAGGGCAGGCTTAATGGATCAAACTTTGACTTCGAATTTGCATAAATATTCTTCAACATTTTCATTAAAAAATAATTTTAATTGTGAAAAAATGAAATTATAAAATAAAAAATCCCTAAATTAGGATCCGGTATCGAGATGTACCTCCATTGTATAGGCCCTCCTGGCGAAAAAAGGAAAAAAAAAATTTAGCAATTAATTTTTTTTAAAAAAAGAAGAAAAACTATTTGATTAATATTATTTACTTTTCCTTGCGCACTATGAATGGCTTATATAAGCCACTGTTTTGACCAATTTTTTAAAACAAAATTAAAAAAATAAAATCGAACTTAAATAAGGAAAATGAAACTAGATTTTTAATTGTAAAAGAAAATAATAATATTAATAATGATAATGAAAAAAAGAAATAAAAAGAATGAAGTGATTTACTTGGGGTATAGACCAATGGGAGAAAAGAGTAAAAGAACAACTGCAACATCACATAATATAGAAAGCTCTTTTGCTTCCTTAAGAATCCTTTTTTTTAGCTTTCAATATTTTGCTTGTTTTGCTTTCATGTCATCCAATCTTTGGATTTTTAATTTTCTTCTCCCCATCTTTGTTTTCTTTGTGTTTCTTTAAATTCGGTTTTGGGTTTCAAAGTAAAAAATAATGGTGTTTATCAATGTAAATAAGAGTTATAGCCATTTATGATAATAATCTATGATGATTTAAACTAATTAAATGTCACAAGGTTTTTACATTTTTTGATTTCATGAACCAAAGTTTTACCAAAAGTAGAGAAAAAAGTAAGTTTTTTTCCTCTTTTCTTGTCTTATGTTCTTTGCTGTGTTGTACTTTCCATTTAGAAAAGACTAAAATTGAAGATGCCATATGGGGATAGGACCACATTTAGCGTTTTTTTTTTGGTTAAATCATGCTATTAGTCTATGTACTATGCATAAGATGTGAATTTTGTCCTTTTTACTTTAATTGGGTCAATTTTAGCTCTTATATTTTTTGAATTGGCCAATTCTAGTCCCTATACTTTTTTAAAATTTAAAATTTTAGTCTTGACCCAAATGGTATTAATTAAATTTTTTTGATTAAATCTTGCTATTAATCCTATTTTATGCATAAAGCTATAGATTTAGTCCATGTTCATCAATTGAATCATTATTAGGATCTATGCTTTTTGAGTTTTGAAATTTTAGCTTTGATGCAAATGGAAACTGTTAATCTATTAACTAGTTTTTTGTGAGTAATATGTAAAAATAACAAGTTAACATGACACTAAATATGTGATCATAATTTTGTGGCATCATATTTTGGAAATAGCATAATTTAATCTAACAAATTTAACAATTATCTTTTAGTCATAAGTGAAATATCAAAATTCAAAAAGTATAAGGTCTAAAATTGACCAAATTCAAGTACAAATATTAAACTCAGAACTTACGCATAGTATAGGGACTAATAACAAATTTACCTTTTTTTCTCTCTCCAACTCTAATTCCGATTCAATATTTATTTTTGGGTAAACTACACCAACTGCCCCTAAACTATATTTAAAATTACATTTTGGCCACTCAAGTTTCAAAAGTTACATAATGGTAAGAACTCTTGAACTCTCACCACTAAATTCTCCCTAAAGAACTTATCTTTTAAAACCACAACACAAAGATTTTACAATCAAATACACTCACGCAAATAATGTTTCTCACTTGAATAGCTTAAGTGTTTTCAATAATCAGTACATCAACTTATACAAGTCTCTCAATTATATAGAAAATAATGAAGATCTATTCCAATCCCTATTAAACATCAACTAAAATAGGTGAATACGATATAATATTAACAACCAAGGTAAACATGGACAGTTGACAGTTAAGTCTTTAACATTCCAATTCGATCCAACTTACTCGATCCAAGTGTTTAGATAACCTTGATTTGATCCAATTCTTCAAATAAGTTTCTCTAAGTGATATGATCTCCATTGATGGATTAAATATAATCCACGATCTCAGCTTAGCCCAAAGATATGGTTCAATAAATTGCCAGTCTATTAAATATGACAAGTTACTGATTGTCTCAGTGTTGATGAAAATTGGCACTTCCTCAAGTACATCTCAACAACTCCAAATATTTCAACATTTACTTAATTGAATTAACTTTTAATGTTATAATATTAAAATCACTAAATATTAAGTTGCCAAGCTTAAAATATATATATTTTAAAAAGATACATATTAATAACATTTGTCAAATTAAGTTTATATATTTTCTCAAATATAATAAGATTTAATTACATTCATTGATTAAAGTAGAGAAAAGATAAATAAATATTATAAAAAGCAAATATTAATAGCTTTAACATTAAAATAAATTAATTTAATAATATAAAATAAATAACCTATAAAAATTGTTACCAATATTATTTAAATTGTTAAAAAGTGATATTAATGTTCAAACCTTGATGAATTTTTGTATTTTTAATATTAAATATTTTAAGATTAAATAAAATTAATATAATTGATCCTAAATTAATTAAATATTTTTTTAAAAAATAATTTGAAATTACATTACTTTTTTTCAATTCATTAATGATTTTAAATAAGAATTAATGTCACACGCTCGTGTGCCAGACCATGTAACTCTCAAAATAGCCCCACACGCTCGTGTAACTCACTGACTTGCATGCAAAGAAGCCTTCAGAGGACACACGACTGTGTCACCAGGCTGTAGGTCATACATGGCTGAGTCACAAGCTCGTGTCTCAGGCCGCATGGACCTAAAATTTGCCCAAAATCGAACCATTCCCAACACCAATTCATGCATAATCTTTTAAGCCTTTTATGCACATAATCAAGGCATCAAAACCCTATTAAAACACACATATAATGACTAATTCAAAAGTCCTAAATCAACTAACCAATATGCCATTCAAGGCACCTCAATTGCATTCATTCAAAACTTACCTAAACATGTATATGTAACAGCATTTCAGTCATCAACATCTAGTTCAATACATTCCCAAAATATGCCATATCTTGACCATAATCAAACCAATTCAGTACATACCATTTGAGCCGTTCAAACATGCAACATAAAATAGCCACATTAACACAAGCTAACAATGCATCAAATGTACCAAACCAAGATAACTTATACATACCAAATCATTAACTAAACATTCAACTAAATACCATTAAAAGTCCACCTCTACATGCCATTAAATACCATTAAAAGTCCACCTCTACATGCCATTAAATACCATTAAAAGTCCACCTCTACATGCCATTATAACCTTGGCCAAAACATTCAAAACTACCGATATTTATGCTGGATAGTGTGATAGGTCTCCGTTGAGCTTCCGATAATCTATAAAACATAGGAAAGAAACTATGTAAGCACATAATGCTTAGTAAGTTCGTAGAAAATGAAACACAACTTACCATTTCATTACATAAAAATAAGTATAAACATAATGTAACCCAAACCACAAGCTTGGCACAAGCCTAAACATCATTATCAATACACAAGTTAGTGCATTTATACACAACTCTTTTGGATTAACCACATGATAAGCCATTTTCATAAGAAAATACATCATTTGATTCATACATCCTTTTCATGAACATATACATAATTCAATTTGGAACTTACCATTTCAGTTCCTTTTCATGCTCGTTGAACCATCTAGAATATCATCGGATACTTGAGAAAGCTCACACGAAGTGTGCTTAAACATATAACTGTAACCTTTCCTTTACATCATTGCTCACACGAGTTGTAGGTCAGAATGTAAGCTACACGATGCTGCTCACACGACCTGTAGAGTATCCGTAACAAATTCAGGACCTCAAGCAGTGAGACATTCAAGACTAGCACCCGAAACATGAAATCCATAATGACATGTCATTTGTATCCTACGAATTCCTAAGGTCCAATCGAGACTCAACATTTTTCAGTTCATTATAACATTGATATGATTATACATTAACCATTCACATTAAAATAACATAGTAAGCATAAAAATTAAACAACATTAATTTGACAACTGTTTATACCAACTTATCTCAATAATTAGATACATAGAAAAGAAGTCGAACTAATCCGAGGCTTTAGCTTTTCATCGACCTAGATCCGTACCTAGTCTATCTTAATCTAAATAGACAATTTCGATCCATTTATTACCTCTAATATTCAATTTAGTCCACAATTCATATTTTTGCAAAATTACTATTTTGTCCCTAACATTTTAACTTTTTACAATTTAGTCCTTAAGCTCATAAATTGAAATCTAAGCATTGTCATCCTCCTTTCAAGCTAATTTATTTCTCTAGGGACTTAAACCAAACCATACCAATCACCATTTCATAAATTTAACATGAACTTTTACTATTTTTACAAACAAGTCCTTAAATGCAATTTACATCAAAAATCACTTTATAAAACTTGTTTATTTATTAATAAGGACTCATAATCTATCATTAAACATCAAGAGTCATACAAAAGTATTCATGGTATAACCCTCAATCTTTAACATTTTTACAAATTGACTCCCAAGCTAGCTAGATTAAGCTACAACGATCTCAAAAACATAAAAATCATTAAAAACTAACCTTAAAACACCAACATGCATGAGCTAGACTTAGCCGAACCTTCAAAGTAGCAAAAATGGTGTTTTTATTTACTATTTAGGTGCAAGAAAATCCATTAGAAAGATGATACCATCTTTACTTTGTTTTAATTTTTACTTATTTATCAAATTACTATATTAACCTTGGTTTAAAACTTTACATAATAATTAAACTATGTCCATATATGTCCACTAAATTTAAGAATGGTACAATTACCATTTAAGTCCACTCAGTTTAAAGTTTTATAGCCATTTGGCCCTTTTCACAAATAGAACTCCACTTTTCCATCTTTTAAGATTTAGTCCTTTTTCACTTAATTAATCATGAAAACATCAAAATTTCTTAACAAAACTTTACTACGAACTTACTAACATCCTATAGACATTAAAATAATAATAAAATAAAAATTTACTCATCGAGTTTGTTGTCCTGAAACCATTGTTCCGATTTCACTGAAAACGGGCTATTACAACTCTCCCCCTGAAGGAATTTTCGTCCCCGAAAATCTTACTAGAAAACAAATTCAAGTATTGCACTTTCATAGCTTCTTCCAGTTCCCAGGAAACCTCTTCTATTCCATGTTGTTGCCAAAGAACTTTAACTAAAGCTATACTTTTATTTCTTATTCCTTTAACTTCCTGAGCTAGAATTCTGATCAGTTCTTCACTGTACGTCATATTAGGTTGAATTTCAACATCAACTTGGGATATTACCTGTAAAGGATCTGATCGATACCGTTATAACATTGATACGTGGAATACATTATGAATCTTTTCTAACTCTAACGGCAAAGCTAATTGATAAGCTACTGACCCAATTCTCTCAATGATCTCAAATGACCCGATAAACCACGGACTAAGCTTTCCTTTTCGGCCAAATCAAAGAACTTTCTCCCAAGGTAATACTTTCAGAAAACTGTGTCACCAACTTGAAACTCAATATATTTTGTTTTCAAATCTGCGTAAGATTTCTGTCGATCCAAAGCTGCTTTCAAGCTATCATGTATCACTTTGACCTTTTCTTCGGTTTCTCAAGTCAAATCAACACCAAATAACTTTTTCTCACTCAACTCTGCCAGTATAACAGAATTCCACACTTTTGACCATACAAAGCTTCTTTGGATGTGTGGTCCCAAAACCATTGTTTTGATTTCACTAAAAATGGGCTGTTACAACTCTCCCCCAAAAGGAATTTTCATCCTCGAAAATCTTACTAGAAAATAAGTTCAAGTATTGCACATTCATAACTTCTTCTGGTTCCCAGGCAGCCTCTTTTATTCCGTGTCATTGCCAAAGAATTTTAAACTAAAGCTATACTTTTATTTCTCAATTCTTTAACTTCCCTATCTAGACATCTGATCAGTTCTTCATTGTATGTCATATCTAGTTGAATTTCAACATCAAGTAAGGATATTACATGTGAAGGACCTGATCGATATCATCGTAACATCTATGCGTTGAATACATTATAAATCTTTTCTAACTCTAACGGTAAAGCTAACCGATAAGCTACTGGCCCAATTCTCTCAATAATAAAAAATGACTTGATAAACCACGGACTAAGCTTTCCTTTTTGGCCACATCAAAAAACTTTCTTCCAAGGCAATACTTTCAGAAATATTGTGTTGCCAACTTGAAATTTGATATCTTTTCTTTTCTAATATGTGTAAGATTTTTGTCGATCCAAAGCTACTTTTAAGCTATCACGTGTCACTTTGACCTTTTCTCTGGTTTCCCAAATCAAGTCAACACTGATTAACTTTTTCTTGCTAAGCTCTATCCAGTTTAATGAAATTCGACACTTTCGACCATACAAAGCTTCGTCGGATTTGTGGTCCCGAAACTACTGTTCTGAATTCACTAAAAACGGGCAGCTACAACTCTCCCTCTAAAGAAATTTTTGTCCCCAAAAATCTTACTAGAAAATAAATTCAAGTATTGCACTTTCATAGCTTCTTTCGGTTCCCAAGTAGCCTCTTCTATTTTGTGTCGTGGCTAGAGAACTTTAACTAAAGCTATACTTTTATGTCTCAATTCTTTAACTTCCTGAGCTAGAATTTTGATAGGTTCTTCACTGTTCGTCATATTAGGTTGAATTTCAACATCAACTAGGAATATTACGTGTGAAGGATCTGATCGAAACTGTCGAACCATCGATATGCGGAATACATTATGTATCTTTTCTAACTCTTACGAGAAAGCTAACCGATAAGCTAATGGCCTAGTTCTCTCAATGATCTTAAATAGCCAGATAAACCACAGACTAAGCTTTCCTTTTTGTCCAAATTGAAGAACTTTCTTCTAAGGAAATCCTTTTAGAAATATTATGTCGTCGACTTGAAATTCAATATCTTTTCTATTCAAATCTGCGTAAGATTTCTGTCAATCCAAAGCTGCATTTAAGCTATCACGTATCACTTTGACCATTTATTTGGTTTCTTAAATCAAATCAACACCAAATAACTTTTTCTCACTTAGCTCTATCTATTATAACAGAATCGATACTTTTATTTCTCAATTCTTTAACTTCTCGAGCTAGAATTCTGATTGGTTCTTCACTGTACGTCATATAAGGTTGAATTTCAACATCAACTGGAGATATTACCTATAAAGGATCTAATTGATACAGTTGTAACATCGATACATGGAATACATTATGAATATCTTCTAACTCTGACGGCTAAGCGAACCGATAAGCTACTAGCCCAATTCTCTCAATGATCTCAAACAGCACGATAAACCACGGACTAAGCTTTCCTTTTCGGCCAAATCAAAGAACTTTATTCCAAGGCAATACTTTTAGAAATACCGTGTCACTGACTTGAAATTTAATATCTTTTCTTTTCAAATCTGCGTAAGATTTTTGTCGATCCAAAACTGCTTTCAAACTATCACGTATCACTTTGACCATTTTTTCAGTTCCTCAAATCAAATCAACACCGAAAAACTTTTTCTCGCTCAGCTCTGTCTAGTATAACGAAATCCAACACTTTTAACCATAGAAAACTTCGTCAGATTTGTGGTCAAGAAACCACTATTCTGACTTCACTGAAAATGCATTGTTACAACTCTCCCTTTAAAGGAATTTTCATTCCTGTGTATCTTAATAGAAAATAAGTTCAAGTATTGCACTTTAATAGCTACTTCTGTTTCCCAGAAAGCTTCTTCGATTCCGTGTCATTACCAACGAACTTTAACTAAAGCGACCTTTATTTATCAAATCTTTAACTTCCCGAGCTAGAATTTTGACCAGTTATTCACTATATGTCATATCAGGTTGAATTTCAATATCAACTGGGGATATTACCTGTGAAGTATCTGATCGATACTATCATAACATCGATATGTGGAATACATTATGAATCTTTTCTAACTCTGATGGTAAAGCTAACAAATAAGTTACCGGCCCAAATCTCTCAATCATCTCAAGCGGCCCAATAAACCACAGACTAAGCTTTCCTTTTCGAAAAAATCAAAGAACTTTCTTCCAAGGCAATACTTTCAGAAAACTGTGTCGCTGACTTGAAATTCAACATCTTTTCTTTTCAAATTAGCATAAGATTTTTATTGATCCAAAATTTCTTTCAAGCTATCACGTATCACTTTAACCTATTCTTCGATTTTTCAAATCAAATCAACACTGAATAACTTTTTCTCGCTTAGCTCTATCCAGTTTAACGAAATTCGACACTTTCGACCATGCAAAGCTTCGTTGGGTTTGTGATCAGGAAACCTTTGTTTCGACTTCACTGAAAATGGGCTATTACAACTCTCCCCTTAAAGGAATTTTCATCCCAAAAAATCTTACTAGAAAATAAGTTCAACTATTACACTTTCAAAGCTTCTTCTAGTTCCCAGGCAGCTTCTTCTATTCCATGTCATTGCTAGAGAACTTTAGCTAAAGCTATACTTTTATTTCTCAATTCTTTAACTTCCCAAGCTAGAATTGTGATAAGTTCTTCACTGTACGTCATATTAGGTTGCATTTCAACATCAATTGGGGATATTACATGTGAAGGATCTAATCAATATCATCGTAACATCGATACACGATATACATTATGAATCTTTCCTACGTCTTACGCCAAAGCTAACCGATAAGCTATTAGCCCAATTCTCTTAATAATTTCAAACAGCTCGATAAACCACAAACTAAGTTTTCCTTTTCAATCAAATCAAAGAACTTTCTTCCAAGGCAATACTTTCAGAAATACTGTGTCGCCGACTTCAAATCCAATATATTTTCTTTTTAAATCAGGGTAAGATTTTTATCGATCCAAAACTGCTTTCAAGCTATCACGTATCACTTTATCCTTTTTTCAGCTTCTTGAATCAAATCAACACTGAATAACTTTTTCTCGCTCAACTCTGTCCAATATAACAGAATTCAAAACTTTTGACCATACAAAGCTTTTTCGAATTTGTGGTCTCAAAACCACTATCTCGATTTCACAGAAAACAGGTTGTTACAACTCTCCCCCTAAAGGAATTTTCGTCCCCAAAAATCTTACCAGAAAATAAGGTCAAGTATTGCACTTTCATAACTTCTTCTGGTTCCCAAGAAGCCTCTTCTATTCTGTGTCATTTCCAGAGAACTTTAACTAAAGCTATACTTTTATTTCTCAATTCTTTAACTTTCCGAGCTAGAATTCTGATCGGTTCTTCACTATACATCATATCAGGTTGAATGTCAACATCAAATTGGGATATTACCTGCTTAGGATCCGGTTGATACCATCATAACATCGATATGTTGAATACATTATGAATCTTTTCTAACTCTGACGGCAAAGTTAATCGATAAACTACTAGCTCAATTCTCTCAATGATCTCAAACGGCTTAATAAACCACATACTAAGCTTTCCTTTTAGACCAAATCAAAGAACTTCCTTCCAAGGCAATGCTTTCAAAAATACTATGTCATCACTTGAAATTCAATATCTTTCTTTTCAAATCTACGTAAGATTTCTGTCAATCCAAAGCTTTTTTCAAGCTATCACGTATCACTTTGACCATTTATTCGATTTCTAAAATCAAATCAACACCTAATAACTTTTTCTCGCTCAGCTCTATCCACTATAACAAAATTTGACACTTTCGACCCTACAAAGCTTCATTGAATTTGTGGTCCTGAAACCATTACTCTGACTTCACTACAAATGGGTTGTTACGACTCTGCCCCTAAAGGAATTTTCATCCTTGAGCATCTTACCAGAAAATAAATTCAAGTATTGCACTTTCATAGCTTTTTCTGGTTCTTAGGCAGCCTCATCGATTCCATGTCATTACCAGAGAACTTTAACTAAAGTTATACCTTTATTTCTCAAATCTTTAACTTCCCGAGCTAGAATTTTGATCAGTCATTCACTGTATGTCATATCAGGTTGAATTCCAACATCAACTTGGGATATTACTTGTGAAGGATATAACTGATACTGTCGTAACATCGATATGTGGAATACATTATGAATCTTTTCTAACATTGACGACAAAGCTAACCAATAAGTTATTGGCCCAATTCTCTCAATGATCTCAAACGGCCTGATAAACCACGGAAAAGGCTTTCCTTTTCGACCAAATCAAAGAAATTTCTTCCAAGGCAATACTTTCAGAAATAATATGTCGTTGACTTGAAATTCAATATCTTTTCTTTTCAAATCAGCGTAAGATTTTTATTGATCCAAAACTGCTTCCAAGCTATCATGTATCACTTTGACTTTTTCTTAGGTTTCTCAAATCAAATCAACACCTAATAACTTTTTCTCACTCAGTTCTATCCATTATAATGAAATTCGACACTTTCGACACTTTCGACCCTACAAAGCTTCGTCGAATTTATGGTTAGGAAACCATTGTTCCGTCTACACTGAAAATGGGCTATTACAATTCTCCCCCCAAAAGGAATTTTTATCCCAAAAAATCTTACTAGAAAATAAGTTAACTATTGCACTTTCATAGCTTCTTGTGGTTCCCTGTAACACCCTTTACCCGTATTCAACACTGGAACATGATACGAGGTATCACCAGACTTACACCGCAAGCAAACATACAAATCGAGACATAAATTTGCATCCAAATTAAAACCATTTGTATTCAATCATAATGTCCCTAATACAAGCCTACGAGGCCCAAAACATGCTTTGGAAGTGGTTCGGGACTAAACTGAGCAGTTAGGAAAATTTTACAGAACTTAGAAAATTTTTGCTATGAACAGGGGTCACACTCTGTGTGGTTTGGGACACGCCCGTATGGGCAGGGTGTGTGGTTACACACGCCCATGTCCTTAACCCATGTAACTCTTTATTTTGCAAAACATGAAGAAATTCAGGTCACACGGCCAAGTCACACGCCTGTGTGCTAGGCTGTGTGGTTAATTAAATTTTCATAAAATAGGTGTAGACTTCACACGGTCGGGACACACGCTCGTGCTTGAGGATATGTGCCTCACACGACTGACACACAAGCCCGTGTCTCTGCCTGCATACTCAATTTTAAGCATTCTATTTCTCAAAATTAAGGTGCAGGGGACACACGGTCGGAACACATGCACATGGGGCAGACCGTGTGTCACACACGGCCTAGACACATGCCCCTGTGTCTACTCATGTCGACAAAATAAAGGCTATTTACCAAGCCATTTGTCACCCTCATTTGCACCTACACACACACAAGTTCAATGGCATAAATCATGATATAATGTCTATAATGTCAAATTTAACTTATTTAATCATCAAATTTAACATTAGCCTTTCCGAGATGGTACTCGATCACAAGCTCATAATCTTTCAACAACTCTAACCATCGACGCTGTCTCAAGTTTAAATCTTTCTGAGTCATCAAATATTTCAGGCTTTTTTATCAGAATAAACATGACATTTCTCATTGAACAGATAGTGACGCCATATCTTCAATGCAAACACAATAGCTGCCAATTCTAGATCATGTGCCAGATAGTTCTTTTCATGTAGCTTTAACTGTTTCAAGGAAAAAGCTATAACTTTGCCTTCTTGCATCAAAACATAGCCCAAACCATTTAAAGATGCATCACTATAAATAACAAATTCTTTACCCGATTCTGGCTGAATTAGTACTAGAGTTTCGGTCAAAAGGGCTTTTACTGATCAAAATTTTTTTGGCACTTTCTGACCACTCGAGCTTAATATAATTCTGTAATAGCTTCGTCATCAGGGTTGCAATCATTGAGAAACCTTTCACGAACTGTTTATAGTAACCGGTAAGTCCCAAAAAACTTCGGACTTCAAAAACATTTCTCGGAGGTTTCCAATCAAGTATAGAAGAAATTTTATCTGGATCAACTCGAATACCCGATGCTGATACAACATGTCCCAAAAAATTGACTTCGCATAACCAGAACTCACATTTACTGAACTTCGCATACAGCTGTTTATCTCACAAAGTCTGTAACACAAGTCTCAAATGTTCGGCATGTTCAGATTCATCATGGGAATAGATCAAAATATCATCTATGAACACAACCACAAACTGATCCAAATACTGTCTGAAGATCGATTCATCAAATCCATGAAAATAGCAGGTGCATTAATGAGTCCAAAAGGTATAACTAAAAACTCATAGTGTCCGTACCTCGTTCAGACAGCAGTCTTTAGCACATCGGAGTCTTTAACTCGCAACTAATAGTAGTCTGCTCAAATTTATCTTTGAAAACACTGTACCCCCTTTTAGCTAATCGAACAGGTCGTCAATCCGTGGCAATGGATACTTATTCTTTATAGTCACCTTATTGAGCTGTCTATAATCAATACACATTCTCAGAGTTCCGTCTTTCTTTTTCACAAATAAAGTTGGTGCACCTCAGGGAGAGAAACTCGGTCGCACGAAACCTCTATCTGTCAATTCTTGCAATTGAGCTTTCAATTCTTTTAATTCAGTAGGTTCTATTCTGTACGGAGCTATCGATATCGGAGTCGTCCCCGATACTAACTCAATACCAAACTCTACCTCTCAAATAGGTGGCAAACCTAAAAATTCTTCAGGAAACACATCCGGATACTCGCACACAATTGGTACTAATTCGATCTTTGTTTCGGCCACTTTACTATCAAGCACATATGCAAAGTAGGCTTTACAACCCTTTCTCACATACTTCTGAGCTAACATCGAAGATATTACTACTGGTAAATCATTCAAATCATTAGATTCAATCATAATAATCTCATCATTCTGGCATCATAAATCAATAGTCTTTCTTTTGCAATTTACAATAGCATCATGTAAAGTCAACCAATCCATACCCAGAATTATGTCGAACTCATCAAATGGCAACAACATCAAATCAGCTAGAAAACACGAATCTCGAATCATCAAAGGACAATTCTTACACACTTTATCAACCATAACACACCGACCCAAGGGGTTTGATACTCTAATCACAAACTCAGTAGACTCAATAGACAAAGTCTTACTAAATACTAAAGTCTCACACACATAAGAATGAGTCAAACCAGGATCAATCAATGCAATTACACTAGTATCATAGAGAGTGAATGTACCAGTAATAACGTCTGGGGATGAAGCCTCCCCACGTTCATGTATAGCATAGGCTCTGGCAGGTGCATGAGCCTCGGATCTAACTGCTATATCTCTAGTCCCTCTCTGACTGCTACTCACATTACCCATATTTCTGGGTGGTCTACCTCGAGCTGCAGTGTTACCCAATCTAGTATTCTATGCTGGATTTTGTTCAGCTAACTCAAGCTGTAATATCCCGAATTAGGGCCTAATCAGAATATTTCATTTTGACCCCTAAACTTTTGCATGTTTGTACTTTTTCCCCAAGGTTCGAAAATTAAAATTCATCCTATTTTCTTATGTTTTATGACATGCTGATCATTTTTCCCTTCTATGGCAACATCAAATTATCACTCTAACATGTACTTATGACTATTAGGTATTTTTACTGATTAAGCCCTTTTGCTCGTTTTCATTTAAAACCGAGTAGCACAAGTTGTCTAACATAATTTAAAACCTCATATTCTATCATAAAACACCAAAATACACAAATTTCACCTGTGGGTATTTTTCCAAATATGAACCCTAGGTTGAATTATTGCTAGCATAAGCTAAATCAAGTTAACGAGACTCCAAAAACGTAAAAATCATTAAAAACAAGGCTAGAACGGACTTACAATCGAGCTTGGAAGCTTGGAAACCCTATCCATGGAGTCTCCCTTGGTATACACATCCATGGTGAAGAAGATGAGCAAAATTGGCTTTTAATTTTGTATTTTAATTCATTTTACCCCTAAATGACCAAAATGCCCTTACTACTAAAACTTTCCAAAAATTCAATTCATGTCCAATATTTGTCCATAAACTTTGAAATTGGTCAAATTGCTATTTAAGACCTCCTAATTAATATTTCAAAGCAATTTTATACTAGAAACTTCTAGAATGCAAGTTTTGCAACTTATTCAATTTAGTCCCTAACTTCAAATTAAGCACTTTATGCATAGAATTTCTTCACAAAATTTTCACACAATCATGCAATCATATCATAGACCTCAAAATAATCATAAAATAATTATTTCTATCTCAGATTTGTGATCACGAAACCACTATTTCGGTTAGGCCCTAATTCGGGATATTGCAACTAACTCATACCTGATCGTTTTAGCTCATTTTAAACCTTCGAACACAACTTATCATTGCCCATTGAACCATTCGAAATTGAATAGGATACTCTGATAATGACATATATCGAACAATGCCAACGTCCTAGACGTGGTCTTACATGTCATCTCATATCGATGCCACTGTCCCAGATAGGGTCTTACATGAATCAAATACGATGCCGATGTCCTAGACATAGTCTTACATGTAACCACATATATCGATGCCAACGTCCCATACGTGGTCTTACATGAAAATACATATTGGAATCCTATAGTTCCTATGGACCTTTCGGACGTCATAACTCAGTCGAATCAAACTCATAAACTTAATTCCCAAGCATATACACATTCGGTCATGATATATAAATACTCATAAAATTCAATTCAACATTTTAAGTTTACATTTGTTCAAAATTAAAAGCATTTTCTTTCTTATAAACTTACCTCGGACGATCAAACTCGGAACAGGACGGCTAGTCAACAACTTTAGCTTTCCCCCGATCCAAATCCGATTTCTTTGGTTCTTGATCTAAACATATTCAAATTAAACTCATTCAAACATATTTTTATTCAATTTAATCCAAAAACACATAAATAGGAAAATTACCATTTTACCCTTAACATTTTACACTTTTTACAATTTAGTCCCTATTACACAAAACACAAAATATGCAAAATTTCAATATATCATGCTTAGGCCGAATCTTCCTTGTGTTCATACAAGTCGACATATTTCATTTATTTCACATTTTAGTCCCTCAATTTATTATTTTTTCAATTTAGTCATAATTACTCAAAATCATCAAAAATTCCAATAGAAAACATGTTAATCCAAAACATATCTTTCATATTTCATCAACTAACATCACATAGCTCAAATATTCATCAATGGCATAACTCAAAATATTCATTAAAATAAAAAATTCAAGCATGGGCTTTGTAGTTAACATAGCAATGATCTAAAAAACGTAAAAATTATTAAAAAATGAGCTAGTTACATACCTTAATTGAGCTTAACAATTTGTCGAACCCTTGAACCCTTGTTTCTTTTCTTTTCTTTTATGTTTCAATAAAATAAATGTATTATGAAAGCATATTTTTAACTTTTATATTTTATTATAACTTATATTATTAACCATTTTACATAAATAACCTTTGTAATAAAATATAAAACCATGATATAATAAGGCCACTACTGTCCATTGCATGTTATCATGGGAAAATTGCAACATAAATACCTCCATTTATAAAGACAACAACAATTTGGCCCTTTTCCTATTTAACCATCAAATTTTCATTTTACACGATTAAGCCCTTTTTATTAAATCTTCACTCGAACGATAAAATTAAAGCACAGAAATTTCACAAATATAAATTCACACATAATAAACACAAAAAATAATTTTAAAATATTTTTCTAACTCAGATTCGTGGTCCCAAAACCACCATTCTGAATAGGGTCTAAATCGGGCTGTTACAACTCTCCCCCCTTAGGGATTTTCGTCCCCGAAAATCTTACCGGTGAATAGGTTCGGATAACGCTCTTTCATAGCATCCTCTGGCTCCCACGTTGCTTCCTCAACTTCGTGTTTATGCCACAGTACTTTAACAAACATAATTTTTTATTTCAAAATTCTTTAACCTCACGAGCCAGAATGCGAATCGGTTCTTTCTCATATGTCATATCATACTTAATCTCAATATTTTACAGGCTAATCACATGTGAGGGGTCAGATCAATATCTACGAAGCATCAAAACGTGGAATACATTGTGGATCTTTTCTAGCTCAGGTGGCAACAGTAGTCTACAAGCAACCGGGCCGATCCGCTCTATAATCTCATACGGTCCAATAAATCTCAGACTCAATTTGCCTTTATGACCGAATCTGAGTATTTTCTTCTATGGTGAAACTTTCAAAAATACTTGTTCCCTGATCTAAAACTCTATGTCTTTTCTTTTCAAGTCTACATACGACTTCTGACGATCTGACGCTATTTTCAGACTTTCACAGACCACTTTTCCTTTCTGTTTAGTCTCTCTGATCAAATCGACCCCGTGTATCTTATTTTCACTGAGCTCGGTCCAATACAATGGTGTATGACATTTATGATCGTACAAAGCCTCGTAAGGTGCCATTTTGATACTCGATTGAAAGCTATTATTGTACGCAAATTCAATCAGAGGTAGGTATCGTTCCCATATACCTTTGAACTCGAGAATGAAACCTCTCAACATGTCTTCAAGTATCTGAATGATTCGTTCAGACTGACCATCTGTTTCCGGAAGGAAAGCAGTGCTGAAATGTAATTTCATACCTAGTGCATCTTGCAGTTTCTTCCGAAATCGCGATGTAAACCTCGAATCTCTATCCGAAACAATAGAAATAGGCACACCGTGCTGAGAAACATATAACTTAACAAGCTTGTCAAGTGAATAATCTGTACGAACAGGAACAAAATGAGCCGATTTAGTCAATCTATCCACAATAACCCAGATTGCATCTTTCTTACTAGGTGTCAACGGTAAACCAGATACAAAATTCATCGTGACTTTGTCCCATTTCCACTCAGCTATCATGATCGGCTGAATGACTTTGTCCCATTTCCACTCAGCTATCATGATCGGCTGAAGCAACCCAAAAGGTACCTGATGCTCGGCTTTTACTTGCTGACAGACTAAACATTTTGAAACAATGTCAAAAATGTCTCGTTTCATACCATGCCACTAGTAAAGCTGTTTCAGATCATTATACATCTTCGTACTACCCGGGTGAACAAATAATCGACTACTGTGAGCTTCGTTCAAAATCATATAAATCAACTCTGAATTCCTTGAGACACATATTTGATTTCTGAACCTCAAACAACCCTCATCATCAAATCTGAACTCTAAATCAACATTTGAATACATTGAGCTCATTTTTCTAACAAATCATCATCAACTTTCTGAGCATCACAAATTTGTTGAACAAATAATGGTCTTGCTTTTAATTCAACTATTATCGAACCATCATCAGACATAGCCATATGCGCATTCATTGCACACAAAGCAAACAGTGATTTTCGGCTTAAAGCATCAGCAACAACATTAGCCTTTCTCGGATGGTAATCGATCACAAGCTCGTAATCTTTCAACAACTCTAACCATCGACGCTATCTCAAGTTTAAATCTTTCTGAGTCATCAAATATTTTAGGCTCTTGTGATCAGAATAAACATGACATTTCTCACCGAACAGATAGTGATGTCATATCTTCAATGCAAACACAATAGTTGTCAATTCTAGATCATGTGTCAGATAGTTCTTTTGATGCGGCTTTAATTGTCTTGAGGCATAAACTATAAATTTGCCTTCCTGAATCAAAACACAACCCAAACCATTTAAAGATGCGTCACTATAAATAACAAATTCTTTACCCGATTCTAGCTGAACTAGTACTGGAGCTTCGGTTAAAAGGGCTTTCAACTAATCAAAACTTTTTTGGCACTTTTCTGACCACTCGAACTTAATATCTTTCTGTAATAGCTTCGTCATCGGGGTTGCAATCATAGAGAAACCTTTCACAAACCATCTATAGTAATCAGCAAGTCCCAAAATTTTACCCGGATCAACTCGAATACCCGATGCTGATACAACATGTCCCAGAAAACTGACTTCGCCTAACCAGAACTCATATTTACTGAACTTTGCATACAGCTGTTTATCTCGTAAAGTTTGTAAAACAAGACTCAAATGTTCAGCATGTTTGGATTCATCACTGGAATAGATCAAAATAGCATCTATGAACACAACTACAAACCGATCCAAATACTGTTTGAAGATCCGATTCATCAAATCTATGAAAACAGCAGGTGCATTAGTGAGTCCGAAAGGCATAACTACAAAATCATAGTGTCCGTACCTCATTTGGAAAGCATTATTTGGCATATCAGAGTCTTTAACTCGCAATTGATAGTAACCTGACCTCAAATCTAACTTTAAAAACACTGTACCCCCTTTCAGCTACTCGAATAGGTCGTCAATCCGTGGCAACAGATACTTTTTCTTTATAGTCACCTTATTGAGCTATCTATAATCAATACACATTCTCATAGTTCCGTCTTTCTTTTTCACAAATAAAACTAGTGCACCCAAGGGAGAGAAACTCAATCGCGTAAAACCTCTATCTATCAATTCTTGCAACTGAGTTTTCAATTCTTTTAATTTAGTAAGTTCCATTTTGTACGAAGTTATCGATATCAGATTCATCCTTGGTACTAACTTAATACTAAACTCTACCTCTCAAATAGGTGGCAAACCCAAAAATTCTTCAGGAAACATATCCGGATACTCGCACACATTTGGTACTGATTCGATCTTTCTTTCGACCACTTTACTATCAAGCACATATGCAAAGTAGTCTTCACAACCCTTTCTCACATACATCTGAGCTAACATCAAAGATATTATTGCCGATAAACCATCCAAATCATTAGATTCAATCTGAATAATCTCATCATTCTTGCATCGTAAATCAATAGTCTTTCTTTTACAGTTTACGATAGCATCATGTAAAGTCAACCAATCTATACCCAGAATTATGTCTGTAACACCCCAAACCTGGCCTAGACATTATGGCAGAATCTGCGACGTCACACTGAAGTGAATTTCAAAAAAAGTAGTTCTGTTGAAAAATCTGATCTTTAAAAAAAAACTCGTTGTGGTGAAAATCTATAATTTCTTATTCGTTGTTAAAAGCCCAAGTTGATATAGCAAAGTGTTACTCATTTTAGGTTGTTGTAGAAAATATTGCAATAGCGTGGTGATTTGAAAGCATATATATTTATTTTTAGAAAAATGGTGGCCTACTTCTAACAGATATGATTTAGAGGAAATAAAATCCCAAACCAAGGAAAAGCTTTAAGAGGCCTTATTATATAACTGAAACCCAAATTAAAAAGCTTAAAGAATACAAATTTAAAATAGTAGCAAAAGCAATCGTGTGGCCCCCGTCGAGTCTCTCGCAGCACCGACCCGCCTAAGGATTACCTGTACAGGAAAGTAGAATGGTGAGTTTATAAAAACTCAGTGTATAATCCTTTATCAACAAACAATCGCACAGTAAACAGATACAGCCTGGGACTAAGCCCGTTTCAGTAGCAGTTCAATCTCAGTTAGGGCCTTTGCCCAAAATAGTAACACTATCAGTGTGGGCATTAGCCCATCTCAATAATATTAATAGAAATGCAATCAGAAAATCCTACCCATCCATCCTTTACACTCTACTCTGTCTAGCCCTACACTTCATGTGAGGATAAAATCGACCCATCCATCCCTACACTCCAAAATATAGCACTGGTTGCTGCACTAAAACAATATTTGCAGTAGAGCTGCCAGTAATAGGATTATAACCTTTCAGTACACTTCCTCCCATATCATATATCCCACCCCATGCAATGCAACATAATATAAATGTATCTATAGTAAAAATGGCATGCTCAAACAATCATACAGTACATAGGGGTATATCAGTCATTTACCTCATAGGGGTATATCAGTCATTTCATCAGATTAGGGTCTAGGTATACTTACTGACCCAACAGTAGGTCCGCAGTTGTCTCGGGTGACTCGTGCAACCTTAACAGTCACACAGTGAAAATGGGCCCAAGCCTATAATTCGGCCCATGTGGGTCCACACGCTCGTGTGTCCCATAAAGCCCAAAAATGACCTCAGTTGTTGAGGCCCACGAGCCCATAGGGCCCACAAGGCCCATTTCGGCCAACGTGGCCCAGGTCGGTCCAAGCCTATGAGTTCGCTCATGGAGCCTTTACTGTCAAATGCCCATGTGTTACACGTTCGTATCACCACACGAACGAGCGCACACTCGTATAGTGTCTAAAGATCAGTTTTCTGGCTTTTTCCAATTTACAGCTACTATAGTGTGATTACACACATTTTTACGAAAAGAGCGCAATCCCCACGAACACCAACCTAGAATCAAACACGGCCCAATGTCAGTCTTTAAACCATTAAGGTTAAACGCCCTCTTACAAGCATTTAATCCTCAATAATACACGTTACCTACCTTGTTTGACCAAATACGACTTACCCCCTATAAACCAGTGACCTCAATTGACTTCCAAAACCTTGACAGAATCTGCATTGCATCTTAGTCTTATTAACTTTCACCATGAACGCAAATAACCATAACCAAATATCAAGAACTTACGATCACGTAACTAAGAATGGATGATAGGAGTTATCGACCTAACCACACAAGAGCTGAATTTACGAGATAATAGAGGCAAAACAGAATGGTTGTACCTTAATCAGAAAACACCAATACCGGAAGGTGTTAGATGAAACTATTAGTATGACTGAAAGAGAGGAAGAATTACCACTTACCTAAACAAGTAGAAAACAATAGCCCAGAATCGAAAGAGTAGAAAGAGAAGTATTCGGCTTGATCTTTAGTTGCAATGAAGAAAGAGTTGTGAGGGAAAACAGAAATTGTAACATCCCGAATGAGGGACTAGTCGGAATAGTGGTTTTGGGACCACAATTTCAACTTTAAAATAATTTTTTCATGATCATTATGAGGTCTAAGATATGAAAATGAGCATGTGTTAAAGTTTCACAAAGAAATTCTATGAGTAAGGTGTCTTATTATAAAAATAGGGACCAAATTGAATAAATTGCAAAACTTGGATTCTAGAAGCAATTTGTATGAAATTGCTTTGGAATGTTAATTAAGGGTCCTTAAAGAGTAATTTTCCCAATTTCTAAGTTTTTGGACAAAAATGGGCATGTATGGAAAATTTTGGAAGTTTAGTAATGAAGGGCATTTTGGTCATTTGGTTAATTAAAGAATAAAAAGGGAAAAATCAAGCTAAAATCAACTCGTTTTCTTCTCCATGCTACCGAAATTCCAAGGGTCTCCATAGCTAGGGTTTTCAACATTTTCAATCTCAATAGTAAGTGCTCCTTAGCCCTGTTTTTAACGTTCTTCGTATTTTTGAGATCCTCATAACATGCTCTCTCTATTTCTACCCATATTTCAAGCTAGGGTTCATGTTCAAAAATTTACCCATGCATGAGATGTTTTTGTTATGATAAGTTATGGAGGGACATGAGAGTTTAAAGGATGGTAAACAACTTTTACTAAGTGGCTTTTCATGGAAATGACTTAAAGGACTAAATTGTAAAAGTTGTGGAAATGGGTAGGAAAATATAGAATGAAGGGAAAACATGGGCTGCTATAAGTGTGTATGATATTTGGCTAGGCTTGGGTAGCCAAGGAATTACATGCATTTCATTATACGAGCCCTAGGACTAAATTGTAAATATTATGAATGGTTAGGGGCAAAATGGTCATTTTGCTTGGGGTGATTTTAGGCCTAAAATGAATAATGTGATGTATTAATAATCTAATTTTAATGATATAGACCCCGAGGAACAAATTTCGGAGGTCGACCGTGGAAAACGAAAGGTTTCAAAATAACAGAGATAGGAAACCAAAGTAATTACCAGGTACGTTCGTATAACCCGAAGTAAACTCTTAAGATACTTAAACATGCATGTTCTTGAATGTAGGAAAATTTAAATATTCATTTCATGATAATTCATTAAATGTACTTGTGTAAACGAAAGATGTAAAATGTCTCGGTTGAAATAGAAAGGGAAAATCCGATGGATAAATTATGGCTTGCATGATACGAGATCCTGCATGTGTTACAGAAAAGGATTTAGCTGGACGATTAATTCGATGATCTCAAAAATAGAAAGGATCTATCCCAGACGGGTGTTCCTTGAGTGTCGAGCCTCCCCAAGAATATGGTGCATTAAGTATTTAGCCCGGATAGGTAATCTGATTTAGGACTGAATTTAGCCCGGACTGGCAATTTAGATCTAAGTTTATGAGAGCAATTTTCATTAAAAAGGGATTTAGCCTGAACTGGTAATCCCGATATTGCTATATGAGTTATTACTACGGGGGATTTAGCATGGACTGGTAATCCCGCCATAAGATGTAAGGTTCGCGGGAGTACATACTTGAGATGATCACTTGTATGATTTGACGGTAAATGGTTATCCATCGAGATTTCCTAGAAATTCAACGGGAATTAACATGCTAAAATAAAGATTGGGAATATTGAATTGATGAGCTCATCTAAAACTAATGACATGATGTATTGTTATGAGACTAACTTGATGATTGAGTGCATGTGATAGGGAAACTATTTCATACTTGTTAGAATTATTGCTTAATATGGTTGTATGCTAATTAACTGATAAGTTTGCTTTCCAGTTATCTGAACTTACTAAGCATATAAATGCTTACCCCCTTCTCTTTTCCTTGTCTTACAGAGCTCGAGGACTCGTGAAGATTGGAAGACGGTTGAAGAATCAACACACTATCGACTTGTCCCGCTTTGGTATATAGATACTTTTATTTGTTTAATGGCATGTATAGGGTTTTTGGTTATTTTGTTATATGAGTCATTAGGCTAGCCAATGTAAGGGCCTAAATGGTATACTTATTATTTTGTATACGGCCATGAGATATGGCTCATATTGATGTAAGTTGTAAACCTACTATTGATGCATGTTTATGTTTAAATGTTTCATGAGATATGATGATGAGGTTTATCATGAATGGATGCTTGATATGGAACCTAATAATTTGAGAGTGGACATAGTATACAATGATATATGGCTATAATATGGCCTAACTATAAAATGTGCTCTTTTAATCCCTAATGCAAAAAGAATAATTTAGCATGCATTAATCCGATGAGATGAGGTTAGCAAGCAATGAGTCATGTCAAGTTGTTCAAGAGTATAATTAGGCCATGTTACATACCATTGAAATCTCTAAGTGTGTATGGATGATAGAGAGTGACCAAAGGCTTGGAAAATAGCCCTAAAAAGGTCCACAAGGGTAGACACACGGGCATGTGTCTAGGCCATGTGTGGCACACGGACAGCCCCATGGGCGTGTTGCTTGGCCGTGTGTCACCTGCACCTAATATTTTATGTCAATTTGGATGGTAGTAAACACACGGGAAAAGACACGGCCATGTGTCTCAATAGTGTGGAGGACACGGCCTAGCACGCGAGTGTGTGCCTTGGCCGTGTGCCTTAAAATGAATGATGATGTCATAAACAGAATGTCTGGGTTTTTGGACACAGGCGAAGACACCGGCGTGTCTAGGCCGTGTGAGGGACACAAGTCAAGGACACAGGTGTGTGCTTGGCCATGTGAAAACCCCTATAGGTTCGAAGTGAAAAATAAATCCAAATAATTCAACACGGGTGGGACACACGGGCGTGTCCCTAAGCACACGGGTGTGTGCTTTGCCTCCACACGGGCGTGTGAGGCATAACCTTAGAAATTTTACTAAAATTTTCTATAGTTCTCAGTTTAGTCCCGTATCGCTTCAAATGTATGTTTTGGGCCTCGTAGGCCTATAATAGGGACACTATGACGTTGCTTAATTGGTTTTAAAATAAAATGAAATTTTATAACTCGTATTTTCTGAAAGTGTCCGGGTATATGTCCGGTAACGCCTCATACCTTGTCCCGGTCTAGGATACGGGTAAGGGGTGTTACATTTAGTGGTATGAGAGCTACGATTTAGTCGGTTCTAGGACTAATGTAGCATGTATTGAGTATAGCTATACATGCCATTATACAAGTTATGATAGTGTGACATCTCCTAACCATTTTTAATTGTATTTGAATATAGTAAATGTCTTCCAATCAAGCACAAGATGAGTCTGATGGAGCCAAGAGCCATGCTCTAGCTTCTGTTCAGCGAGCTACTGCTAGTAGTAGTAGAAGGCCTATGTCTGAAGGCCTGGAAGAGGCAAGAGCTGCCTTCTTCCAGATGATGGATGAATGGTTAGGGGATTATTTGAGAAATTGCCCCAACATACCACGACCTCTTCTGCCCCCTGCTTGGCCTGAAGAAGAAGTGCCACAAGGTATGGGACCCGTGATAAACTTAAGAAATACAGGGCTGAAGTGTTTAGAGCTAAGGTTGATAATGATGCTGAACGAGCCAAGTTCTGGCTTGAAAACACTACGCGAGTTTTAGTCAAGTTGTCATGTACTCCTGAGGAGTGTTTAAAGTTTGTTGTATCTTTTCTAAAAGATACTGCATACCATTGGTGGAAGACAATATCCTTAGTGGTATAGAAGGAAGACATTACATGGGAGTTCTTCCAAGTTGAATTTAAAAAGAAATACATCAGTCAAAGATTTTTAGACTCGAAGTGAAAGGAGTTTCTGGAACTCAAACAAGGAAATAAGACTGTGTCAGAGTATGAAAGGGAATTCATGAGGTTAAGTTAGTACGCAATAGAGTGGGTCCAATCAGAGATAGAAATGTGTAAGCGCTTCGAGGAAGGCTTGAATGAGGAAATTAAAATACTGATCGGAATCCTTGAGATACGAGAATTTGCCACATTAGTTGACCGGGCCAAGAAAGCTGAAGAGCTAAATAATGAAAGAAAGCAAGCTAAGAGATAAGCTCGAGTTTCGAGCAAGAGGTATAGCGGCAGAGCACACTCCTTCCCTACAAAGAAATCGAGAAGTCATCAAGAACGTTCCACTTCATTAGTAGGATATTCAAGTAGAGCAAGAAGCTCCAAGCGACATAACCCGAAGTCTTCCTCCCCTAAAGTAACTAGTGTGAGGAGTGTAGATGATCAAAAGTCGAGATGTAAGACCTGCAACAAGTTTCATTTCAAGGAATGCCGAATGAAAAGTAGGGCATGTTTTAGATGTGGTTCCCTTAACCACTTCCATAAAGACTACCCAGAATGAGCCGATAAAGAGATGGATTTAGCCCCAAAGTCTAATGTTCCTAATCCTCGAGGTAGACCACCACGACCTCCTGGAAGTGCAAGTGGTAGTCGAACTATCGTCAAGGAAGCTACTGCAAAATCAGAGGCCCGAGTCTCGGGAAGAACTTAGGCAATACACGCTCGAGAGGAAGCCTCTGCTCCCGATGTCATCACGAGTACATTTTCTATTTATAATACTCATGACATTGCCTTAATTGATCCAAGATCAACCCATTCATACATTTGCATGAAATTGGTGTCTAGCATGGACATGTCTATAGAGCCTATGGAATTTATGATTAAGGTGTCAAACCCTCTAGGCAAGTCAGTTCTAGTTGATAAAGTCTGTAAGAATTTTCCCTTGATGATTCAAGGTCATTGTTTCCCGACTAACCTTATGTTATTGCCATTTGATGAGTTTGATGTAATACTTGGCATGAATTGGCTAACTGTGCATGATGTGATTGTAAATTGTGGTAGCAAGTATATTGAATTGAAATGCTCGGATGGTGAGATTCTTCGGATTGATTCAAGTGAGTTGGATACTCCACCGATTGTGATTACCTCAATAATGGCTCAAAGGTATATGAGAAAAGGATATGAAGCCTACCTTACTTTCGTGTTGAATACTAAGGAATCTGAGTTGAAGTTGGAATCGGTACCGATAGTATGTGAGTATCCGAATGTGTTTCCAGAAGAGCTACTCGGATTACCTCCCGTTAGAGAAGTAGAGTTTAGTATTGAACTAGTGCCTGGGACAACTTCCATTTCTATTGCTCCATATAGGATGGCACCAACCGAGCTAAAAGAGTTAAAAGCACAGTTGCAGGAACTGATGGATAAATGTTTTACAAGACCAAGTTTTTCACCTTGAGGTGCTCCAGTATTATTTGTAAAGAAGAAAGATGGATCTATGAGGCTATACCTAGACTAAAGACAGCTCAACAAGGTAACCAACAAGAAAAAGTATTTGTTGCCAAGAATCGATGACTTGTTTGATCAATTAAAGGGAGCCAGTGTGTTTTCTGAAATTGATCTGAGATTCAACTACTATAAGTTGCGAGTAAAAGAGTCAGATGTACCTAAGACTGCTTTCAGGATGAGGCATAGTCATTTCGAGTTCCTGGTCATGCCTTTTGGTCCAACGAACGCCCCAGCTACGTTTATGGACTTAATGAATCCTGTTTTTCGACCATACCTAAACAAGTTTGTTGTTGTGTTTATTGATGATATCCTGATTTATTCCAAGGATGAGATTGAGCATGTGAAACATTTGAGAACGGTTTTACAGATCTTACGGGACAAACAGTTGTATGCTAAATTTAACAAAAGTGAGTTTTGGCTCCGAGAGGTTGGATTCCTCAGTCACATTGTGTCGGGTGATGGCATCCGAGTTTATCCAAATAAGATATATACTATTGTTGAGTAAAAGCCGCCGAAGAACGTAACTGAGGTTAGAAGCTTTTTGGGCTTAACCGATTATTATTGATGCTTCGTAAAAAGATTTTCGATGATTGCAACTCCTTTGACGAGGTTGCTGCAAAAGGATGTTAAATTTGAATGGTCAGAGAAGTGTCAATAGAGTTTTGAGAAATTGAAGACATTGCTCACCGAAGCTCCAGTTTTAGTGCAAAAAGATCCGAGAAAAGAATTCGTGGTCTATAGTGACGCGTCCTTAAATAGACTGGGTTGCGTGCTTATGCAAGAGGGAAAAGTAATAGCATATGCTTCGAGGCAACTAAAGCCACACGAGAAAAATTATCCAACACACGACTTGGAGCTAGCTGCCATTGTATTTGCCTTGAAGATTTGAAGACACCATTTGTATGGTGAAACTTGTTGTATATTCACAGATCACAAGAGTTTGAAATATATGATGACTCAAAAATAATTAAATCTGCGACAACGGAGATGGTTAGAATTGATTAAAGATTATGAATTGATTATTGACTATCACCCAGGAAAGGCGAATGTAGTAGCAGATGAACTAAGCAGAAAATCCTTGTTTGCTTTGAGAGCCTTGAACAAGTAGTTGGCCTTGTCATATGATGGTTTAGTTTTGGCAGAGTTAAGAGCAAGACCAATGTTTCTACAAGAAATATGTACAGCACAGATCAATGATAGTGATTTACAAACCAAGAGAACTCAATACGAGTTAAGCATCGAATCAGATTTTTGGATTGGTCCCAACGATTGCTTGATGTTCAGAGATAGGGTCTGTGTACCGAGAGATGATGAGCTGATTCAGAAAATTTTCCAAGAAGCACATGATAACCGTTTGTCTATTCATCTGGGAAGTACCAAGATGTACAATGATTTTAAGAATGTACTGGTAGAATGGCATGAAAAGAAAAATCTCCAAATTTGTATCGAAATGCTTGATATGCCAGCAAGTCAAGGCTGAACACCAAGTACCTTTAGGTTTGTTACAGCCTGTGATGGTTCCCGAATTGAAATAAGACAGGAGTACTATGGATTCTGTGACAGGATTGCCATTAACACCGAAGAAGAAAGATGCCATTTGGGTTATTGTTGATAGACTAATGAAGTCGACTCACTTTATTCCAGTACGAACTGACTGCTCACTTAACAAATTGGCCGACATGTATGTATTTGAGATTGTGAGATTACACGGGGTACCGTTATTCATTATTTCAGATAAGGACCCGAGATTCACTTCGAGATTTTAGAAGAAGTTGCAAGAAGCTTTAGGTACAAAGTTGAGTTTTAGCACGGCTTTTCACCCGCAGACTGATAGTCAATCTGAGTGAACGATTCAAATTCTTGAAGACATGTTACGGTGTTGCGTCCTTGAATTTCAGGGTAGTTGGGAAAAATACTTACCTTTGGTGGAATTCGCCTAGAAGAATAGTTTCTAGAAGAGTCTGAAATAGCATCGATGAGGCATTGTATGGTTGAAAGTACCGAACACCATTGTACTGGACAAAACTTAAAGAGCACCAGATTCATGGAGTTGTTTTGATAAAGGAAACTGAAGAAAAGGTTAAAGTGATACGTGACTGTTTGAAAGTGGCATCAAATAGGCAAAAGTCATATGCTGATTTTAAAAGAAAAGAGATTGAATTTCAAGTTGGAGACAAAGTGTTCTTGAAGGTATCTTCATGGAAAAAGGTCTTGAGATTTGGTTGAAAAGGAAAACTGAGTCCAAGGTTCGTTGGACCCTATGAGATTACAGAGAAAGCTAGACCGTTGGCCTACCATTAGCATTGCCACCCGAATTGGAAAAGATTCATGATGTATTCCATGTATCCATGTTTCGACGATATTGATTAGACCCCTCCCAAGTGATTTTGTGACAGCCCAAAATAGACCCTAGCCGGAATGTGGTTTCGGGACCACAAAACCGAGGCATAACAATAATTTAAAATTTATTTCGATGCCTATAATATGTGAGTATTCATGTATGACATTTTTTTGATGATTGATTTAGTGTTATAAAGGTGAATTTCACTAGAAAGGACTTGTGTGAGAAAATTTAGAATTTAGATAGGCAAATGTGGAAGTGGCCTATTGATGCACACTAGGAAATGTTGTCCTTGCATGTCAAATTCCCCAAATTTTGACTATAGTGGCCGGCCATGGTGATGAATATGGGCAAAGAAAACATGTTTCAAACATGTTTTGCTAGTGGTGCATGTTAGAAATAATAAAATAAGAGTATGAAAAAAAAAGAAAAAAAAAGGTGTTCATCTTTCACCATTGCTCTTGGCGAATGTCCTAAGGAAAGAAAAGAAAATTTTGCTCATCCATTTTCACTTCTTGGCGAAAATACTAAGGAAAAGGGGAGGATTTTTGCTTCATGCTTGGTTTGGAAGAGATCTAGAAGGAGATTTGGCTAAGTTTGCATCAAGATTAAGGTATGTATGAGGTTGTGTTAGGGGTTTCATGCATGTCTTGGTTGCTAACTTGATGTGCATGTTAGCCATGGCTCAAATCTTTGTTATGCCATGGAAATGGTATTTGGCCAAAGTTGTTATGGTGTTAATGCCATTGCATGCTAAATATCAAGCTTGATAATGATTCATGTGATGGTAGATTGAGGGTTCTTAGATTTTCTTTTAGCATTTTTGAATGAGATACTAAGTCCTTTGTTTAACCATGACCAAATTGAAACGGTATGGTGTTGTGGTATTCGGCCATGTTGTATCCATAAATATGATTCATGCATGTTGCATGGTGAGTAAGATTTAAGCTTTGGATATGTGTGTATATTTGGATATAAGCCACTTGAGAATTGGCCATTTCACCTACATGAATATATGTTTGCACATGATGAATTGGTATGACATGTATACTATTTTGAGGTGTCTATTTGCTTGTGATGTTGTTTGGTTATGAAATAAATGAGAGATGTGTATAGAATTACAATATGTAATCGTTAATTAGGAAATTGTATGCTGTTTTTTTGTGTAGTATAAGGGTAAAATTTGCCTCCACATAGACATGCATATTCGCCAAAGGAAGTAGATTGGTGTGCATGTATTAGGTTAGAGGCAACCATATTGAAGCCTTATCTTGGCTTAGATTGTTGACCAAATGGGTAATAAGTGAGGATGGTTGCGAATATACAAATATACATATGCATGTGTAATTGAACTATAAATGTATAGCAAGATGATTAAACTAGTTTATTTATCTATTAAGCCCGAGAAGTTAAAGAAGGAGAAACAAGCAAGGGCAAAGCCAAGGACATCGAGTAGCCGGGTCGAAACCGTTATACTCAACACAAGGTAAGTCCTTAAGCACTTTTGTGAGAACTCCTTGGATAGATATTTTTGAGTGATTCTCCTATTTATTATTATGATTATATGTACAAATTGAATTTAGTAAGTTGCTTTACCATGATGAATTGACATAAGGCACAATGTGTGCAAAGACCATATGGCACTATGTGTGCGATTCACTATGGCACTATGTGTGCGATTTACTATGGCACTATGTGTGCGATTTACTATGGCACTATGTGTGCGATTTACTATGGCACTATGTGTGCGATTTACTATGGCACTATGTGTGCTATTTACTATGGCACTATGTGTGCGATTTACTATGGCACTATGTGTGCGATTTGCTATAGCACTATGTGTGCGATTTGCTATAGTCACATTCGGTTGTGGAAGTAAATTGTGCATGAACGAGGTAAGTGATTGAGTTACTAACTAAATATCGAAATTGGGATTGTACGGTGTGCGCATAAAATTATCTAGTGCATTGTTGTTCCAACTTGAGGAAGCAGTTCAAATCGATTGGGCTGACTTGTAGTTTGATTTGGTTGAAGGATTGGGCATGAGATCGAACCAAAAATCTTAGAAATTGCAGTATAGTTTGATATGGCTGGAAACATCTACTTTGTATTATTTGATTATTCACTTATGATTGTTATTGTTGATGGTAGAGTAGTGCTTACGACTTACTGAGTTATGTACTCATTTGGTGTGCTTATTTGTTGTTTATTTAGGTTCTTGATCCATTTTGCGTGCTCGGGACTGTCATCGAAGTCATCACACCGTCTAGCGACTTTTTGGTATCTTCTTCTTAGATGGTCTAAGAAAACATTTCGGCATGTATAGACTATTATGTTTTGTTTGAACTCGGTATGTAAAATATTGCCTAGCCATGCGAAAATGGCTTATGAATGTTTTGAGCATAATGTTATAATTATTTGGTATGTATATGCTCATTAAGAGGCATGGAAGTGTTTGGCAATGACCAGCCATTAGAATGGGTCATCATGCTTATATTTTGGACCATATATGAAAAAGGGTGGTTGAATCATAGAGACTATGTGTTAGAGAAAGTCTATCCTAGAGTATGATGCTGGCAGCAACAGTGACGTGGATGTGAAAAATCACTAAAAATAGTAGGAATAGAATTAAATAGTGAATAAATTATGTAAATGAACCTTGATGAGTCTATTTTCATATGGAGGAAACGACACGGTTATATGAGTTGTATGTTGAGAGATATTTGGGTTTTAGTGGAACGGGGCCAGAACGGTTTCTGGATTCCCTGCTCGGACTTTGAAAATTCATTATAAATTAACCAGAAATAATTAGGAGTCATACCATATATGTATGAATTCCTCTTTGAGTCTAGTTTCTATAGAAACAAACGGTACCAGTATTGAAGTCCTGCACAGGGAGTTATTTGAGTTGTAACGCGTGAAGGTCAGTGTAGTCGGCCCCTGTAACACGGGTGACTTTAACTAATAAACTGTACCAATTGGCCCAACCAAAACTCTAGAAAAAATCTGAAGACGGAAATGTGAGTCTAGTTCCAGAAAAAAATTACGAAACTGATTTTCGAGTTCTAAAACTCAAGTTATGATTTTTGAAGCGACTAGTACACAGATTGGCAGCTTGTCTGGAACTTTTCAATAAGTGGTTTGAAGTCCGTTAACACCTCGTGTTCGACTCCGGCGACGGTCTCGGTTCGGGGTGTTACAGATTTCACCTACGGAAGTTGAAATTAGATTGGACATAACTTATGGGGAAGAACCAGTCAAGATTGTGGCTCGAGAAGTCAAACAATTAAGGAATAAAAATATAGCCTTGGTGAAATTTTTATGGCAACAACACGGAGTGGAAGAGGCTACATGGGAGCCAGAAGAAACCATGAGAAATCAATATCCAAGCTTGTTTACTGGTAAGACTTTCGAGGATGAAAGTCCCTAAGGAGGGAGAAATGTAACATCCCGAATGAGGGCCTAGTCGGAATAGTATTTTTGGGACCACAAATCTGACATTAAAATAATTGTTTCATGATCATTATGAGGTCTAGGATATGAAAATGAGCATGTGTTAAAGTTTCATAAAGAAATTCTATGCGTAAGGTGTCTTATTGAAAAATAGGGACCAAATTGAATAAATTGAAAAACTTGGATTCTAGAAGCAATTTGTATGAAATTGCTTTGGAATGTTAATTAGGGGTCCTTAAAGAGTAATTTTCCCAATTTCTAAGTTTTTGGACAAAAATGGGCATGCATGAAAAATTTTGGAAGTTTAGTAATGAAGGGCATTTTGGTTATTTGGTTAATTAAAGAATAAAAAGGGAAAAATCAAGCTAAAATCAGCTCATTTTCTTCACCATGCTGCTGAAATTCCAAGGGTCTCCATAGCTAGGGTTTTCAACATTTTCAAGCTCAATAGTAAGTGCTCCTTAGCCCCGTTTTTAACGTTCTTTTTATTTTTGAGATCCTCGTAACATGCTCTCTCTATTTCTACCCATATTTCAAGCTAGGGTTCATGTTCAAAAATTTACCCATGCATGATATGTTTGTGTTTTGATGAGTTATGGAGGGACACGAGAGTTTAAAGGATGGTAAACAACTTTTACTAAGTGGTTTTTCATGGAAATGACTTAAAGGACTAAATTGTAAAAGTTGTGGAAATGGGTAAGAAAATATAGAATGAAGGGAAAAAACGGGCTCCTATGATTGTGTATAATATTCGAATAGGCTTGGGTAGCCAAGGAACTACATGCATTTCATTATACGAGCCCTAGGACTAAATTGTAAATATTGTGAAAGGTTAGGGGCAAAATGGTCATTTTGCCCGAGGGTGAGTTTTAGGCCTAAAACGAATAATGTGATGTATTAATAATCTAATTTTAATGATATAGACCCCGAGGAATAAATTTTGGAGGTCGATCGTAGAAAACGAAAGGTTTTAGAATAACCGAGACACGAAACCAAAGCCATTACCAGGTAAGTTTGTATAACCCGAAGTAAACTATTAAGATACTTAAACATGCATGTTCTTGAATGTATGAAAATTTAAATATTCATTTCATGATAGTTCATAAAATGGGCTTGTGTAAACGAAAGATGTAAAATGTCCCGGTTGAAATAGAAAGGGAAAATCCAACGGATAAATTATGGCTTGCATGATACGAGATCCTACATGTGTTGTAGAAAAGGATTTAGCCCAGACGGGTAATCCGATGATCTCAAAAATAGAAAAGATCTAGCCCGGACGGGTGTTTCTTGAGTGATCGAGCCTCCCGAGGAATATAGTGCATTAAGGATTTAGCCCCATAGGCATGTTGCTTGGCCTGTGTCCCCTGCACCTAAAATTTTAGGTCATTTTCATGGTAGTAAACACACGGGTAGAGACACGGCCGTGTGTCTCAACCGTGTGGAGGACACGGCCTAGCACACGAGTGTGTGCCTCAAAGTTAATGATGACATCCTAAACAAAATGTTTGGGTTTTTGGACACGGGTGTGTCTAGGCCGTGTGAGGGACACGGGTCAAGGACACAGGCGTGTGCTTGGCCGTGTGAAAGCCCCTGCAGGTTCGAAGTGAAAAATAAATCCAAATAATTCAACACGGGTGAGACACACGGGCGTGTTCCTAAGCACACGGCATGTGCTTTGCCTCCACACAGGCGTGTGAGGCATAACCCTAGAAATTTTACTAAAATTTTTTATAGTTCTCAGTTTAGTCCCGAATCGCTTCAAATGTATGTTTTGGACCTCATAGCCCTATAATAGGGACACTATGATGTTGCTTGATTGGTTTTAAAATAAAATGAAATTTTATAACTCGTATTTTCCCGAAAGTGTCCGGGTATATGTCTGGTAACACCTTGTTCCTTGTCTTGATCTAGGATACGGGTAAGGAGTGTTACAGAAATAGGGAAGAGTAGATGTATACGGTTTAGACAAAGAAAAATGGGAAACTTGATAAAAGCCGAAGGAATAGGGATAAGGAGAGAAAGGGGATTTTCGGCCACAACAAACCAAGATGAAGAGAGGGAAGGACAACAAAAGTAGTAGGTCAAAGTTTGAGAGGGGGAGAGGTAGAGAGCATTCGGTCACAGAACCAAAAAGAAAGAATAAGATTGCCAAAACAAAAGAGGAGATACCCGAATGGTCTTTTGCTATGCTGGGCCCCAACAAGAGAAGAAGTACACACCTAAACCCAAAAATGCCAAGAAGAAACAAACCTGAAACACCCTATCACTAATTGGTTTTCAGAGAACAAAAGAAAAAGAACCAAAACTGCTCCCTAAACGAAATAGAGTACTTCAACTTACCACAGCCAAAACTCTAAAGTGCCACAGTTCAAATTCGGCACACTACTCCCTCTCCCCTCACTTCCTATGGTTTTCTCCACAATATCCTCCTCAATTTCGGCTACACACTTCCCCTCACCCCTCAAACACTCCAACCGCCCATAAGCATCAGAAACCCACTGCCATTCAACTTCTTACACAGTACATCAGCAAAATAAATACTCTTTGTGCTCCACAGGACTTGAACTCAAGACCTTTAGTAGCAATGACACTCCACTTACCTCTGGACCAGCAGGCCTTTTTTTTCGTACTTTACCCAAATTTATTTAAGAGGCCTTTTGACCAGAGACAAGTTGAATTCAAGTAAAAACAAAATTTTGTACAAGCCAAAGCTTGAACTCAGGACTTCCCCAATACTCCCCAAGACCCTCAACCACTGAAGCAGACATACATTTATGCAACACAACATATAAAACAAATACTTAGATTTTTGAGGCGTTACAATGTCGAACTCATCAAATGGCAAGAACATCAAATCAGCTGAAAAACACAAATCTTGAATCATCAAAGGACAATTCTTACACACTTTATCATCCATAACACACCGGCCCAAGGGGTTTGATACTCTAATCACAAACTCAGTAGACTCAACAGACAAAGTCTTACCAAATACTAAAGTCTCACACACATAAGAATCAGTCAAACCAGGATCAATCAATGCAATTACACTAGTATCATAGAGAGTGAATGTACCAGTAATAACGTTTGGGGATGAAGCCTTCTGGCGTGTACGTATAGCATAGGCTCTGGCAGGTGCGTGAGCCTCAAGTCTAAGTGCTATATCTCTAGTTCCTCTCTGACTGCTACTCACATTACCCGTATTTCTGGATGGTCTACCTTAAGCTGCGGTGTTATCCGATCTCGTATTCTGTGTTGGATTTTGTTTAGCTAACTCAGGGTATTCACAAACAAAATGATTCGTTGATCCACATTTAAAACAGACTCGATCATGCAATCTACAATTGCCAGGATGTCATTTACCATAATGTTTACACTCAGGTTGATTTGATCTGGCATTACCTACACTAGCTACTGAGGTAGCTTTCGAGCTCACAAGTGGTCTATCTCGATCCCGTCTAGAATAACCAGAAGTAGCCTTAGAATGGCTAAAATCATCTCGGAACTTCTTTGATGCCGACTGAAATGACTTACTCAATGATCTCTTACGTGAATCTCTAGCTTAAAAGTCAGCTTTTCTTTTCTCTTTCCCGAGCTCTTAGTCTTTGCACGCTGGCTCAACCAATACTACAAACTCTTTTATTTCAAGTATGCCAACCAATAGTTTAATGTCTTCATTCAACCCGTCTTCAAATATTTTACACATTATAGCTTCAGTGAAAACACACTCTCGGGCATACCAACTGAGTCTCACAAATTTCCGCTCATACTTTGTTATGGTCATCCGACCTTATTTCAACTCTGGAAATTCTTTGCATTTTTGATCAATAAATCTCTGGTTGATATATTTCTTGCAAAACTCAGTTTGAAAGAAATCCCAAGTCACCCGTTCTATTGGAACCACCGATACTAGTGTATTTCACCAATGATATGCAGTGTCTCGTGGCAAAGACATGGCACATTTTAAGTAGTCATCCGGCGTACAAAATAACTCATCAAACACACGGATAGTATTATCAAGCCAGAATTCAGCTCGCTTAGCATCATCATCATCAGTAGCTCTAAATTCTTCAGCCCCGAGTTTTTTGATTTTATCAACAAAAAGCTTATGTAATCTCAACGAATCTGTGACAGCCTTAAAACGACCCTAGTCGAAATGTGGTTTCGGGACCACAAAACCAAGGCATAAAAATAATTTAATATTTATTTTATTGCCTATAATGTGTGTTAACTCATGTGTGATATTTTTTATGCTTTGATTTAGAATTATAGATGTGAATTTCACTAGAAAGGACCTAGTAATAAACTTTGAAAGTATGAGGGGAAATGTGTGATGACTAATTAAAGGATGCATGCAAAACAATGGACTTGCATGTCAAATTTCCCCCCCCATAGCTAGTGGCCGGCCATGACAAGGATTTATGGGCAAAAATCATGTCATGAAACATGTTTGGTAAATGGGTTATGATGGAAAGAATAAAATAAGGGTTATGGAATAAACAATTAATGTTAGTAGATGAGAAACAAAAAAAAAAAGTGTCCATCTTCCTCCATAGCTTGGCGAATGTCCTAAAGGAAGAAAGAAAAATTTTTGTTCATCTCTTTTCACTCTCTTGTTGGCCGAAAATACTAAGGTTAAGGAAGGAGTTTTGCTTCATACTTGGTTTGGAAGAGGATTAGGAAGAGGTTGGCTAAACTTGCATCAAGATTAAGGTATGTTTGAGGTTCATGCATGTTTTTAGTTGCTAGCTTAATGTTCTTGTTAGCCCATGGTTCAAATCCTTGTTATGTCATGGGAATGAAATTGCCAAAGTGAATGTGGTGTTAATGCCATTGCATGTTAAATAACAAGCTTGAAAGTGATACATGTGATGGAGGATTGAAGATTCTTAGATTTTCTTTTAGCATTTTTTGAATGAGATACTAAGTTCTTTGTTTCACCATGACCAAATTGAAATGGTGTGGTGTTGTGGTATTCGCCATGATATATCCATAAGTATAATTCATGCATGTTGCATGGTAAGTAAGATTTAAGCTTTGGAAGTGTGTATATATTTGGATATAAGCCACTTGAGAATTCGCCCTTGCACCTACATGAATATATGTTTGCACATGATGGATTGGTATGACATATATACTAATTCAAAGTGTATATTTGCTTGTGATGATGTGTTGATTATGAAGTAAATAAGAGATGTGCAATGAATTACGATATGTAATGTGTTAGTAGTAAAATGTATGCTGTTTTTTTGTGTGGTATTAAGTGTATATTCGCCACATGAGGGTAATTAGTGTGCATGCATTCGGTTTGAGGCAAGCATATTGATGCCTATTCTTGGCTTAGAAAATTGACTAAGAGGAATATTAACTAATGTGTTGAGTTCGATTTATGATTTCGTACATATACAACTTTGATGCCTAATGTATATAAGGGCCAAGTACTTTGAACTTCACGTTGATGTTTGAATGTATTGAATTGCTTGTTGTGATGTAAAATGTGCATGACCATTGTGTATTTGAGCTAAAGGATGGCCATATGACCATTTACACTCCTTGTCATATTCGCCATAAGCTATCATGATGAGATTTTAATAAGTTAAATTTGTGTAAATTAGCTCAAGAGCAAAGGGAGCTAAATCCGATAAAGGGAAGGAAAAAGTAGTTGAATAGCCGTCGAAATCGCTCGACAACATCCAAGGTAAGTCTTGAGTGATGACCCTACTTGAATTATATCAAAATTATGCTCCTTGTTTGTGTGGCCATTGAGCCGAAATAGTAAAGGTTGATAGATATTTTGTGTTAGAGCTTTAGTAACGAAAACGAACTATGGACGTGTCTTGAATATTGATATATATGTAAGTGAACATTGGAAATATATCCGGGCTAAGACCGAAGGCATTCGTGCGAGTTGATATATCCGGCTAAGACCGAAGGCATTCGTATGCGAGTTGATATATCCGGGCTAAGACCGAAGGCATTCGTGCGAGTTGATATATCCGGGCTAAGACCGAAGGCCTTTGTGCAAGTCACCAAATCCGGGTTATGACCGAAGGCAATCGTCTGATCGCTATATCCGGTTAAATCCGAAAGTATGTGATTCGAAGTGAGCAATCTTGCTGTGAAAATTTCAGCTTATACACTTGTGAAAATTCCAGCAATGAGGTATGTTTGTATGTGCTTGTACTAATTGAATTCTTACAAGTAAGTATCGCTAAGTTGATAAACGAGCTACCGGCCTTGGGCTAAGTTGTTCTTTTGTGTATGAACATAAGGGTTCGGTGATGTGAAATAAGTATGAGTATGGGAATGTGAATTAGTAAAGTGGTTTAATTAGCCATGTGAATAAAATACCTTAGTCAAAGCTGATTTCATTGCTTGAGACTTACTAAGCATTAAAATGCTTACCCGTTGCTTTGGCTCTCTGTTTTATAGGTTTATTCGTTAGCTATCGGATTCGGGATCAAAGAAGTCGAAGTCATCCACACTATCGAAGCCCCATTTTGGTACAAATTTTGGTTGAACTTTGAAATGGCATGTATAGGACCATCCTTTGTTGAAGGTCATGTACCTTCGGTTTGTGTAAACTTGGATAGCCATGCGAAAATGGCTTATATACGTTTTAGCATAGAACTATAATCGTTTGTATGTTGACCCTTATGAGGTATGGAATTATTTTGAAACGATTAGCCATTGGAATGGTTAATCATGATCACGCTTTGTGCTATGTATGTAAAAGGGCCAATTGAATCATGGAAAGTATGAAATAGGTAAAGCCTACTAAAGGCAGATGCTGACAGCAGCAGTGACGTGGATGTGAAAAATCACTAAAAATAGTAGGAATGGTATTAAATAGCAAATAAATTATGTAAGTGTACCTTGATGAATCTACTTTCATATGGAAGAAACGAAATGGTTATATGAGTTATAAGTTAACAGATTTTAAAGTTCTTGTGAAATAGGGCCAGAACGGTTTCTGGATCCCCTGTTCCAACTTTGGAAAATCATTGTAAATTAACCAGAGATAATTAGGAGTCATTCCATATATGTGTAGATTCCTCTCTGAGTCTAGTTTCTATAGAAACAAACGGCATTAGTATTGAAGCCCTGTACAGGGAGATATCCAATTCGTAACGCACAAAGGTCAGTGTAGTCGATCCCTACAACAGGCGAGACTTTAACTAATAAACTGTACTAATTGGCTCGACCAAAATTCTAGAAAAAAATATGTAGATGGACATATGAGTCTAGATTCAGGAAAAATTTACGGAACTGATTTTCGAGTTGTAAAACTCAAGTTATGAATTTTAGAGCGACTAGTACTCAGATTGGCAGCTTGTCTGAAAATTGTCAATAAGTGGGTTGAAGTCTGTTAACACCTCGCGTTCGACTCCGGCGACGGTCTCGGGTTCGGGGTGTTACAGAATCACTCACTTGAGGCATAATAGATATCGGAGAAGGATTAATCAAGGGTGGAGGTTGTTGTACAGCTGGATTCATCCGGATATACTGAGTAAACCAGTTGTTCATCATTTTATAAAAGGCTTGCTTAGCCTCTTCCTCTTGATTACTTAAGGTCAATCGAGAATCAATTGAGGCTATCCTTTGCGTAGGAGCAGGTGTTATACTCTCGACATCATCATCTACAACTCTGTCGGGATCCAATTACTATACGAAAACACATTTTCAAATGTCAGAAGTCATCACACTATCGCAGTATATAATATGACATGTATAGCTACACTTACACGGGCTACATTAGTCCTAGAATCGATTAAACCGTAGCTCTGATACCAATAAAATGTAACATTCCTAACCTATATCCGTCGCCGAAAAGGGGTTACAAGGAATTACCAAACAAAACACAACTTTCAGACATTCATGGATACAACTAGGATTTAATCATTCTAACTTACCATATTTCAACATATTTTAAACCAAACCAAATATTTTGAAGTTACACATAAATTAATTAACATTCAAATATAATTGTTATCAAATAACTGGATATAAACATAAGACTGAACATACATGCCACCTTATTAAAAATTTATCTAAACCAACTTATAATAATAGAACCTAAGTTACTATTCATATGGTCATTTTTCTAAACTTTAGCCAAACATATATATAACATGCTAGCCACGTATGTCTTATTTAATGTCAACTTCCAATATGCTCAAACACTTTACAAGCATGAAACAATCCATGAACCAATATGAATAATCAAACATATTATTTTACCAATCACAACATCACATCATTTATATATGTATAGGTACAATACATAATAGCTATTCATCCAATAATTTTTAGCAAACCAACACCAAGTTTTAACATGCTATTATCACTTACCAAGTAAATTAACAAAAGTCATATTCAATACTAATTTAATATTTACATATTCAGCTAAATATATTTATATAAATCCCAATAGCCAAAGTAATCTGATTTTATCATCAAATAAATAACACTTCAATTGTTTAACATCCATCGAAAGTTAATTCACCTTGTTTGCCAAATCTAAACATAGTCATTTTACAAACTATTCATTATGCTTAACATTTCATTTATAAATAATGAACAAAGGTAATAATCTTATATCTTTATCTATTCCATTCCACAACCGAATATCCACACTTCAACTCATATTCATTTACATATACATAACATAGCTTATAAAGACATATATATTATGGCAAAAATACATCCATCAACTAAATCATTACTCAAGTCGATTCATATAGCCAAGCACACCAGACACATATACCATGAACATAATTTCCAAAATGAGCTAAATACATAACTGACTCACATCATAACTAACATCTTTATCAAGCCATTTCCAAAGCATATAACACCGATCATAAATACCATTAATTCATAATATGTAGCATTACAACCAAAATGAACTTAAACCATATTCAAACATAACCAAATTCAAGCATAGAAATTAAGCCATTTTCGTATGGCTTAAATTATACATAAACCAAAATTCAACATTTCAAAGATATAATCCAGCCTATACATGCCATAGTTTCAAAAATTCAGCTTATAAAATACCAAAGACATTCGATAGTGTGATGGACTTTATGTCAATCCCCGAGCTCGTAACTACTCTCCAAAATCTATAAAACAGAGGCAAACATAAACACACACATTAAGCTATCATAGCTTAGTAAGTCATAAGCGTATAAACAATTCAATGACATAATCAATTTGTTTAAACTAAACCAAATTATACTATCATAATCATATTAAACCTTAATCTTATGATTTCACGTATATCATATACTTTCACATATAAACTTATTTATGGCCGAATACATATATATATTAACAAAATATCTTTCGACTTCAAAGCTAAATATCATTATGTGACCAAGTACATTTATACCCATATATATACTCATTAATCAAAATATAATATCATATGCATATACATAGCAATGGCCGAATATACTTCACAAGGCACATATATTCAGATTAGCAACTTATGTAATTTACATCACATACATAATGGTCAACTTACCTTATTTTTCAAATAGGTAATCAACTAACTCATACCTGATCGTTTTAGCTCATTTTACACCTTCGAACACAACTTATCATTGCCCATTGAACCATTCAGAATTGAATAGGATACTCGGATAATCACATATATTGAACAATGCCAACGTCCTGGATGTGGTCTTACATGTCATCTCATAATGATGCCACTATCTCAGATAGGGTCTTACACGAATCAAATACGATGTCAATGTCCTAGACATGGTCTTACACGTAATAACATATATCGATGCCAACATCCCAGACGTGGTCTTACACGAAAACACATATTGGAATCCTGCGGTTCGTACGGAGCTTTCGGATGTCATAACTCAGTCGAATCAAATTCATAAACTTAATTCCCAAGCATATACACATTCGATCGTGATATATAAATACTCATAAAATTCAATTCAACATTTTAAGTTTAAATTTGTTCAAAATTAACAGCATTTTCTTGCTTATAAACTTACCTCAGACGATGAAAACTGGAACGGGATGACTAGTCAACAACTTTAGCTTTCTCTCGATTCAAATATAATTTCTTTGGTTCTTGATCTAAACATATTCAAATTAAACTCATTCAAACATATTTTTATTCAACTTAATCCAAAAACACATAAATGGGAAAATTACCATTTTACCCCTGACATTTTACACTTTTTACAATTTAGTCCCTATTGCACAAAACACAAAATATACAAAATTTCAATATATCATGCTTAGGCCGAATCTTCCTTGTGTTCATACAAGTCCATATATTTCATTTATTTCACATTTTAGTCTCTCAATTTATTATTTTTTGCAATTTAGTCCTAATTACTCAAAATCATCAAAAATTCCAATATAAAACATGTTAATCCAAAACATATCTTTCATATTTCATCAACTAACATCACATAGCTCACATATTCATCAATGGCATTACTTAAAATATTCATCAAAATAAAAAATTCAAGTATGGGCTTTGTAGATAACATAACAATGATCTCAAAAATGTAAAAAATATCAAAAATCGAGCTAGTTACATACTTTAATTAGGCTTAACAATTTGCTGAACCCTTGTTTCTTTTCTTTTCTTTTATGTTTCGGCAAAAACAATGTATTATGAAAGCATATTTTTAATTTTTATGTTTTATTATAACTTATATTATTAACCATTTTACATAAATAACCTTTGTAATAAAATATAAAACCATGATATAATAAGGCCACTACCGTCCATTACATGTTATCATAGGAAAATTGCAACATAAATACCTCCATTTATAAAGACAACAACAATTCCACCCTTTCCTATTTAACCATCAAATTTTCATTTTAAGCAATTAAGCCCTTTTTATAAAATCGGCACTCAAACGATAAAATTAAAGGACGAAAATTTCATAGATGTAAATTCACACATAATAAACATAGAAAATATTTTTAAAATATTTTTCTAACCCAGATTTATGGTCCCGAAACCACCGTTCTGAATAGGGTCTAAAACGGGATGTTACAATCACGTATCACTTTGACCTTTTCTTCAGTTTCTCAAATCAAATCAACACGAAATAACTTTTTCTTGCTCAGCTATTTCCATTTTAATGGAATTTGACACTTTCAACCCTACAAAGCTTTGTCGAATTTTTGGTCCTAAAACCACTGCTCTGATTTCACTATAAACGGGCTGTTACAACTCTCCCCCTAAAGGAATTTTCGTCCCTCAATATCTTACTAGAAAATAAGTTCAAGTTCTGCACTTTCATAGCTTCTTCTGGTTCCCAGGCAGCCTCTTTAATTTCATGTTGTTACCAAAGAACTTTAACTAAAGCTATACCTTTATTTCTCAAATCTTTCACTTCCTGAGCTAGAATTTTGATCGGTTCTTCACTGTTTATCATATTAGGTTGAATTCCAACATCAACAGGGGATATTACATGTGAAGGATCTAATTGATACCGCGTAACATCGGTATGTGGAATACATTATGAATCTTTTCTAACTCTGATGGCAAAGCTAACCAATAAGCTACTGGCCCAATTCTCTCAATGATCTCAAATGGCTTGATAAACCACAAACTAAGCTTTCCTTTTCGACCAAATCAAAGAACTTTCTTCCAAGGCAACACTTTCAAAAATACTGTGTCGCTTACTTGAAATTCAATATCTTTTCTTTTCAGATTAGCGTAAGATTTTTATCGATCCAAAACTGCTGTCAAGTTATCACGTATCAGTTTGACCTTTTCTTCAGTTTCTCAAATCAAATCAACACCAAATAACTTTTTCTTGCTCAACTCTGTCCAATATAATGGACTTCGACACTTTCGACCATACAAAGCTTCGTCGGATTTGTGGTCTCGAAACCACTATCCCAATTTCACTGAAAATGGCAATTACAACTCTCCCCCTATAGGAATATTCGTCCCCAAAAATCTTACCAGAAAATAAGCTCAAGTATTGCAATTTCATATCTTTTTTTGGTTCCCATGCATCTTCTTTTATTCCGTGTTGTTGCCAAAGAACTTTAACTAAAGCTATACTTTTATTTCTCAATTCTTTAACTTCTCAAGATATAGTTCTGATACTGTACGTCATATCAGGTTGAATGTCTACATCAACTGGGGATATTACCTATACAAAATCTAACCGATACTGACTTAACATCGATACGTTGAATACATTATAAATCGTTTCTAACTCTAATAGAAAGCTAACCAATAAAATACTAGCCTAGTTCTCCCAATGATCTCAAATGGCCAGATAAACCATAAACTAAGCTTTCCATTTTGACCGAATCAAAGAATTTTCTTCCAAGGCAATACTTTCAAAAAATACTATGACGCCACTTGAAATTCAATATCTTTTCTTTTCAAATCTGTGTAAGATTTATGTCAATCAAAAGCTACTTTCAAGCTATCACATATCACTTTGAACTTCTCTTCGGTTTCTCAAATCAAATCAACACAGGAAAACTTTTTCTCGCTCAGCTCTTTCTATTATATCAAAATTCGACACTTTTGACCCTACAAAGCTTCGTCAGATTTGTGGTCCCGAAACCACTGCTCCAACTTCACTACAAACGCGCTGTTACAAAACTCCCCCTAAGGGAAGTTTCGTCCCTGAGTATCTTACCAAAAAATAAGTTCAAGTATTGCACTTTCATAGCTTCTTCTGGTTCCCAGGCAACCTCTCCGATTCTGTGTTATTACCAAAGACCTTTAACTAAAGCTATACCTTGATTTCTCAAATATTTAACTTCCTGAGATATAATTTTGATATGTTCTTCACTGTATGTCGTATCAGGTTGAATTCCAACATCAACTGGGGATATTACCTGTGAAAGATCTGATCTATACCATCATAGAATCGATATGTGGAATACATTATGAATCTTTTCTAACTCTAACGGCAAATCTAACTTGTATCACCCCTAACCAATATCTCTCACCGGATTAGGGTTACGAGGCATTACCGGACAAAAAACAACTCAGAATAGTCTTTCAATTTTAACATGTAGAAAATTATAATGCATGAACCTTACAAAGCATAGTTCGAACCACATGTTTTTCACATTCATAAATCGAGTATACTCCAAGTCATTCGTATGTATGCATTTGATTCATTTATAAATTACTAAAAATCACATATAAAACACATAACTAATGAAATCATTCAAGTTTTATTAGTAAAAATCATATACGAACCATGCTTCATCAATTCAATTACTTCAATATTATTGATCAGTTCCAATTATTAGAACTAAGTTGTTATACAACAAAACCAATTTACACATGTTTCATATTTATAGGATTTAAACCATCTAAGCCATTTTAATCCATGTCTTTAACTAAATAACAAACATAACATTTAATAAACATTATACATGCACCTGTTAAACTAATTTGGCCATATCACACTGTTCAATAATCATTTGCACATAAAACGTTAGCCAACTTTATATATGACCAACTATAATTTAAGTACACCTAATTTGTATGCTAAATATCACATAAACATAACAAATCCATTATCCCTATTTTCATCATCAAATTGGCCTCCAATTATCAAATCCAACCATCATAAAACATGAACATCATTTTTCCTTTTCTAAATATATTTGTCGAATCAAAACATGTCAATTGCATATTCTATGCTTCATGCCAAAATGTCATATACTCCACCAAATCATTTCTCACTTATTCAGCTATCAAATTTTGAAATATAACATATTATAAAATAACCATATGACCATAAATCATAATCATCAATAGCCATTGCTTATGCACTAAAGTAACTAACAAATTAGCAATTAAAATCACATCCATTCCTTATCAAGACTTTAATCTGCATATATGACACATATCAAATTCGAGCATTAAACCAACCACCATAGTCTCTAAAATATCTATCCATGAATCAATAACATATACATATAATTAAAATACATATATATACCTAGCACAAGTGGAATGCATATACTCATTATAAACCTAGTTTGTCTCATAATATGACCAAATCAAATTTATCAATTACAGTATTTTCCGATTCAATTCACATAGCAAATTATACATAAAAAATTAGGTCATTATTAAACCACACCAAATAGCCAAATTCACAAAGCATAGCAATATCATCTCATAACTTATCTTATAAGAACATATACAATGAAGCAAAAACACATTCATCAACTAAGATATACCACATATCATACTTCCAAAATGAACTACTTATAACCGAAAGTACTCAACCAATAACAACATTATTAAGCCGTTTTCGCATGGCTAAATATATATACAAATCAAAAAGAACCAAATTGAAACTAGCCTATACATGCCACTTAACCAAATCTCAAAACATTATTTACAGAAATGATAACTGGATAGTGTGATGACATCTCCAACAACTTCCAACCCGAGTTGTCCCTAAAATTCTATAGACATGGGAAAAACACACAGAGTAAGCTTTGAAAGCTTAGTAAGCCATAAGAAAATAAATCATTTCAATGATATTTATAAACCAATATCATTAAACCGAATTTAACAAATCTAAATCATATACAAACATTCATTGTACTCGTAAATTCATATAAATACATTAAATAAATCCACTTATCTTATTTATCAATAAACGTATAATCATGCTTTCAAATTCGAATAACAACTATTAACTTAATCATATAAATCAAACTCGCACATATTCATTATATCGCTAACCAAACATAGTCATTTATTAAAAATCATACATAAAGTTATATCAATTTCTTTATAAGCACTTCCAAACTCGAAAATCCATAAACCAAATTCGTATACTTGAATCATATAGTTAACCAAGATCAACTTTATTTTACTAAATATATATTACATATAAAGCATACACCAACTCAACCATTTTAATTTCATTATCTATTTAAGTTTTTGAACTAGAGATCTTATAGCAAAGCCATGTTTCTTATTTCATAATTCTCATGTCAGAAACATAGAACCATGTGGAATTTTCAGACTTAGTTTGAAATTTTTAAAGAAATCGACAGTGAGCTACACGGCCTGTACACACAGGCGTGTCCTAGGCCGTGTAAAACCTGGAGCTAAATTTTTCAAGTTTAAAACAAGTCAGAGAGTTACACGGGCAAGACACACGACCATGTGCGAGACACGGCCGAGCCACATGGGCATATGAAAGGTCACACGGGTGTGGGAAAAGCGATGGAGGTTGCATATGGCCATGCGACACGGCTGTGTGTACCACACGACTTGGACACACGGACGTGTCCACGGTCGTGTGAAGACTGGGCCTATGTTTTTAAAATTGTACACGGGCTAAAATAAAGCCACATTGGCATATCCACGATCGTGTGACCCAACACGGGCCTAAACACGACCATGGCACCCTTTTAAAGCAAACCCTCATTTTATTTTTTTAAAAATTTATCTTCTTCTTCTCCCTTTCAACTTTCGCCACCACTCACACTGAAACCCTAATCGCCGTTCACACTTTTTGGCCACTATCTCACCTCGCCCTTTCCTCCCCCGGGCCTCCCTCTTCCTCGCACGCACCGATCTCCTTTCCTCTTCCCTCTTTTTTCCCTTCTTTTTCTCTTCGTTGACTGCCCACCCTAGCCCCATTTTCTTCCCCTTTCCCTTTTTCTTCCCCTTCACAAGACACCCCCACTCCCGCATTTAACAGCCCTCACCCCTTCCCTTCTTCTCCCTTCCTCTTCCCTTCCCCCCAATAGCCACCCCAACTGAGCCTCACTGTAACACCCCGTACTCGAGACCGTTGTCAGAAGCAACCACGAGGTGCTAACAGACATAATTCATGTATGTTCACAGTCCATTTTAAAAATTTCTAGACAGCTGGCTAACTACGTCACTGTCACCTTAAAAATCATATCTTGAGTTCCAAAACTCAAAAATCAGTTTCGTAATTTTTCCCTAAAACTAGACTCATATATCCATCCACAAATTTTTTTCTAGAATTTTTGGTCGAGCCAAATAGTACAGTTTATTAGTTAAAGTCTCCCCTGTTACAGGGTTCGACTGCTCTGATCTTCATGCATTACGACTTATATATCTCCCTGTACAGGGCTTCAATACTTATGCCGTTTGTTTCTAAAGAAACTAGACTCGAAAAGGAATCTATACATATATGGAATGACTTATAACTATCTCTGGTTAATTTATAATGAATTTCCTAAGTCCGAATAGGGAATCCAGAAACCGCTCTGGTCCTGTTTCACGAAAACTTTAAAATCTCATAAAATACTGTTCATATGATCGTTTCATTACTTCCCTATGAAAATAGATTCATCAAGGTTCAATTACATAATTTATTCACTATTTAATTCCATTCTTACTATTTTTAGTGATTTTTCAAATCCACACCACTGCTGCTGTCAGCATCTGTTTTTAAGGTAAACCTTACCTATTTCATGGTTTTCCATGAATCAACTAGAGTTTGTCATACATAGCATCAAAATAATCATAATTAACCATTCCCAATGGCTAATCGTTACCAAACATTTCCATACCTCTCAATGAACAACATACAAGACGATTATAATGCTATGCTCAAAGTGTATATAAGCCATTTTCGCATGGCTATCCAAATTTATACAAAACCAAAGGGTACATGACCAACAACAAAAGGGTAGTCCTATACATGCCATTTCAAAGTTCAACCAAAAGTGTACCAAAAGGGCTTTGATAGTGTGGACGACTTGACTTGACAATCCCGAGCCCGATAGTGATGAACCAAAATCTATAAAACAGAGAATCAAAGAAACGAGTAAGCATTTAATGCTTAGTAAGTTTTGAGCCATGAAATTAGACACAACTAAAGTGTAGCATTCATATGGCTAAGCGGATAATTTCATATGCACAAATTCTCAATATCATACTTACTTCACATTACCAACCCTTATATTCATACACAAAAGATCAACTTAGACAAAGGCGGTAGCTCATTTATCGATGGCGAATACTATTTGTAAGGGATCAACTAATTCAATGCATATACGAAACATACCTCATCGCTGGGATTTTACGAGCGTATTAATTGAAACTATTACAGCAAGGTCGCTCATTCCCAAGCCAAGTACCTTTGGGATTTAACCGGATATAGCTACTCGCTCGAATGCCTTCGGGACATAGCCCGGATATAGTAACTCGCACCAATGCCTTGGGACTTAGCCGGATATAGTAACTCACACAAATGCCTTGGGACTTAACCGGATATAGTAACTTCGTACAAATGCCTTGGGACTTAACCGGATATTGTAACTCACACAAATGCCTTGGGACTTAGCCGGAACTAGTCACTAGCGCAAATGCCTTCGGACTTAGCCGGTTATCATCCGAATATTCACGCACATATCAATAAATCATGACACATTTATATCCCATTTTCATAATTAGAGTTCAAACACAAGTCACGTATTAAGCATTAACATTTTCAGCTCAAAAGCTACATACAAAGCGCATGATTTTGATTTGCTTATAACATAATCTAATCGAATCATAATCTAAGTTTCATTACTCGAAAACTTACCTCGGATGTTGTCGAACGATTTCGGCGGCTATTTGATCACTTTTTCCTTTCCCTTATCCAACTTTGGTCCTCTAAGCTCTTGAGGTAATTCAAACAAATTTAACTTATTAAAGTCTCATTATGCTAGCTTATGGCCGAATATGACAAGGAGTTCGATAGGTCATAATGCCACTTTTAGCTCAAATACAAAATGGTCATACGCATTTTTAATCACATTGAGTAATTTAATACAATTAATCTAACATTTCCTCATGTGCACCTTTATGACCGAAAACACACATCATTAACCTAATATCAATTGCTAAGCACTTTAGCAATTTCTCCTTGAGCCGATTATCCAAGTCAAGATAGATTCATCATCATGCTTACCTATAACCGAACACATGCAACACCAATCCATCTATTCATTCATGCGTGCATCTTATTCAAGCATGTATATCTACAACCGAATTCATCATATAAATGACTATGATTTACTCAAACAATCTCAATACCACACATGGTGCTCAAGCCCTTTTTCAATTTCAAAACTCGGCTAGTACAACTATATACACTAGTAAATCAAACACTAACAATTGTACTTCACCTTACTACCATTTCTCATCCTAATAACGTGAACAACAACCATATTTCTCTTCTACTTCCTACCATGGCCGAATGCATCAAAACACCATACCATTTCAATTTTGGTCATGGTTAAACAAAGAACTTAATGTCTAACTCAAAAATGCTAAAAAGAAAATTCAAAAGTCATCAATCCACCCTCACATGTATCCTTACAAAGCTTCACTTTTAGCATGCAAATGACATCAACACCAATCCACCTTAGCCGAATATCATCTCCATGACATAGCAAAGATTTGAACCATGGGCTAGGTAGAACTCAAGCTAACAACTAAAAGCATGCATGAATCTCATGGAACAACATCAACATACCTTAACCTAGATACAAGTATGGCCGAACCTCTTCCTAATCCTCTTCCAAGCCGAACATGAAGCAAGAGAGCACCTTCCTTCTTCCTTCCTCCATAGAACTTTTGGCCAAAAAATGTAAAAGGATGGACACTTTTTTTTTTCTTTGTTTTCATCATTTTCCCTTCCATTATTTTATTACCATGCTCCTTATTTTATCAATCCTCCCATGAAACACCAACATAACATGTTTATGACATGTTTTGCCCATCACACTTTGTCCACCCTATTTGTCATGGCCGGCCACTACTAATTAGGGGGGGAAATTGACATGCAAGTCCACCCTTTTTATTACATGCACTAATAGATCCTTATGTTTTGACCTACCATATTTCAAAAGTGTCACACATAAGTCCTATTGACTAAATTCACATGCAATTTACTAAATCGAAGCTTAAAACTTTCACACATTCATATTCACATATTTTAGACAATAAATATCATATTCAAATAATTTGGTGATTCGGTTTAGCGGTCCCAAACCGCTTTCCGACTAGGGTCACTTTAAAGGTCATCACAACTCTCCCCACTTAAGAAATTTTCGTCCCGAAAATCTTACCGTAAATAGGTTTGGGTATCGTTCTTTCATGGCATTCTCGGGTTCCCAAGTAGCTTCTTCCATCCTGTGTTTGAGCCATAACACTTTTACTAAAGGAACCTTTTTGTTTCGCAACTCTTTCACTTCACGAGCTAGGATACGAATTGGTTCTTCCTCATAACTCATATCGGCTTGAATTTCAACCTCGGAGGGACTTATTATGTGCGAAGGATCAGATCTGTAACGTCGAAGCATCGAAACATGAAAGACGTCGTGAATTTTTTCAAGTTCAGGGGGCAAAATCAATCTATCTGCCGATTGGACCAACTCGTTCGGAGATTTCAATGCGGCCCAATGAATCTCGGACTCAACTTGCCCTTACGGCCAAATCGAGTATCTTTTTCCAAGGCGAAACTTTAAGAAACACTTTATCTCCCACCTGATATTCAATGTCTTTTCGTTTCAAATCCGCATATGATTTCTGACGATCTGATGCTGCCTTCAGACTTTCACGAATTATTTTTACTTTCTGCTCAGCATCTTTAATCAAATCAACTTCGAAAATTTTTCTTTCACCGAGCTCGGTCCAAAACAATGGTGTACGGCATTTTCGACCGTACAAAGCCTCGTAAGGCGCCATCTTAATGCTTGACTGAAAACTATTATTGTAAGCGAACTCAATCAAAGGTAGATACCGTTCCCATAAACCACTAAACTCAAGGATGCAAGATCTCAACATATCCTCGAGTATCTCGAATTATCCGCTCGGATTGACCATCGGTTTGGGGATGAAAAGCGGTGCTAAAATGCAACTTGGTACCCAAAGCTTCTTGCAATTTCTTCCAAAATCGTGAGGTGAATCTCGGATCTCTATCCGACACAATAGAAATAGGTACCTGTGTAATCTCACAATCGAGAAACATACAATTCAAATAGTTTATCCAATGAAAAATCCGTACGTACGGGAATAAAATGAGCCGACTTAGTCAGTCTATCAACAACAACCCAAATCGCATCTTTCTTACTTGTCGACATTGGCAACCCAGACACAAAATCCATCGTGACTCGATCCCATTTCCATTCAGGTACCATGATCGGCTGGAGTAAACCCGTAGGCACTTGATGTTCCGCCTTCACTTGCTGACATATTAAACACTTCGAAACAAAATCGGAAATGTCTTGTTTCATACCATGCCACCAAAACTGACGTCTCAGGTCGTTGTACATTTTCGTACTCCCCGGGTGAATTGACATTTGGCTACAATGAGCTTCGTTCAGAATCATCGTAATAAGTTCTGAATTTCTTGGGACACACAAACGACTTCGAACCTCAAAAATCGTCATCGTCAATTTGAAACTCGATTCCATGTTCAAACACATTCAGCCCGTTTGCAACCAATTCATCATCGACTTTCGAGCTTCACGAATTTGATGAATCAATAATGGTTTGGCCTTTAATTCAGCTACTAACACATTGTCGGGTAGAACATACAAGTGTACATTCATCGCTCGTAAAGCAAGCAGTGATTTCCGGCTTAAGGCGTCTGCAACCACATTAGCTTTTCTGATAATCAATGACAAGCTCATAATCTTTCAACAACTCAAGCCAACGCCTTTGTTGCAGATTCAAGTCTCTTTGAGTCATCAAATATTTGAGACTTTTGTGATCCGAAAATACATGGCACTTCTCACCAAATAAGTAATGTCGCCATATTTTCAAAGTGAATACGATGGCAGCTAATTCGAGATCATGGGTTGGATAATTTTTCTCATGTGGCTTCAGTTGCCTCGACGCATAAGCTACAACTCGACCTTCTTGCATCAATACACAACCCAACCCAAGTAAGGATACATCACTGTAAATGACGAACTCCTTGCCTGATTCGGGCGCCACTAGTACTGGAGCTTCCGTCAAATGTGTTTTCAATTGATCGAAACTTTTCTGAAACCTTTCCGTCCATTCAAACTTAACATCTTTCTAAAGTAGCTTCGTTATTGGTATGGCTATCATCGAGAAACCTTTTACAAACCGTCGGTAGTAACAAGCAAGTCCCAAAAAGCTCCGAACCTCAGCAATATTTCTTGGAGGCTTCCAGTTAAGTATGGCTAAAATTTTGCTAGGATCAACTCGAATACCCGATGCGGATACCACATGACCCAAGAAGCTAACCTCTCTTAACCAGAACTCACACTTACTGAACTTAGCATATAACTGCTTATCCCGTAAAATTCGCAACACTAATCTCAGGTGCTCAGCATGTTCGGTCTTATCTCTTGGATAGACCAAGATGTCATCAATGAACACAACTACGAACCGGTCCAAATCTTCTCGAAGATCCGATTCATCAAATCCATAAATACCGCGAGGGCATTAGTGAGCCCAAACGGCATCACTAAGAACTCGTAGTGGCCGTATCTCGTTCGAAAGCGGTTTTGGGTATATCCGAATCTCGAATTATGGCGATAATAACCCGATCTCAAATCTATCTTTGAAAACACCGAGGCTCCCTTCGCTTGATCAAACAAATCATCAATACGCTGTAGCGGATATTTATTCTTTATCGTCACTTTATTCGGTGACGATAGTCAATGCACAACCTCATGGTTCCGTCCTTCTTTTTCACAAACAATCTTGGTGCACCCAAGGTGAGAAACTTGGTCGAACGAAACCTCTATCCGTCAACTCTTGCAACCGAGCTTTCAATTCCTTTAATTCCGTTGGTGCCATACGATACGGAGTTATCGAAATCGGTGTAGTCCTGTACAAGCTCGATGCCAAACTCTACCTCCGAGCAGTGGTAAACCCGGTAATTCTTCGGAAAAACATCCGGTATTCACAAACCACGAGCACGATTCAGCTTCTTTTCTAACTCTTTGTCATCAAGTACATACGCAAGGTATGCTTCACACCCTTTCTTACACATTTTGAGCCAAGATCGGCGATATTATAGGCGGCAACCTATTCAAGTCGATGAGACTCGACTCGGATTATCTCGTTATTTACACACCTCAAATCGATGGTTTTCTTTTGCAATTTACAATTGCATCATGTCTGATCAACCAATCCATACCGAGGATAACATCAAATTCGTCAAACGGTAAAAGCATCAAATCACCGGAAAAGCAGAACCTCGGATTACTAGGGACATTTCTTGCACACTTTGTCGACAAGCACGTAACGACCCAAGGGATTGGACACCGAATTACAAACTCGATGAGACTCAACGGTAGAGTCTTCTTTGGATGCTAAGGTTTCACATATATAAGAATGAGTAGAACCGGGGTCAATCAAAGCAATCACATTAGTATCAAAGAGAGTAAAAGTACCGGTAATAACATCCGCGAGGAAGCATCCTCGCGTGCGCGTATAAGCGTAAGCTCTAGCAGAGCACGAGCCTCGGATCTGGTGGTAGCATCTCTAGATCCTCTCGACCGCCACTAGCATTGCCCGTATTCCTATATGGTCTACCCGAGCAAGAGTAGCACTAGGCTTCCCACTGATTTACATTGTGTTCGAGACAATCTCGGGTAATCTTTAATCTGATGGTCGGTGACCAAGCACTTGTAGCAGAGCGGTCATGGAACCTACAACTCCCGAGTGCCATTTACCACAATCGACACTTCGTTCGTCTCGACGGTCATTTCCAACACTGGCGACCGAAGTGACTCGTGCACTCACAGGGGGTCGATCACGGTCTCGTCTAGAAAAACCCGAAGTGTCTCTAGATCGGCCCAAATCATCTCTAAACTTTTTCGATGATTGTTGAAAGGGCCTCCCGAAGACCTCTTCTGAAACTCCTTTGCTCCCATATCGCCTTTTCTTTTCTCCATCTTGAGCTCCTCGGCTTTGCAAGCTCGCCTTGACAAGTACTACAAATTCTCGGTTTCCAAGATGCCAACATACGACTTTATATCATCATTCATCCATCCTCAAACGTTTACACATTACGGCTTCGAGGAAATGCATTCTCGGCGTCTGGCTAAGCCTTACAAACTTTCGTTCATAGTCAGAACCGACATGGAACCTTGTTTGAGTTCAAAAATTCCTTCCGTTTTGGTCAATGAATCTCGATCGATATACTTCTTTGAAACTTAGTTTGGAAGAACTCTCAAGTTACTTGCTCTCTGGGCTGTGAAGTCAACGTATTCCACCAATAGTAGGCGTAATCACGTAGCAAGGAGATAGTACACTTTAGGCACTCATCGGGTGTGCAAGATAGCTCATCGAGTACGGGATAGTGTTGCCCAACCAAAATTCAGCTTGCTCGGCATCATCATTGTCCGTAGCTTTAAATTCATAGTCTGTGTTTTCGGATTACATCAATGGGGTTTATTTGACCTTATTTGGTCAGTTGCTGGAGGTATTGTAGGTGTGGAGGTGGCATTAGTCGGGAATGGAGGTTGTGGAACAGTCGTATTAGTTCGAATGTATTGGTTGAACCAATCATTCATCACGCTATAGAAAGCTTGTCTAGCTTCATCATTCGGATTACTAGCAATAGGTTGAGACTCACGGGCTGTCCCTTGTCTTGAGGCAGCAGCGCTACACTCTCAAGATCATCAGCTACCGCTCGGTCGGGATCGGGATCCATTACTATAAATAAACACATTTGCAAATGTCAGAAATCACCACACTATCAAATAATCACAAAATGGCATGTATAGCTATACCCAAACATATTACGGTAGTCCTAGAATCGACTAAACCGTAGCTCTGATACCAATAAAATTATAACACCCTGTACCCGAGACCGTTGTCGGAAGCGACCACGAGGTGCTAACAGACATAATTCATGTATGTTCACAGTCCATTTTAAAAATTTCGAGATAGTGGCTAATCTGCGTCCTTTCACCTTAAAATCATATCTTGAGTTCCAAAACTCGAAAATCAGTTTCGTAATTTTTCCCTGAAACTAGACTTATATATCCATCCACAAATTTTTTGGTCGAGCCAAATAGTACAGTTTATTAGTTAAAGTCTCCCCTGTTATAGGGTTCGACTGCTCTGATCTTCATGCATTACGACTTATATATCTCCCTGTACAGGGCTTCAATACTTGGGCCGCATTGGAGCAAGTCTGACTAGCTAATGATGTTCGTACATTTCTTGCCATAGCTCCATGGGACAGATTCTTCTCCATCATCTAGCCCACCTATATGGAGCTTACCTTGGAGTTCTATGCTACGTTTCTTGTACAGCAGGTCATGACAACTCATGACGAGCCAGGCACCATCACTTTTTGACTTGGTGGTTTGGTGCGTCGCATGAGCGTCCCTGAGTTTGGTGCTACCATGGGACTTTACACAGAGGAATTTATGAGCGTCGAGAACTTCCTTCGACTTCATCGGCACATCCATTACACACCATCATGGTGTTGGACAGAGCTTACAGCAAGCCAGACATTTTATGATGTGAGTCGCTCGAAGGCGACATCTCTCTCTCCAGCTTTACGATACCTTCACGCACTTTTAACTCACACTTTGACTGGTAGGAGAGAGAGCACCGGAGTCATCAGTACTCACGACGCATATTTTCTATGGAACATGGCCATTGGGCATGTCTTCGACTTGGTATACTTCATCGCCTTGGCCTTCTGCCATCAGACTGACCGCCATAGGAAGGGCCCCATCTAGTTAAGCCCTTATGTGACTCACCACACTTGACACTTTGGTCTCCTAAACACACCAAAGCAGTCTTCTACACTTACATTAGTCAGCTAGATGTCCCTTCTAAGAATCTCAAGCATGATACATATGAGGATGATTGAGCAGCGTCGTGGAGTGGATCCTCCTCAGTATCGATTGTTTCATTCTGACGTTCAGAATAAACTTGAGGACTTCACTGATGATGTTCCTCCCTATCACGAGTACCCACCACAGCATCCACCTTCAAGTCATCGCCCTATTCCTTCTGCTCCTACTTTAGGGGATATCTCCGAGCGGCTCACTCGCTTCGAGTAGTACTGTGCTTAAAGTTTTGACAGTCTTGACGTGACATTAAAGAGGATCTGTCAGCATTTCCATATCTCCTCTCCAGCACTGATGACTCACGACACCGATGTGTTTGATGATGAGGACCATTGAGTCTATTTTTTTTCTTAGTTTTTGTTTTATTTCTATTTTTATGTTTATTATTTTTTTCTTAGACTTCTTTTGCTTTTATATTTTGACCTATATTTTTATTTATTATGGTTGTTTCTAATCGAGTATAATCCCTTAATCTTCTTCACTACTTGTGTTTATTTTCTTATTAGTTGCTCAGAATCATGCACTACATTTAGATTTGTGTACAATTCCACTTTTCATTATTCTGGGGATTTCATCTAATATTCAGGCAGTTTCAATTCTCTCCCTCTCTTATGATATTTTGTTTCTACTGTGATTATTTATGTTTGTATATTGAGGACAATGTGCATTTTAAGTATGGGGAGGTTATTTATATGATTATTAGAAAATCCCTGAATTATGTCTTGTGTTCAAGTAATTTTCTCATATTACTATTGGAATGAATTCTTATCGATTTGTGATTTTTATTGATATGTTTTTGATTAAATTCATAGATATTTGTGCATTGATTGTTTAAAATTTAAGACATGAGAGAACCAAGCATGATAAGTCAATTTTCAGAATTAAAAATTTTAAGTTGTTTCCCTGAATTGAGGTATTACTTTGAAGTTTGAGATTTCCAAGATTGATATCAAAAACCATAATTTTTTGTGAGATTTTGAGCCTTTAGAGCATACACTTTTCTTGCTCATTTTATTATTGGTTATGAGTGTGTCAATATTAATTTGTTATTCTAGAACTTGCTTTGATTATGCATGTCAAGACTACACCTTTGATTTGATATATTGAGATGATAACGACACTTAGGTTTTAACCCACTTATCCCATAAAAAGCCTACCTTCATAATTAACCCTTAGTGAACTCCTTTGAGCCTAACACACCGTTTCTTGATTTACCCATTAATGATAACCCATAACTCATTTTTTGTTCATCGAGAATTTTTCCCGTTTTATTGACTCCATTTTTTATCGAGACTTGATTTGGTTAATTGTCTGATTAAGCCTTTTGATTAAGTTGTTGAATTATTTCTTCTTATTTATATATAAAATAAAAAACAAATCATCAAAAAAAAAAGAAAAAAATACATATATAGTTATTTAGTTCTTTGTAAATTGAGCTTGAACAGTTAAATTCATATTTTAAGAAGAAGCTCGTGTTATTCTTAAATAGTTTTTATTGATGTAATTATTTATAATTTAGCATTTTTTATTTTTCTAGTTTGGTAATTTATCAATTCGATCTCAATTCTAACCCTCTTTTTCAGCCTTTCTACGCACCTTTAACCTAAGCCCCATTACAACCTCTCAAAGACCTTTTGATTTGTGTATTATCTCATTTTATAGTGGTGGAGATTTAATTTTCATTCAAGCCTTTGGTAATGACTTTTCATGTTTGACTTTTGAGTGCTTATTTCTGAACCTTAAACACTTTGAGTAATTTGAGTGAATCTTTAATGAGGATGTCAATTCTTGTCAGTTTTGAATTAAAGGTAATTACTTAGATAAACGGAAATACCTATGTTTTCATGATTTAAAAATGCTCGACTTGGATTGTTTGAATCTTTAATGCTCTTTTAGTTGAATTATCAATGTATGATTATTTGTGAATTATGACAAAACATTATTGATGAGAATTATGAGATGAAAACGTTTAATTTAATTGTGACTTGAGGATTTTTCTTGAGGACAAGCAAATGCTTAAGTGTGGGGATATTTGATAAACCATAAAAGTAACATGTTTTAATCCTATACTTGGTATGCTTTTGGATGATATATTATGTGAATTAGTGAACTTGATGCTCCTAATCCTTTAAATTTCTGTTTGTATACTTATGTGTGCATAGGGAAGTGAAAGGAACGAAAATTGGGCCAAAATCAGACAAAAAGAGCTATTTTCAGGAACCACACGGGCTGGGCACACGCCCGTGCGAGCCACACGAGCTGGCCACACTCCTATGTGCCAGCCCGTGTGGATTTTGAACCTTGCTTCTCTTTTACGCAGAAAAACCCAATTTTTAGGGCTTCTGAGCATTCTAAAGTTTCTAAATACATATCAAAAGAGGACTAAAGGCAACATGCAGAGTGGAACGAAGAAATTACTCGAAGAACGTAGACGAAATCAACTCAGAAGTAGATCCCCTTCAAGATTGAAGATCTCCATTCAAATTTCCTTCGAAGTTTTATTGGGTTTCGTATGTCTTGTTGTTATTCTAAGTTTGAGATGTTTCCATCCCAGATTATGAACTAAATTCCCTAGATACCTAGGGAAGATGAAACTTATGATGGATCTTATTATTTGATTTTCTAAATTACATGATAAATACTTGATTCTTGTTCTCAATTATGTAGGCTTATTTCTTGCCTTAATATTTTCAGGATATTAATTCAAGTGTAATGTGCTTATTTCAGTAGAGCAAAAGTCCCTGTTTAAGAGTAGATTTGGCATAATTGAGTGGAGTTACATGCAATCCTAGAAATAGCACGACATAAATCTACCAGATTAGAGTCAAGTCTAATAGGGGAATCCATAGTTCGAATTAATGCGACAATAGGGGTTTTAATCTGAAAAAGATTTCAATTAATCAACCTAGACTCAGTTGTTCTTACTCTCGAAAGATATATTAAAATAATTTAGGGATTTCTACGGATCAAGACAAGCGAATAAATCGTCTAATTCAGATTCAGAATAATAATTGAAGTCTAAGTGGATTCCTTCCTTGGTATTGTCTTTCTCTTTGGTTATATTCGAGTATTTTCTCATTCTATTCTTTTTCGTGTTCTTAGTAATTAGTTTAGTTAATTTTAGATTAAAAAATAATTCCTCAAATTATTGGCTAGATAATAAAAAGATAGTAATTACTAGTACTTTTAGTCCTCGTGGATACGATATTCCTAACTCATCATAGCTATACTATTATTCGTTAGGTGCGCTTGCCTTTGTCGTGATTTTAATTAGTTAAGTGACTCATCAAGTTTCTGGTGCCGTTGCCGGGGACTAAAATATTAGGAAAACTTGATTTTTATTAATTTAGTCATTTTTATTTTTATTGCATTTTATTTTTGTTTTTAGTTTATTTTTCGTTTTCTAATTGCTCTTTTGTTTGCTTCTGGTAGGTTTTTTTAGTTTATGACTAGAAGAAACCCATCTGGACCTTTAGTATTTGACAGAGAAATTGAAAGTACAACTCACAAAAATCGTAGAGAAGTAAGGTAGAATCGGCAGAATATAGTGGAAGAGCAAGAAAATGTTATTATCTTTAAACTCAGAATAATCAGCTACCTTCTGTGGTTACTACGAAACAAGTAAATCTGAATCCTAGTCCTCCTACTATGTGCCAGCCCGTGACAATTTCAAGCCCTGCTTCTCTTTTACGCAAAAAAACCCAATTTTTAGGGTTTCTGAGTTTTCTAAAGCTTATAAAAAAAAACATATCAGAAGAGGACTAAAGGTAGCACCCAGAGTAGAACAAAGAAATTACTCGAAGAATGCCGACTGAAATAACTCAGAAGTAGATCTCCTTTAAGAATGAAGATCTCCATTCAAATTTCCTTCGAAATTTTATTGGTTTCTTATGTCTTGTTGTTATTCTAATTTTGAGATGTTTCCATCCCAGATTATGAACTAAATTCCCTAGAGACCTAAGGAAGATGAAACTTATGATGGATCTTATTATTTGATTTTCTGAATGACATGATAAGTACTTAGTTCTTGTTCTCAATTATGTATGCTTATTTCTTGCTTTAATATTTTCAAGATATTAATTCAAATGTGATGTGCTTATTTCAGTGGAGAAAAAGTCTCTGTTTAAGAGTAGATCTGGGATAATTGAGTGGAGTTGCATGTAATCCTAGAAATAGGATGACATAAATATACCAGATTAGAGTCAAATCTAATAGGGGAATCGATAAATTGAGTTAATGCGACAATAGGGGTTTTAATTAGAAAAAGATTTCAATTAACCAACCTGGAGTTAGTTGTTCTTACTCTCGAAAGAGATATGAACATAATTTAGGGATTTCTACGGATCAAGGCAAGTGAATAAATCGTCTAATTTAGATTCAGAATAATAAGTGAAGTCTAGATGGATTCTTTCCTGGGTATTATCTTTCTCTTTGGTTATATTCGAGTATTTTCTCATTCTATTCTCTGTCATGTTCGTAGTAATTAGTTTAGTTAATTTTAGATTAAAAATAATTCCTCAATTTATCAGCTAGATAATAAAAAGATAGTAATTACTAGTACTTTTAGTCCTTGTGGATACGATATTCCTAACTCACCATAGCTATACTACTATTCGATAGGTGCGCTTGCCTTCATCGTGATTGTAGTTAGTTAAGTGACTCATCACTAATGATAATAAAATGGATAAATAGTATGACCGAGCTCCTAGTCCATTCACCCTATCAAGTCTGTGAGTTACCTATAATACAGTCAACAAAAGAAATGAATTATGATCTTATAAAGAAATAATTATATGTTCAAACGGATTTAGATTAAAACCATTAAAGTCCTAAATTTGATTTCAAAATCAGATTTAGAAGGTAAATCATTCGGTTTAACATATTGGAACAGCTCAGATAGATCATAAGTCAGATTATTCTCATATAAAAAACAGATCAGAATAGATGTAGTTTTCCTATCTCCCACCCACTACACACCATCTCTGACCAACCCAACACACCAAATAGGGTATTAAATACCCATCCAACCCTACACACCAAAAAGTGTCAGTATGACATGGTCCGATGATTGCAGACTAGTTGTCGAATCAGAATACAGAAACCAGTGGTTTAGCCACTATCCTAGAACAAAATACTTCCTCCTTTACTCAATCCCACCTGATGTAGATGTATATTTAAGTAACAGTTAATATAGGCCTACACAACCATTCAGATATAGTTCATACCCGTACAAAATAATTCAATATCACAAAATTTATCATACGCAATACACATACGGATTTTTTAGTACCTAGTCTCAGATCACAAAATAAAAGTTTATATAGTTTAATTCAGTTCGCACGAATCCCACAGAAAGCCTTCATTCATTTCAAATGATGCTTGTCACTCGAGGGAAAAATTCCAAATTTTGGTCACACGCCGTGTGATTACTAATGATAATAAAGAGTAACAAAACGAGTTGATCGAGCTTCCACCACGCCTACCCGATAAAGACTATAAGCTACCTAAATTTCAGTCAATAAGAAAATAAGTTGAGAACTCAGAGCATAAACGTAATAGGTTTAACTAAAAGCACAATCGCAATAGTAAATTATTGAATCTTATATGTCAATCAGAATTAGAGAATAGCTAGTGCATATTTAATGTATCAGATATGTGTCAAAATGATTCCAGTTCATATACAGTGCAGATCAGAAATAGATACAGTTATTCCTACCTCCACCACTTCACACCATCTTCGACCATCCCAACACACCGTTAAAAGCATTTAATACTCATCTAGACCTACAAACGTTCAATGAGGTATAGACTAGCTACCATATCGAAATGGGACGAAATGCCAAATTCACATATAATTGTGGCTTTAGCCACTGAATCAGAACAAATCACTTCCTTCTTTACAAAATTCTCATCCCATGCAAATTCAGATTTCAGATATCAAGAACATATGCTCAGTTATTCAGATTCAATTCATAATTAAGTGATACTGATCAATATCACCAACAATCTTCACAATATATATACATTTATATAATCAATACTCAGTATCAGGACATCAGATAACACTCATACAATCTAATTTAGATAATAAAGACATTGTGGAAGGCCAATGTTCGTGTTAGACAATGCTTACGGCCTCAAAGATAAATTCCAGGGTTTATCCGTACACAACATAGCCTAACACACGACCGTGTGCCCACTCATGTGTCTCACATAGCCTAACACATGCTCGTGCAGTCTGCCCGTATGGTTCTAAATTGTAAACAATGAGTCACACGGCCTACAAAAATGCCTGTGCCTCTAGCCCGTGTAGTATCTAAAAACAATAGTGAGTCACATAACCTGTTTCACACGCCCATGTCCCTAGCCCATGTGATACTTTTTTTGTACACAGTGAGTTGCACAGCCTAAACACACGCCCGTGTCCTTGGCCCGTGTGAACTCTGCACTAACATGACCACACACGACCTGGACACACACCTGTGTCCCTTACCCGTATAGCTCATATTTGGTGAACAGTGTGTTATACGGCCATGTAGTATAGACAGCCATATCTTCCAGTGTCCGAAATTCATAAAAACTCAGATTTTTGGTATGCACCTAAAGTGTTTGATGCAGGAACAACATAAAGGATTTTCGAAGCCTAAAATGACCATCCAGTAACTCAATTAACCAAATTTATCAAAAATGATGCACAATTATACGCAAAATACTTATGTCAAAAATTTTGACACAAAACTTTTGATGAAATGAACACTTACCGAAAGATCAACAGCGATTAATCGAATTGGCATGTCGAGGTTTGCTACTTCCAACAACTACTTCCGTCCCAAACAACTGATCAAAATAAGAAGTCCAACAATCGATAACAGAAATGCCCAAGAGATATAAAACGAAGAAGAAAAAGAAAAAGAATGAACTTGGAGAAGGAAAGAAAAGCAACGTTTTAAAATTTGTTTTAACCACCAATAAGTTTTCTGATAGTCAGCAAAAATATTTCCTCACGCATTCGCTGGGACTCAAACACAGGACCAAATAGAATACAGAAGCTTAACTATTGAACCAGCAGGCTCATTCTTGTTACAAATTTAGACAGAATTAAATTTAAGTCAACGGTTCCAAAGCAGTGATTGATTAAAATTAACTATCAAAACTTCTAAACCGCAACTCGAACCCCTAACCTCGAACATATAAGCAGAGCATATAACCACAGATACAGAGACTCAATTATTGCAGAATCTAACAAATAAACATTCAAAATTTTGGGGCGTTACAACTCTTTCCCCCTAAAAAAAATTTTGGCCTCGAAATTTACCTGACTCAAATAGATATGGGTACTTCCATCGAATCGAATTTTTGATTCCCAAGTGGTTTCCTTAGTGCCATAATTCTGCCACAAAACTTTAACTCAAGGAATAGTTTTCTTTGTCAATACCTTAACGTCACGGTCTAGAATTTGAATAGGTTCCTTTTCAAAATGTAGATCCAGTTGTACCTCAATTTCCTCAATCAGAACTATGTGCGACAGATCAAATCGATACCATCTTAGCAACGAGACGTGAAACACATCATGAATCCAGTCCAACTCTGGTGGTAATTCTATTTGATATGCAATAGGTCTGACACATTTCAGAATGCGGTAAGGTCCAATGAACCTCAAGCTCAACTTGCTTTTGAGTCCAAATCAGAAAACCTTTTTCCACAGTGACACTTTCAGGAACACTTGATCGCCTACAGAAAACTCAATGTCTTTTCTCTTTAAATCGGCATAAGATTTTTGTTGATCGGAAGCCACTTTAAGATGACCATGGATCAACTTGACAGTATTCTCAGTTTTAGAAACTAGCTCGGGGCCCAAAACCTAATGTTCATTTAACTTAGTCCAACACAGAGGAGTACGACACTTACGATCATATAGGACCTCATAAGGTGCCATCTAAATACTAAACTGGAAGTTGTGATTGTACACAAACTCAGCCAATGGTAAGTAATCTTCCAAACTACCCTAGAAATCTATTACACAACCTCGAAACATATCCTCCAGGATCTGAATAACTTGCTCAGACTGTCCATCGCTCTTAGGGTGATACGCAATACTGAAATCAAGTCGGGTTCCTGAAGCCTCATGAAGCTTCTTCCAAAACTAAGTCATGAAATGTAGATCTCTATCAAAGATAATCGAGACTGGACTCCCATGTAGTCTCACAATTTCAGTAATATACAGCTTAGTGAGCTTTTGTAGTGAGTAATCTATTCTGACAGAAATAAACTAAGGGGATTTAGTTAATCGATCAATGATGACCCAAACTAAATCTTTCTCAGTGGGAGTTAAAGGCAACCCACTAACAAAATCCATTGTTGCAAACTCCCATTTCCACAAAGGGATTTTAACAGGTTGAAGCAATCTTAGGGGCAATTGATGATCGACCTTAACCTTTTGGCACGTCAGACAATGGGAACAAAGGCAACCACTTCCTGTTTCAGTTCAGGCCACCAATAGAGTCCTTGGAGGTCTCGATACATTTTATTTCTTCCAGGATGCATAGCGTAAGGGCTATTATGTACCTTCCGTAGAATCGATCGCCTCAGCTCCTTATCATTAGGCATACAAATTCGACCCTTGAAACACAAAACTTGTCGCTGTTCAAACTAAATCTGAAGTTTCATTCGAACCAATCTATTGCAGTCGCTGAACCAGAGACTTATCATTCAACTATTTAACCCAAATCTGTTCAACCCAATTTGGTTTAACCTACAATTGATCTAATAATCCTCCATCCTCAACTAAACTCAGATGAGCTAACATCGCTCTCAGGTCAGTCATTGTTCTATGACTAAGACCATCGGCTACTACATTAGCTTTACCTAGATGATACTTTATCGTACAGTTGTAATCCTTAAGCAACGTAACTCACTTACGCTACCTCAGATTTAACTCTTTTTTAGTTAATAGACACTTGAGGCTCTTGTGATTAGTGTAAATGATACACCTCTCACCATAAAATTGGTAAAATGAAATGGTTGAATAATTGAATAATGAGATTATTCAGGAATACACGTTGAATGCTAAGATTACGAATTGAATTTCTGGTAGGTCGTCTATGATCAAAAAAGTCTTTGTGATTGTTTAAGGCCTTCAAATTTTTAAACAAAACACGACTACAGCCAACTCAAGATGTACGTAGGGTAGTTACCCTCGTGTCTCTTAAGTTGTTGCGACACGTAAGCTACCACTTTACCATCCTGGATTAAAATATATCCTAGCCAGGTGTGTGATGCATCACTAAAAACCACAAATTCCCGACCCGATTCAGGTTGAACTAGAATAGGAGCTCGCATCAGAACAAACTTGAGCTTTTTGAAGCTAGATTGTTGTTCCTTAGACTATACAAACGGAGCATTCTTACACAATAACTTCGTCAGAGGCTACATAATCACGAAAAGTCCCTCGACAAACCTTCAGTAAAAACCTACTAAACCCAGGAAACTACGAAGATTAGGTACATTTCTCAGTTGTTTCCACTCAACTATAGCTTTTACTTTCTTGGGATAGACTTGGATCCCTTCAGCAATTACCACATGTCCAAGAAAAGAAACCTCCTACAAGCAAAACTTGCACTTACTAAACATAGCATACAACTATTTTTCTCGAAATATCTGGAGCATAATATAAAGGTGGTTATCATGCTCAGACTCAATCTTGGAATAAATCAGTATGTCATCGATAAAGACTATTACAAACTAATCCAAATACTGTTAGAACATCCGATTCATTAATACCATGAATGCTGTCGGGGCATTCGTCAACCCAAAAGACATCACTAGGAACTCGTAATGTCCATAACGAGTCATAAAGGCAGTTTTGTACACGTTAGTCTCTTTAACCTTGAGCTAATGGTATCTAGAACGAAGATCGATCTTGGAGAAAATAGATGCCCCACGAAACTAGTCGAAAAAGTCATCAATCCTCAGTAGCGCATACTTATTCTTTACTTTCAGTTGGTTTAGCTGTCGATAATCTTTACACATTCTCATTGGTCCGTCATTCTTCTTAACAAACAATACTAGTGCCCTCTACAGAGACACACTCGATCGGATGAACCCTCTATCGAGAAGTTCCTAAAGCTGAGCTTTTAGCTCTACAAGCTCCTTCATGCCATGCAATAGGGTGCAATGGACATGGGGGCGGTACCTGATAATAGATTAATAGAAAACTGAACCTCTCTACCCAGAGGTATTCCGAGCAATTCCTCGGGAAAGACATAGGGAATTGCCTCACTGTGCGAATATCTCCTATAGAAAGTTTTGTAGGAGCAGAATCAAATAAAAAGGCAAGGTATGCCTCGCACCCTTTTTAGACTAACTTGCCAACTACAAGAGCGGAGCTTACATTGGAAAGGTAATCTTGACGATCACCAACCATAATAACCTCATTATTCTCATCCGTCATCAGCGTAACTCTCTTACATGCACAATCTAGGCTGATCCGATACTCTATGAGCCAATTCATTCCCAAAATTAGATCAAATTCATCAAAAGGCAACTTCATTAGGTCTACCAAAAATACCATACCTTGAATCTCTAATGGTATTCGTCTATATACCCTATCAACACGAACCGACTGACCCAAATGACTAATCATAAAAAACTCTCTAGCAGCATTCTCAACAGCTATACCCAGATTTGCAGAAACAATACTAGTTATATACGAGTGAGTAGACCCATGTCAATGAGAGCAAAGTACGGAATAGAATAAATAAAGAATGTAGATACTATGACATCAGCACCATCACTATCCTCTCGGCATCTCACTAAATAAAACAGCATCGACTATCGTGCCTTCTTTTGACTCGCACCTCTACCCTGTGCTCTCTAACTCCTACCAGGACTATTACCTCCTCTTACACTACCACAACCTCTAAGTGGTTTCTAAACTACTATCGAGGCTGGACATGACCTGGAGCTAGTGTCTGGCCATAGCTGGCACCTGGTCTGGTTGACGGGGACAATCCTAAACCCGATGCTCTATCGACCTACAATAGAGGCATGCTCCTAACTTTCTCCAGCACTCGTCTGGATGGCTCTTCCCACAATCGCTACAAAGTTGAATCTCACTCGCTACAGTTGGAACCTCAATCCATAGAGGCCTGTCAAACCTCACCCGTTTCTTAGGGCGCTATACAGGATTAGAGGGACCCGAATCCCTTTTAGTTTTACACTAATCTCTCTCGCGATCATGTTGCTCATGCTCATTGCACTTCACCTCTTCCACTATCTTCGCCTTATCAACCAAGGCCATAAAAACCTACTCCCTCTAAAGAGTTATAAGAACCCGTAGATGTAACACCCCTCACCCACATTCAACACTGAAATAGGGTTACGGAGCATTACCGAACTTATTTTGCAAATAACCATACATTTCACATACATTTTCAAATTTCATGCAAACATCATTCAAAATCATTCACAGACATTCATAATGTCCCTAGCATGAGCCTACGAGGCCTAAAACATGCATTCAGGGTGGTTCGGGACTAAATGGATAACTTATGAAACTTCGGGAAAACTTAGAAAATTTTACATAATACAGGGGACGTACGCCCATGTGGCCCAGCCGTGTGTCTCACATGGTCAAAGACATGCCCGTGTCACAGGCCGTGTGGACATTCAAAATGGGATTACATGGCCATGTCCCAGCCTATGTCCTACCCAGTGTAACTCATTGACTTAGGTCACATGGCTAACCAAATGTCTATGTGACCAGCCCGTGTGCCAAGCCGTGTGCTAGGTAGTGCCAAACCTATAAGGTATACTGACTTATGCCACACGACCAAGTCATACTCCTGTGTGCTAAGATGTGTGGAGCATACTGACTTGATTTTTAATTCAACACCAAGGGACACACGGCCATGTAACCTGATCGTATGTCACACACGGCAGAGACACACGCCCGTGTCTCTGTCGGTATAGACAAAAATAGGCTATTTATCAAGCCATCTTGCCATCCAAATTTGCACACACTTATACTAACCCAATTGGCACAAAAACATGGCATATATAAACATTCAAATCAATTCAACCTAGCTTAATTTATGCCAATTCTATACCATCATCCATAAGTCACATAAGTATCATTTTTTGTTATTCAATTTCATATCAAGTGCATATTCACAAAACATCCATATGGTCACTTTCAAACATATATTACTTGGGTATTACCACAAACATGCCATATCTCACAATTCAATCTTTCACACAAGCATTTATATAGCAAATACCAACCACATAACCTAGACCATTAGCACATATATATATATATACACCACCAAGCATGAAAAAATAAGCCAATTCACATAGCTATAAACAAAACCAAACACATATCATTTACAAACCAATTCACATAGCTATAAACAAAACCAAACACATATCATTTACAAGCCAATTCAAATGGCTAAATTCATTACCAAAATATATACCAAAATGACCAAAGCTCCTATACATGCCATATATCCCAAAAACATGGGTTCTAAAATACCAAAATGATAGCTTGATAGTGTGATGAGGTCTCCGACGATTCCCGAATCCGAGCTAACTTTGATTTCACTATAAAACACAAAAAATAAATAGAGTAAGCTATAAAGCTTAGTAAGCTCGTATGAAAATAATTCAACTTACCAAAAATATACAATTTAAACATTTGGTCATATCAATATATAGCTTATATAAATACACAAACCTATCAAATATTCAATCACAAGGTTAGATGTGACCTTCAAAAATTTCTTCGATTTAAGCTTATACGGTTCATGTACATACCTGTACCATCTTGGATCAATCTCATACTCATCCATATTTTCCATATACCAGTTGAACCATTCGGAATACTATCGAATACTCAAGAATCTCGCACCCTAAGTGCCACTTACATAGCCGAAGCTATTTCAATCTTGTATCACATATAATGCTCACTCTCGAGCTATCAATGGGTCTGCTTACACAAGTTGACGATCACGACGAAGCTACACGGTGCTGCTCACACAAGCTGATGAGAACCCGTAACATATTCCGAATAACTCAGCCACCGGTAGGACGTACTAGCCAGCACCTAAATAACATAACCCCTAATGACATGTCATTTGTATCCTAATCTATTCTTAAGGTTCAACTGGGATTTCACACTTGCCGATTCGTTGTTGAATGTATCTACAAGGTCGTATTCACAATTTATGTAATATTTAAGCATTAATAATACAATTATAATAATGCTTATTACATATGAACTTACCTCGATTGGAAAAATGGCTAAATAAGTCGATTAGTCCGATACTTTGTTTTCCCCTAGATCTAAATCTGAATTTCGCTTTTCTTGATATGCATGAAGAATAGCTTGGCTGAATATCAAGCTTCTCTAATGGCTATTTTAAGTTGAAAATTCGGTGGAAGATGATAGAAATTAAACATGATTTTATGTTTCTATTATTTTTACTAAGTTATTTAATCATTTACTATTTTAACCTTTAATATAATTCATTAAAATCACTTAATATATGTCCATAAATGTCCACCCACTTTAATAACGGTCTAATTACCACATAAGGACTTTTACTTTAAAGTTCTATAGCTATTAAACACCTTTAGCTAACATAACACAAGTTTTACATTTTACGCGATTTAGTCCTTTTTTATCAAATTGAACACTCAAACAATTAAATTTCTTAAGAAATTTTTACACAATCATACTGTCACACTGTAGATATTAAAATAATAAAATAAATAAAGATTTTGACCTCAGATTTGTGGTCCCGAAACTACTATTCCAGTTTGACTAAAAACGGGCTGTTACAGCAGATCATAACCCAACCCTTCCTCAAATGTAACGCACTTATCGTAGTCAGATGCTTCTAGAGCTTGTGCATATCTACTCAATATCAAAAACTCGGCCTCATACTCAGTTACAGATTGATCATTGAACCAGGCTTATAAACTCGTGTCGGCGAGCCTCCACATAAATCGTCCCCACATATTTACTCAGGAAGGCATTCTTGAAATAATCTCAATTAACTTCCTCGAGCTGAGCACCTTGCTCAACCATCAACCAGCACTGATAGGCTTCATCCCGGAGCAGGGATACATCACCCCTCAATTTTTGAGAAGGAATGAAGTCAATATCAATCATGATACGCTCAGTGGCCTCTAACCAATATTCAGCAATAGTAGGGGCGACTCTAATGACACCTCTAAAGAAATCAACGCCATTCGACTGGAGTCGCTTAGTAACTGACCCACAACCTCCAAATCCAGAAAGGGTCCTGCGACCCTCTCCAATGCTCATATTATGGCCTAAGATAGTGCATCGTCCCCAATAGTTGGGGTCTGGGACCCCGCCTTAGTAGGAGTACCCACTATCTTGCTGGTCTCCAGATTGAGTGTACTGCCCATAGAGGATGACTCCGCTCAAGCTCCTCCTCCTCAGCGTCTACAACGCCCGCAAAATCATGTTATCATTTTATCTACAAGGTCAGAAGTACACAGATCAGTTCAAAAGCTTTAGCAAAACGTCCCTACCAGTTCATATCAGAGTATTTAATCAGATAACAGTTTTATCACTAAAATGTTTCCACCAATCATGCTTACAAAACAGAAAAACTTATAGGCTTAGCCTCGGAGGCTCGGTCATTTCCAAAAGTCAATTTTCAAAATAACTTAGGTATCTTATTTGCATTTAGCTACTTTTGACACACATTACGAGCCTAAACACAGTTTGAGTGCTGACAAACCTAACTCTGATACCACTAAATGTAACACCCCAAACCCAGCTTGGGCTTCCAGACCAAGTCTGAAGAGTTACATTAACATTGCTAGATAAACCCATTTTCATAAACATAAATAAAGTAATAATTCGATAATTTATAACAGTTATAAAGGTCAGCCAATCATCCAATAACCTTAAAGTCATATTATTAGGGAATGTTGAAATTACTAATAATAGTAATAAAGGGTGTTCACCGAGCTTCCGCAATTCTAACCCAATCAAGACTGTGAGCTACCTAAAATTTAGTAAATAATAAAATAAGTTGAGAACTCAGCGTATAACCGTAATAGGTTCAACTAAAAGCACAATCGCAATAGTAAATTACTGAATCTCATATGTCAATTAGAATCAGAGAATAGCCAGTGCAGATTTAATGTATCAGTTATGTGCCAGAATGATTCCAATTCATATACAATGTAGATTAGAAACAGATGTAGTTATTTCTACCTCAATCGCTACACACTATCTCCGACCATCACAACACACTGTTAAAGGCATTTAAGACCCATTTAGCCCTACACAACGGAAGTGTTAATCTGACATGTACAATGAAGTGGAAACTAGCTATCATATTGAGATGTGACAAAAAGCCAGTTTCACATATAATTGTAGCTTTAGCCATTGAATTAGAACAGATCACTGCCTCCTTTACAAAATTCTCATCCAATGCAATGCAGATTACAAATATCAAGAACATGTGCTCAGTTATTCAGACTCAATTCATAATTAAGTGATACTGATCAATATAACCGATAGTCTTCACAATACATATACATTTATATAATTAATACCTCAGTCACATAACCTCAGATAACACTCATACAATCTAATTCAGATTATAAATACATTGTGGAAGGCTAATGTTCGTGTTAGACGACACTTACAACCTTAGAGACAAGTTCTAGGGTTTATCTATACACCACACGGCCTGGCATAGGCTCGTGTAGTCTACCTATGTGGTCCTAAATTGTAAACAATGAGTCACATGGCTTGGACACATGCCTGTGTCTCTGGTCTATGTGGTATCCAAAAACAATAGTGAGTCACATGGCCTAGGCACACATTAGTTTCCCTAGCCCGTGTGATCCTTATTTTGTACACAATGAATTACACTACCTAGACACACACCTGTGTCCGTGGCCCATGTGAACTCTATACTAACATGACCACACACGGCCTGGACACACACCTGTGTCCCTTGCCCATGTGGTTCTTATTTAGTGAACAGTGTGTTACACGACCTAACACATAACCGTGTGGCTTACATAGCCTACCACACGGCCTAGCACATAGTCGTGTGGTGTCAACAGCCATATTTTCTGGCATCCAAAATTTGCAAAAACTCAACTTTTTGGTATGCACCTGAAGTGATTTCGAAACAGGAACAACGTAAAAGATTTCTGAAGCCCAAAACAACCATCCAATAACTCAATTAACCAAATTTATTGACAATGATGCACAATTATACTCAAAACACTTATGTAGAAAATTTCAACACAAAACCTTCAACGTAATCAACACTTACTGAAAGATCAATAGCAATTACTCGAATTTACATACCGAGGTTTGCTACGTCCAACACCTACTCCCGTCTCGAACAGCAGATTAGAATAAGAAGTCCAACAATCAATAACAAAAATGCCCAAGAGATATAAAATGAAGAAAGAAAAGAAGAAGAAAAAGAAAAAAGGAAAGAACTTGGAGAAGGAAAGAAGAGGAATGTTTTAAAATTTGTTTTAACCACCAATAAGTTTTTCGACAAACGGCAAAAATATTTCCTAACGCATATACTAGGACTCAAACACAAGACCAAACAGAATACAAAAGCTTAACTATTAAACCAACAGGTTCATTCTTGTCACAAATTTACACAGAACTAAATTTTAGTCAACGGTTCGAACGCAGTGATTGATTGAAATTAACTAGCAAAACTTCTAAACCGTGACTCGAACTCTTAACCTCAACATATAAGCAAATCATATAACCATAAATACAGAGACTTCACTATTGCAGAATATCACAAATAAACATTCCAAATTTTAGGGCATTACATGAACAACAAAAATACCTTCGCACAGGACAACCAAATCACGAGTTGCGAATGTTGGGGAAAATTTTATCCACGAGGCCTTCTCCTAACGAATAATAATCGAACATATAGACAAAGAATTCAGTCGAAATAATCAGAAAATCCATGTTTGATAATAGAAAAAAATAATAGCAAGTTAACAAAAATTCCACAACAGAACTTACGAATTTACCTCTTGATCGATGCAACGAAAAACTAGAATTCTCAATTCGGCCCGATTCAGTTACAAAAACAAGCAAAAAAAAACAAGTAAAAGAGAGAAACGAAAAGAAAAGAAAGAAGGAAAAGAAAAGAGGAAGAAGAAGAGAACTAACATGAAACTAATTTTAAAATTAAATCAAAACTAACAAACTTCACTAGACAACAAAATATTTCCTTAACGCAGAGACTCGAACAAAAGACCAAATGGTACATAAAAGGTCAACCATTGAACTAGTAGGCTCATTCTTGAAACAAAATTGTGCAGAATTAAACCCAAGTTAATGGTTCAAGAGTAGAAGCTAGTTTAGAATAAAATAGCAAATCTTTCTAAAGACACAACTCAAACTCTTAACCTCAAACACATAGTAGAGCATATAACCACAGAAATAGAGATCTAATTATGATAGAAACCAATAGTCAAACATTTAAAATTTGGGGCATTACACTTATAATTTATCTAACCCAATAACTATTTTCTATTTCCTAAAATATTATTTATTTAATCAATTAATTTAATTAAATTATTTTCTCAACCCAATTCTAATTTCATTAAATTCATTACAACTTTACCGTATTAAAATCTATGACAAAATATATTTAATTGCCTTATTCAACAAATCCACAATGACTAATTAATTTAATTCTTACTTTGAACTTTAATTCGAAGAAATTCAATTAATTTCTAAGTCATCTTTTGAACTTAGTGAGTAAACGTATGCGGATAAAAATACATATGATCTATCACTCTTACTTCATCATTTTCATTCATTTCATATTATTAGTTTTACATGCAATTTTTTTTTTTTTTGGTTATCTTAAGCTAGCAGAAGGACCGATTGGACATATATTAATAGGGATCAAATAATTTGTAATTAAGTTATGGCTCTTCGCCTATTAATTACAACATTATTTAATCATTGAGTCACTCCACTAAAGTACAATAATTGAACTCTCCCTTATTATATATCATTACGAAAGCTACTCATTAAGTGTTTGTCCAATGACCTTATCATAAGTGTGCTACCCTCATAAGATATCCTTAATCTCTTTGGAATAAATTTTTTCTCTTAATATGATTATATTTTATCTCATGGTAACCATTACATCTTCCTTCATGAAAATTCAATCACTAACAAATAGTAATTGAATCATTTATCTTTAAGACAAATTACCCGTGGTCACGTCACTTTTCATCTATCTTGTAATGCTGATGAGAGGATATCTTTTACCCTTGTTAGGCTATAAATTCTACTATTGTGTAATGATATTACATCACGCAAAAGTCATATATCCAACGTACTAGTTTTCAATTCTTTATCTATTTGAATTCAAGCTTTCATTTACATCAAAATATACAAGTCATGTATACGTAGTCCATCATCCACTCAAGATTAATATATATGTCACACTACGAATGTCACAAGTGAATAAATCCATAAACAGATCTAGAATTTATCGTACTTGAGACCAGTCCAATGTACTGTCAGTTCAGTGAGTCACATATATGTTCTTATCTTCTGGAAGTAATATGCTCCGATAAACAAGACAAGGTATCTCCCCATTCAGATTTGATAGGTGACATAGTAGTCTTTCAATCAATTTTTTCAATCTCGATTAGACTAAGAATGTGTTAAGATAATCTACTAATATAAGTTATCTTTCTTCATTACAATCCGACCGCGTAATGATGCTTAATATTAGTTTAAACATTAGAAAATCAGTGAGTCAATATTTGTTTTCATTTTGCTTTGTGTGCAAAAAATGTTGAGGACAATATACAAAAGATATTGTAGATTTTATTAAACCAATTTGTTAAAAAAAAAAAATACAAGTACATAAATGAAATCACTACACTAAAGGCACTAGACTCCAACAATCTTGACGACCCAGAAAATGGGTATCATGATTTAAGGTCAAGTGTCAAAGATCATTAAATCCAAATCCAAATCAAATTTTCAAGTAAGTACATCTCCGAATTCGTTTTCAAGATCAAATCTTGATGATCCTAAAGCAAATAATATTAACCCAAAATTATATCTAGATGACCCTTGAATTAATTTCAATAAAACAACTCTCCAAACACATTTTCAAACATTTGAAGTGTACCACATTAATCAAATATTAAATTTAAACAACTTTCTAATTGAAGCTTCACTAGAAAGGGTCGAATAAATTTTTTTACCAGCCTTCATCATCGATTAATCAAAATATTTTATCTTATTAAATTAAAAATGTGCCAGGAAATTAAAAATTCCCTTCAAGGACATATTATAGAAGAACAGGTTTAGATGATACATATTAGCTAAAGAAAACTACGCTCTTCAGAGTTCATTTATCATAATTTTAAAACATTGCATTAATAAAAATCACAAGTTTTGGAAGGAAGTCATAGTTTAGGTTTCTAGGTTCTTACAACCCGGCACAACAACAAAAAAAACCCATATATTAATTGAAAAATGCATAAATAATTTTATGCTTATAGAAAAATCGATCTCTAACTCTCTTTCTTTGATTTGTTGCTCCATTGCTAATTGATTTTGTGAAAAACAAAACAAAAAATTTGTTCAGTTTCATGCTTAACAAGTTCAGGCACTAAAGCTTTATTTTCAGAACCAAAATTTTACACTTTATTAACATAAAAAGAATATACCTTCCTATTTCAAAGTCCATTAAGAGATGCAATGAGATTATCATCAATCATCTTTACTTGGTTTAGGTCCTCAATATTATTTGGGTTTCTCCGTCTCTATCATTACAATATCACAAATTTTATTATTAGAATATTTCACCATCTATTATATCGTGATTCATGCGTTGATATGTGCTTAAATCCTGACACGTAACATTTGTGTACATAATTAAAATCGATTTATACAATGATCTGTACATAAATATCAACACGTGACATTTACATATACAATCAAAATAAATCCCGATAAATGACATTTATATACAGAATCAAAATCGATTTATGTATTAAATTGTGTATTAAAAAAAGGGAAAATAAAATATTTTATTAAAATTATTTACCTTTCTTTGTGCTCCTCGAATGACAAATTCGACGGTCTCTTACAAATACTATTTAACCCACTGGTTTGACCATTTTAAAAAAAAAAAATTAGCAGAAGTAAATTAAAAATAAAGCTAAAATAAGGAAGATGAAATTTCAATTTCAATTGTAAAAGAAAATAATAATATCAATACAGATAACGAAAAAAAAAATAGAATGAAGTAATTTACTTGGAATTTTGACCAACAAAAAAGGTTGGTCCACCAGATGGGGAAGAAAATAGAAGGGCAACATCAACTTCACACAATATATTAAGTTCTTTATTTTTCTCCAGAATTCATGTTTTATGCTTTGAATCTTTTGCTTGTCTTGCTTTCAGGTCTTCCACTCTTTGGATTTTTAGTTTTTTTCTTTCCATCTATGTTTTCTATGTGCTTTTTAAAATTCCTTTTTCTGGTGTTCAAAGGAAAAACCATTGGTATTTATATATGTAAATATGAGTTCTAATCATTTATTATGTAATTATTAGGAGAATCTAAGCTTATTTAAACCAATTAAATGCCACATTATTTTCCAGATTTGTTAATGCATTTTTGTTGAATTCAATAACTCAAATTTTGCCAAAAATTTTCGGTTTCTTCTCTTTTTGTACTTTGATGTTTTTCACTTTCCATTTAGAGAGTAAGAAAATTGAAAATAATATACGTGCGATGATGGGACCACATTGGGTGATTTTTTTCTCCCTCCAACTCCCATTTCCATCCCATATTTATTTTAGGATTATATACCTTAATATTTAATTTGATATTAGACCAGATTATATGATTGAATAAATATTTGATAAATATATAGCTACTTAATAGAAAAAGAATTTTAAGTATTAAATTAAATATTAAAATCAAACTCAAATATCAAATTAAAATAAAAAACTTGTACCAAATTTAACATCCTACTAAATAACATATTAACCTATTTATTATATATATTGGAACTCGATCTGCTTAGAATATGATAAACATTCAACTTCAAAATTGATTTCAAAATAATTTTTCCGGCACTCTTAAAATTTTACAAAAATATTTTATGTTACACTCTTCCATCCCAAAAAAAAAAGTCAAAATTCACTTTTGTTATATCATTTTTTAAAAAAATTGGATAAATTACAGATTTAATGACTTATATATGATTTGGAATTATTTTTAGTCATTGAACTTAATGTTATCAATTTGTTACATTTTGGACACTAAGACATCAACTTTGTAACAGTAAATTGACGTGATACATTATGTCACCATTTCGAGAAACAAACTTGTATGAAAAATCATGTTATACTATCCGGCATAAGGAATATAACAGTCGAGAAAAATTTAACATAATAATATCAGAAAATTTTAAGTTATCTTTATGTCTCATAGATGTTAGGCAGCCATCGAGTCGTATCTTCTTGCGTCCCTTTCACTAAGGTTCCCATCAGGGAGTCTTGTCAATTCAATAAGCCACATGTATGTTTTTATCTTCTGGAAGTAATCTTCTTTGATACCCAAGACAAGGTATCTCTCCATTTTAATTTGATAGGTGACATACTAGTCTTTCAATTGATTTTTTCAATCTCGACTAGAGTAAGAATGTGTTAAGATTATCTACTAATATAAGTTGTCTTTACTCATTATAATCCAATCGTGCAATGCTGCTTAATATTACTTGAAACGATAGATAATGTAACACCCTAACCTCGACCTAGATGTTATGGCCGAATCTGAAAGTGTCACATGGTAAGGGTTTTGAAAGCGGAGTTGTCTCATCAGAACCTTTATGTTTTTACTTGAAAACACCATCTAATTAGTCCATTTTCCAAAACTTATTATAGCGAAAGCCTTAAAATCGTTGTATTTTGAAAATGCAGTCGTGTTTTGGAAAAACCTTTGTTTACATATAAATTGTCATTTTTAGAGAAAAGCATTTTGCTTAAGCATGCATCAACAACGTATAAATCCAAAACCGAAAATTATAAAACCAAAAAGTCCGTAGAGTCCCAGAAATTACAAACTCTCAAAAATAATCCTAAAATCATAAATAAACCATAAATAATTAAGTTTTAATAGTTTACGGTCGAGTGGTCACCACTGAGTTTCTGCCGCACGGATCTGCCTAAGTCTGTGGATTACCTGATAAAACAGACAAATAGGAGTGAGTTTACGTTAACTCAAAGTGTAACCCAACATAATTAAGCATGCAGTCAAACAACATCATATACACAATTAGAAATAGATATAGACTTAATTTCAGACTCAGATTTAGATATCAGATTTAGATTCAGATTCAGATTCAGATAGCAGATATGCCAAAATCCTATCCCCTTCCTCTACATACCAACTCCGACCATCCCATCACACCATGTGGGGCTAAAAACACCCACCGATCCCTACACATCACATCATGCAATTAAAGCACATATAAGATAACATGCAGCCAAGCTGCCAGAATATAAGTGATATACGCCGAATAGAACACTTCCTCCATACATATACAAACCCCACCCCAGTCAAAGATACAAAATTATCAGGTATAGTAGAACGGTTTAAACATGATCAACATGTTTATATACAGATAACAGTATGGGCAGGCATACATTTAGTATATTACTTAAATCAGTCTATCAGAATATCATAACATTCAACATAGGGTTTAAACAGCCCTTACCAACCCCACGATAAGCCCACAGTCAATCGGAGCGACCTGTGCAATCCTAGGGAAAATTTCACAATTATGGGCCACATGCCCGTGTGGTTTGCTCATGTAGGCCCACACGCCCATATTTGGCCTTGCCCGTGTGGCCCACACACCTATATTTGGCCTTGCCCGTATGACCCACACGGCCTAGCCCAGAACCCACATGCCCTTGTGGAATGCCTGTGTGGGCCCACACGCCTAACTTGGCCTGGCTCGTGTGGCCCACACGGCTACACTCAAGTCACCACACAGTTGTGTCTTGCGCATAGCCATGTCTCGTACACGGGCGACCACACGCCCGTGTGGCGTCGACAGTGCAATTTGTTGGCTATTGCCGAAAACTCATTTTCTGCATTTCGGGTACACACCTGGTATCGATTTGATGTGAAAACACACACGAGCCTTTCAAAACCTAAAAACAAAGTTTCCAATCCTATTAGCAACCAAACCACAAGTTTAAAATGATACCCAAACACACAAAACTGGCTTACTACTAACGAAACGATCCCCACCTCGAATTAAGCCACTGAAATAAGGTTTTCTACCTCACAACCTTCTCTTGATCACAAAATCCACCAATTAATACCACCACCTAACATCACTAAAACCGAACCATAAGAAACCGTAATAATGACGAAAGAACGCGAGATTCACGAATCAATTCAAAGGAACAAAAAAGGTTTACCGAAAAGAAAAAGAAAACGTCAGAAGATGGGAAGAAAAGATTTAACGTCAAAAATTTTGGGGATTTTCTTAGAAGTGAGAGAAAAACAAAAAGATGAAAAGAAAAGAAAAGAAAAAGATAATATCCAGATATGACACAAATCCCTTGATTTTCTCCCACTAACCCACCACCTTAGACTTCCAATACAACCGAAATACTAACAGTCAACTGAGCAAAAAAAAAAATACCCATGCTCACTCCGAGTTTTAAACACAAGACCTCCAATACACCAACTCCCTTACCACTTGAACCAACAAACTTATTCTAATATGAATTTACTGACAATTTAACATAAGCCAATTGAACAAAGATAAGGCTTGATTCCAAAATCACAAAATTAGCAAGGGTGAGACTCAAACCCAAGACGTCTCACACACACTCAGAACACTTACCCACTGAAGCAAATACACAAATTTGTCAACTACCCAAAAAAATAGAAATAAGAAAGTTAGGGCGTTACAGATAATCAGTAAGCCAATATTTGCTTTCATTTTGCTTTCCGTACAAAAACGTTGAGGATAATATACAAAATATATTGTAGATTTTATAAACCCAAATTATTTGAAAAATTACGAGTACATTGGTTTTATTAAACCAATTTGAGGGTAGTATACACTAAAGGCACTAGATTCCAATCGTCTTGACGACCCTTAAATTTTGTATCATTGATTCAAGCTCAAGTGTCAAAGATCCTTAAATCAAAATCAAATTTTCAAGTACGTACCACTCCGAACCCGTTTTCAAGATCAGATCTTGGCGATCCTAAAGCAAATAATATTAACCCAAAATTAAGTTTGGATGACCTTTGGATTAATTTCAATAAAGAACCGAACATATTTTCAAACATTTGAAGTTTACCACATCAATCAAATATTAAATTTAAACAACTTTTGAATTGAAGCTTCACTAGGGAGGGTCAATTTTTTTTTACCAGCCTTCGTCATCTATTAATCAAAAGATGTTAGCTTATTGAATTAAAGATGAGCCAGGAAATTTAAAAGCCCATTCAAGGACATATTATTCAAGAACATATTTAGATGGCACATATTTGATAAAGAAAACTATACTCTTATGAGTTCATTTATCATAATTTTAAAACATTGCATTAACAAAAATCACAAGTTTTGGAAGGAAGTCATAGTTTAAGTTTCCAGGTTCTCATTTCCCTGCACAACAACAAAAAAGAAACCCATGTTTTAGGTATTTTACTTATAGTTGAAAATGCATAATTAATTTCATGCTTATTGAAAACCCAACCTCTAATTCTCTTTCTCTGATTTGCTGCTCCATTGCTAATTGATTCTGTGAAAAACAAAAATTAAAATTTGTTCAGTTTCATGCTAAACAAGTTCAAGCATTGAAACTTCATTATCAGAACCAAAATTTTAATACATATTAAAAACAAAGAATGTACCCTCCTGCTTCTGAGTCCATTAAGAGATGCAATAAGATGATCCTCCATCATCTTTATTTGGTTTAGGTCCTCAACATTATTTGGGTTTCTCCAGTCTCTATCATTACAATATCACAAATTTTATTATTAGAATATTTCATCATCTATTACATCGCGATTCAAGTGTTGATATGTGCTTAAATCTTGACACGTAACATTTGTGTACATAATTAAAATCGATCCATACAATGATCTGCACATAAATATCAACACATGACATGTATATATACAATCAAAATAAATCCCGATAAATGACATTTATATACAGAATCAAAATCAATTTATGTATTAAATTGTGCATCAATCTCGACACTTGACATTTACATAGAGAATCAAAATAAACCTAGACACGTGATATTTATATACACAATTAAAATAATTTTCAACATGTGATATTTTCACACACAATCAAAATCATTTTATGCATCAATCTAAGTGTAAATATTGACACGTGACATTTGCATACACAATCAAAATTAATTAATATGTTGATCCATGCATAGATATCGACATATAATATTTACGTGCAGAGCAAAAATAAATCTCAAGACGTGACATTAACATACACAAATCAAAATCGTTAAATACTAGAATATTTCAAACCTTAGTATCTTGCTCTTTTCCACAAGTTTATCCTTTAGCTCTTGCAGCTCATCTTCGTACAACTAGAGCAAAATAAAATAAAATAAAATAAAAAATATAGATTTAAAAACCAATAAAAAAGAGAAAAAAGAATTATTATTTTTTCAACTTTAGGGAACCCATTTACCTTGAGGGTATCAGCATTTGTGGCATGGGGCAAGCTTAATAGATCAAACTCTGACTCCGAATTTTCATAAATTTTCTTCAACATCTTCATTTTTAAAAATTAATTTTAATTGTTAAAAATAAAATTTTCATTCTTATTTTTAATTTCAAAAAAATCGCTATATTAGTGTCGGAACATACCTCTATTGTATAGGCCCTCCTGGTGAAAAAAAAATTAGCTATTGATTTTTTAAAAAACAAAAAAATGGAAAATACAATATTTTATAAGCATGTTTTACCTTTCCTCGCGCTCCTCGAATGACATATTCGACAATCTCTTAAGAATACTACTTAAACCACTGGTTTGACCATTTAAAAAAAATTAGAAAAGGAAATAAGAAATAAAGCTAAAATAAGGAAGATGAAATTGAAATTTTAATTGTAAAAGAAAATAATAACATCAATACAGATAATGAAAAAAAATAGAATGAAGTAATTTACGTGGAATTTTGACCAACAAAAAGGGTTGGTCTACCAGATGGGGAAGAAAATAGAAGGGCAACATCAACTTCACACAATATATTAAGTTCTTTAGCTTTCTTCAGAATTCCTGTTTTACGCTTCGAATATTTTGCTTGTCTTGCTTTCAAGTCTTCCAATCTTCGGATTTTTAATTTTTTTCTTCCCATCTCTGTTTTCTATGTGCTTTTTTAAATCCTTTTTTCTGGTTTTCAAAGGAAAAACCAATGGTATTTATATATGTAAATATGAGTTGTAATCATTTATTATGTAATTATTAGGAGAACCTAAGCTTATTTAAACCAATTAAATGCCACATTATTTTCTAGATTTGTTAATGCTTTTTTGTTGAATTCAATAACCCAAATTTTACCAAAAAATTTCAATTTCTTCTCTTTTTGTACTTTGATGTTTTTCACTTTCCATATAGAGAATAAGAAAATTGAAAATAACATATGCGCGATGATAGTGATTTTTTCTCCTCCAACTCCCATTTCCATCCCATATTTATTTTAGGTTTATATTCCTAAATATTTAATTTGATACTAGATCAAATTATACGATTGAATAAATATTTGATAAATATATAGCTACTTAATAAAAAATTTTCAAATATTAAATTAAACATTAAAATTAAACTCAAATATCAAATTAGAATAAAAAAAAACTTGTACCCTATTAAATCACATATTAAACTATTTATTAGATATATATTTGAACTCGATTTCTTCAAATATAATACAACATTCAACTTCAAAATTGATTTCAAAATATTTTCTCCGGCACTCTTAAAATTTTACAAAATATTTTATGTTAAACTCTTCCATCCCAATTTAAAATTGGATGAATTACATATTTAATCACTTGTATATAATTTGAATTACTTTTTAGTCACTAAACTTCAATATGTTAAGATATGATTACTAATGTTATCAATTTGTTACATTTTGGAAACTAAGATGTCAACACGTTGTAACAGAAAACTAACGATCACCATTTCAAGAAATAAACTTGTATGCAATATCATGTTAAAGTGTCCGGCATGAGGAATATAACAGTCGAAAAAAAATTATCACAACAATTCCAGAAAATTGTAAGTTATCTTTATGTCTCGTAGAAGTCGGGCAGCCATCCAACCATATCTTCTTATATACCATTCACTAAGCTTCCCATCAGGGAGTCTCGTCACCGGGAGATATAATCAACCGAAGAGCCACTTTTAGTCTTGTTAACTTGGTGGTCAATTCCCCAATCCGTTTTCTCCTGCTTCTCTGTGCTAACAGCATTGTCTGCCGTAACAGGTGGAGGCTTTAGTCCCATAGTGAAGAGTTGAATACTCGGATGTTGGTACTTACTGTCCATCTGCATGAAAAAACTATGAGTTCCGAAACAAACAAAGTTAGAAGAATCTCTCATCTGAAGCTCAAACCTGTCGATAGAATCAAGAATAGAAGAGTTTTGACATGTTTCGCTAGAAAATAAAAAAGGGAGGGGGGGGGTTCCTTGAATTGGTCATCAGAATATCAATACACATTTATTAACCAAAAATGATCGTGCCGGCTGTTCACAGCGGTGGTCTCTGAGTTGACATCAAGAACGACAGAAAATAAATCTTGTGCGTTTCATTTCAAATTTAAAAAGTGGATAAATTGTGTACCTTGGCTTTTGAGACAATCTTCACTTCAAAGAACTTTTTCCAGGTCAGAAGCATCTGCTCGTGGATACTAGTAGAACGGTTATCATGACCCAACTAAACAAAACGTTTAAAAGCAACAATGAGTTCCATCGCTGAATAAATCAATTTCAAACAGAAAATCAGAAAAGGTATCATACCATAATTGTGGTTTTGGGGCCTGATAATGCGATTATTGTCTGCAATAAAGGTCCCACGAGATGCTCCGCGTAAACTTTAAAAGGCAAAATCAGTACACCACATTTGCAACTATTCCACAAAAAGCTTTATGTTACTACAAGAATATATGCATCTGGAGAACTTACAACATCTGTACCAATAACGTAGTCAAATGGTGGACCAACAGCTTTTATATGATCTTCATTTCCCCAGTCCAACTCCACGACCTTAATTGATCCAAATGAATCTAAAAATAATCATGCTACCAATGTGAGATAAAGAGTACAACCTGTCATTAATTTCTACAATAGCATTGCCAGGTAATGGTCAAATAATTCCGCTATTACTTAAGCCAAATTGTTCAGTCAAGATTCGTTATGGCACATTGGTGGCAAAAGAAAAAATATATAAGAAAAATGAATCGTGTAAACTAAATTAGAAGAGCTGAAAAAAGGGCACCTGAACAAGAATTCATCTGCAATATCCTAGAAGTATTGCATTCTACATTTCTCCTCAACAGTGGCACAACCTCGATTTGGTCTGTAGAAACTACATCACATCCCAGCAATGCCATTCCTGGAAATCAAAGTGGAGTCAGATTAAGCACAGTCCGAACAAATAAAGCAGAATCATAAAAGACCTCCCCTATAAATATACCCTGACCATAAGTGTTAAATGAATAGAATTAAAAACTCCCCAAACCCCGCTACTCCACAACCTGCTCCAAGTTCGATAACGCGCTTTCCTTTAAGTTTAGACGGGGCAAACCTTCCCTTTCTGCAATTCTTTTCCTAAACAATGAAAGAATTTTGCACCATGAATTTCAATACAGAAGAATAGTTGGAAAACTTTTAAAAATACTTTTTGTGGTGTAAAAACCGTGAGACTTTCGGGTCAAAACAAGCAAAACCTTCTACACTGGGCACAATTTTTCACAATTGGTACTACCGTACTAGAGCTATATCGCCAACATGAAATGTGCAAGCTAAGTGCTGTACCATCGGAAATATGGGTATTTAACAATCAACATCAACTTAAACTCAACTAAAAAAAAGGCCTCAGCATCAACAACTTGAATATCACTAAAATAGTTAAAGAGCCACAATAAAGATTAAAATGAATACCAGAAATTTGGCAAACACCATTGATGTGTCCCAAACTGTTGTTCCTAAATGTTTGGAATTAGGATCCTACCACAATTGTAGGAAAATTTAAGGAGACAATACGATAACTACAACTAAAAACCTCAAAAAAGAAAAAAAAAAGTACTGCACAAGAGAAAATAAGAAATATTACCTGAGAGAAGTGTAGTTGACGACCCAATACTTCAAAAGTGACTACAGATGTACTTGGAGAATTCAACCTAACACAAAACATTAGCACTATATTTAAAAATAAAAAAAAATCCCAAAATTTCTTTTTATTACAACAAATTGCAGGAAACTAATGATGAATGGTATTTTTACCTTTCAGCCTCCATTTGATCGACGATAAGCAAAATCCCAAGATTCGAACTTTTAACTCAAGAGAATCTGAAACTTCCAAATGCTTGTTATTAACTATATTAGTTCTTCAATCCTCGCTTACCGTATGAATCAAAGTTCCTTTCTTTCTGGGTGCGTGAGACTTTGAGTTTCAGACTGCTGTGCAATGAAAATCGTAAGCCTTTCCCCTTTCACTCCATGGTTATGGATGGGGCTGGTTTTAGCCAATCCCAGGCTAAATCAGCCCACTCATTCAACAAAGAAACAATTGGGGTTCCTTATGGCCCATGGAATTTGTGATCTAAAAGGTGACAGCCCATAGCTTTACTTTGTCACTAAAACTAAAGTAATTGCAACATATGTTCACAAATTATAATCTTGATTTTAAAATGATTTTTAAACTTTAAAAAAATAATTTATTCATAAAGTATTAGCATCTTATCAATAAAAACTTTTCATCTCTCTAGCAATCAGCAGATATATTGAATGTTACCTTGAGTATGGTATAAAACATATTCAAAATTTATGAATCAAAATTTAAACGTATGTAGTTATTGCATCACTCAAAATTTAAAGATAATTTTTAAGATTGAATAAAAAATGAAGTTCCACATTTTGTGTCAAAACTTGAGCTTCTTATGATTTGAGCTTAGTTATACCTCAACGCAATGAACTAATAGAATTTTTTTTTTCTTTTGCCCATTCTATTTCTATACGCAAAATATAGCAATAGATAAGATAGGTATCTACCATTGCTAAACAAAACATTCAATTACCACATAAATATTATCATATAGTTTGAGTAGCATGCATTTAAGTATCATGCTAATCACATAATGTATTATTATTGATACTGGTAACACAAGGAGAAGAAGGTAAAGGAGGTAGGTCCAGTTCACTTGTACAAGGGAGAAAGTTGCTAATGGAAAAGTAGAAGGAATAAAGATAGGAGAGTAAAACTAACTTCAGGACAAGAGGATTAAGAATAAGATCCTTCTTCTCTCGTACGCTTATGTAACATCCCTCACTTCACCCGATCGTTGGGTTTGATCTACAGAATGCTACAATCGTTGTCGGAGCAACTTCGGTTGAATAACATGTAATGTAAACATAAATCATACAAACACAACCAATACAGATCATAAGTCATCATATACAACCTTTCTCGGGTCTATATGAGCTAGTATGCTCTAGAATTCACCCGAAATCTCATTAAGACTAATTTGCAACATTTTCAAAATTTCAAAATGATGTCGCGATGTGAGGGGTTCCTCATTACGCCTTGGCCCAAAACCCAGATCTCGTCGCAACGACCATTGCTTGACATTATGATGTTAGCTTTGTTTTTGGCACAAAATAAGCTTTTTGGTACATACGTCAACCAAATCATTATTCACATTTGGTGCACTTAGCATAAGATTCCACCTTCATAAAACATGCCATAATACATAACAAAGAACCCACATCATTTCAATTTAATATATCCAACATGTATTCATTTGAGCAACAAAACATAATAAATTTGCTTAATCAATTCAATATAATCATCAATGAGTTCTAACATATCTTACCATCACATTTACTACCTCATCTCATACTCATCTTATAATTTTAAATGTCAAACACAAAGTCACACAAGTTACCAAAACATAGATTTTCACATTTGAGCATTAACACTTCATGATTCAAATATTAACCAAGTCCAAAATAACTATTCATCCAAAGTAAACTCATATAAATATAACACCTATATACATGCCACATAACTGGACTTTAGAACATTTAAAAGATTACCAAATTAACAATGAGATAGTGTGAGCTTCTTGACGACCCGCTTGACACGTTCTACAAGTTACCAATCTATAAAGAAAGGGAGAACAATAAGGTAAGCATATCAAATGCTTAGTAAGTTCATAGGTGTTAAACCATAACTTATCTCAATAATAATTTAATACGATAAGCTACCAACTTGACAAGTTTATTGATCGGCTGTTTAATGTCACAGTAATAATGTGAAAATGTACACTATCGATACAAGTATAGTAGACAGATGTGAATCTGTTAGATATCAATCCCACAGGGATGGTTGTCTTTTATCTATTAATATCGATGCAATAACTAAATAGAAACGAGATAAATTGTGAGGATAGTTGTTGAAGCAATAACTTGAAAATAATAATATAAAATATGATAATGAGGAACTGGGATCCCCAACATGAATCTTCAGCAGAATACTAAGTGCTCACAAGGTATAAAAGGATATGTGATTGTTGAGGCAATAAATTTCATTTGTATATCTTACCAAGCGTCACTTTTCTATTTAATCTGAGACTTAAACATGCACATTAACCCCAACTTTTGATGATGTCAATATAGTACTATTAAGAGCAAGTGGACTAAATTCATCTAATCCTCACTTAACTTCCGTTGTAATGCTTGTTGGCTCGAACTGTCACTGCACTTTCTAGTTTCAGTGACTGCAATAACACTTCTATGTTAAGAAATATTCAAACCCCAAGATTAAACAATAAAAGCAAGATTGAATAAGAAAGCATTTAACCAAGAGTTCATGTGTACTTCCATAAAAATAGAAAACAAAGAGTAATCACCAGCATTTAGAAAGAAATAAGAAAGGATCGAGTGGAGAATACTATTCCTAGACAACTTGACTGAATCTCTTTATTCCCTCTTGTCTCGCACTTAAGTCTCCTCATCAGAAGCTAATCTGCATCAATTTTCACGTTGGCTCACCTGTGAGAGGCTTAAGCTGCCATAACTGCAAGCTTCAAGGTAGGATAAAGAAGATGATAGTTAAGAAAAAGCTCTCCTCATTTATTTCTTCTCACGTCAACCTTTTATGTCCTCCTCCAATAGTACAAGTGTGTTTTCCTCAGAATTATTCTGTCCTTGTACGTATAGGTTGGTTATACCAGACTGGATAGCTCACACATTTCTAGTTCTTATCCAGACAACTGTCAGATGCGGCGATAATTCTGGACACAATCTGGAATTACCTCATACAGCAACATTAATGCAAAAAGATAGCAAAATTAAGGATAAAATAGGCTAGGATTCACTGAGTTGTAAAATGCAATTTACTAAACTGAAAATGCTAAAATATATGCTAAGGATAACTACATGGGAACAATTTAACCAATAAGTAATGAGGAAAACCTATGTTCTTCCTATTGCTATCATTTGCCTAAACATGGAAACCACAATTCAACAAGGTGAGTTGAACGTATTTCGTATCATATACTTCATTCAAACATGCAATATTCCAATCTACTTATAATCAAGATTTTAGTGTCATTCATGTAATCAAACAACATTTAATCAAATTTAATATAAAAATTTATACCATTTCACCTATTTATCAATAATACATCCAATTTCAATATAAATGACAATCATTATTTTGTTTTATTGTTTGAATTCTGAATCGAATTTATAGATTTTCCACATTTCCATATTGACCCTCTGAGCTTGTATATTCGATTCACATGGTCTTTCGTATGCTATCGATATTCATATATCGTAAATCAGCTTTGTATTACCAAGTCACATTATCAATCCAATTTATATATCATTTATCAAATATCACATTTTATATCCCTATTAACCAGACTTGGACTCAAACCGATACATGGATCTAACTAACACACCAATTTGGCACTCAGTGCCTCATCAGACAATCTGAAGTAAATAGTTTGCCCCTCGCACTCATCAGTATAACCAAAATAAAAGTTGTGCCTAGCACTCATCGACACGTAGTGAAAATAACCCGTACTCAATCTATCGTATGGCATGATAACTATATCTAACTCTTTCCAAATAGTTAATAGGGTAATCAATAATCCAATTTCATTATAGGTTCAACTCTCATTTTATTGATTTCAATATCACCAATTCATTAATCAAGTTATCATGTCATACATATAGTATAATTTATCTCAATTTCAAGCCAATTTCGTAATTTCACCAAGTTATATTATTTTCAATTTTATTCAATTTAGTCCTCTCTCTTGATAATCATTCACAAACATACTAATAAAATTCGATCAGTCATAATCAACTACCAATTCATTAAATAACTCAATTTATTAGTCAATTTATTGTTTTTTTTATGATTTAGTCCATATCTCACCTTTTGTACCTGTAACCCCTATAACCCCTCTCCATTGTTGGATTAGGGTTAGGAGCATTATTAACAAATAAAACAATTAATTCAATCATAATCAACATATAAACTAACTAAAAATATTATAATATGTGTAATGCCCCAAAATTTATATTTCTACTTCTGCAATTATTTGACACAAGTGTGTAACTACTTTAGTGGTTAAGTGTTCTGGGTGTGTGTGTGAGGTCCCAAGTTCAAGCCTTGTCTTGTGAAAATTTTGGTATTTTTCTAAAATAAAGCATTGACCTTGATCAATAGGCTTTTGTTTGGTTGGTTGTAAAAACATATCAAAATGGGCCTGCTGGTCTGGTGGTTAAGATGTGTGTTGGTGTATTGGGGGCCTGGGAATGTGTGTGTTAGTGGGTTAGTGGGAGAAAAAGAGGGGATTGGGATATTTTAATTTTATTCTTTTTTTCAAAATTTTTCATATTTCAAAAAAAAAAATTGACGTTCTTTCCTTCTTCCTATTACCGAATTTCTGTCCTCCCTTTTTTCTACTTTTTTTTTACTCATCTTCTGAATCCACCTCGATTTTTTGCGCAACGTTACTGTTTGGTTTGGTAAGTGATTTTATTTTGTTAGTACTTAACGTTTCGGCTACATGATTAACGAAAGGGTTGTTTTGGCTACCCTCGTTTTCGGTGAAAGGCAAGGACCGCCTGGGGTTCCGTTGGTCAATTAAGTTTTCGAGGCTACTATTCGTTCTAAAGTAAGTGATGAATGGGTTTTTTGAACCGTTTTCAATGTTACAGTTTTAGAATAATTACAAATTAGGACTGATTGTGGGGCTTGGTTGTCGATTATAGGTGCTAGTGATCTCGATAGTGCTTTTGCGTCAAAAAAAAGACTAGGTGTGTACCCAAAATGCAAAAAATGTGATTCAGCGAAAAGCTGAAAAAGTATTTAACGGGCGTGTGGTTGCCCTTGTGGTAGGCCATGTGATGAAAGTCGGGCATGTGATCGACGAGCCAAGCCATCCACATATGACACGGTCGTGTGATGGCCAGGTAGGCCGTGTGCGACACACGGGCTATATCGATTGGGGCCGTGTAGGCCACAAGGGCGTCTGGGCCCACACGGGCATGTGAGATTTTGGGTCAGGCCGAGTGATCCACACGGCCAAGGCCAATTGGATCGTGTAGGCCACACGGGTGTGTGAGCCCACACGAGCAAGCCATACGGACGTGTGAGCCCATGTTTCTGAAAAGTTTCTTAAGGTTACACGGGTCGCCCAAGTTGTCTGTGAACCTATTATAAGGTTGGTAAGCATTACTTAGACCCCTAGTTGTGTGAACTGTTTGTATGTAAACTGAACTGAGCAAGTATACTAATTTGAATGTATGGACTGTAATTGCATATAGCATGACATCTTTTGTATGTTGCATTATATCGGGGTGGGCTATTGTTATTTGGAAGAAGTATCTGAAAAGCTATCAAGCCTGTTATCTGGCAGCTTTATTGCAAATTTATAATTATGTACTGCATTTCGGTATAGCATGGTGTATAGGGATGGGTGGGTTGATTTAATCCCCACATGGTGTGTAGGGATGGACGGAGATGGTGTGTAAAGGCTGGTGGGTAAGATTCTGATTTTCTGTTATTGCATACTGTATCTGATTGAGCTAAGGCCCAAATTTAATCTGTAATGGGCTCAGGCTCAACGTACATCTGACTGTATTCTGATATGTATCTGTATACATGTTTCTGTGGGGATCATACTGAGTTTGTGAAAACTCATCCTTTCTGTTTAATTTGTACAAGTAATCTTCAGACTTGATGGATCAGTGCAGCGGAGGACTCGACGGTGACCACACGTAAATTTTAGAATGTTTTTCTCAAATTTTTAGATTTTATTACTTAGTTGGGGTTTTAATTTATTTTATGGACTTTGGACTGTCTGGCTTTAAGTTTTCGGTTTCTTAATTATTTTACGATTTATTACTGTTATGCTTGATAAAACTCGATTTTCATTAAGATCAAATGGTACCTTTTAAAATAAGTGTTTTCCAAAGCTTCCGCTAAAAGATATGATTTTAGACATAACGAATAACATGTGTTTTACCTCGAACTAAGGTAAAAGCTAATTTAACTGGAACAGTTTTTACTCAATAAACTCGTTTTTGACTTCTATCCCACGTGACATCACCAGATTCGGCCATAACGTCTAGGCTAGGTTTGGGGGTGTTACATTTAGTTGTATCAGAGTCAGGTTGCAAAACTCGGCTGTGGATTTGGGTTTTAAAAATTTGGTTTTAAGAAATGTTCTTTTAAAATGGCTTGAAATATTTTTTATCGGGTCTGTGGTACACCGAGTCTCCAACGCCGATCCTGTAAATGTTCTGAAAACTCTGATAAGTTTTTGAAAATATGATTAGTATATTCTGAAACTACTATAGGTAGTATACCGTACTGAAAACATTGTAGATAGTATATACTAAAAACAGTAGCGAAACTAAAAACAGTAGTAAGACTACGATCGTGATAAAAAACTCTAAACTTCTAATACTATCTTGCATAAAATATCTGTTAATAAATATCAAAATTGTAACTGATTCACAAAATTATTAATGTAGATAAACTTTGAATCAACGATGAGTGCACGAGGTATCCGTGAACGGGATACTAGAGGCCGTGAAAGCGGCCGTAGGGGGCTCAAGCTGAGTCCTCGTCGTTAGGTAGCATGTCAAATCTGGATATGCGCGAGACGCTGGTTTCACCTGCTATGGAAACTGGGTCTTATGATCACACAATCGGGGACGACGTATTGTCCCAGGCTATGTTAAGGATTTTGGAAAGGGTCGCTGGGCTCAATGCTGGATCTGGGGGCCAAGGGTCAGTTACGGAATGACTCCAGTCTAATGGGGCTGAGCTATTCCGGGGTGTTATTGGAGTTACCCCTAACTTGGCTGAGTACTGGATAGAGGCCACGGAAAGAATCATGGATGATCTGGACTTTACCCCTGAACATAAATTGAAAAGGGTTGTTTCCTTGCTTTGCGATGAAGCATACCAATGGTGGCTGACTGTTAAAGAGGGCACTCAGCCCGAACGATTGACATGGGACTTCTATAAGTCTGCTTTCCGAGGTAAATATATGGGGGCAAGCTACATCGATGCTAGGAGACGTTAGTTTCTGAATCTTACGCAAGGGGATTGTTTAGTGGCGGAGTATGAAGCAGAGTTTCTGAGATTAAGCCACTATGCGCGAGGCATAATGACAATTGAATATGAATTTTGTGTCCACTTCGAGGATGGACTAAGGGACAATTTGAGAGTTTTGATAGCTCCGCAGAGGGAGCGTGACTTTTCGGCACTAGTAAAGAAGGCAAAGATCGCCGAATAGGTAAAGCGCGCTGAGTACCAAAATTGGGATAAGGAGAGATGCAAGAATAAGAGGGATTTGGAGCCCTCGAGTTCTACGATGAGGCCTAAGAAAAAGGCTAGATTTGATGGGCTAGTTAGAGTTGGGCCTCTATTGCACCTACTGGGATATTGCCTTATGGGCATTATGGTAAATGCCATCCGGGCGAATGTAAGAGGACAACTGGAGCATGTTTGAGATGTGGTCTACTAAGCACCGCATTCAAGAGTGTCCGTTGAGGGTCGATCAAATACAAGCTCCGAGTTCTGGTACTGCACAGCCGTCGAGGGTAGTTCAGTAGCCATCGAGGTGCTATGGTCAGGCTAGGGGTGGTAACAGTATGAGCCATGGACAGAGAGCATCGGGTAGAGGTGCTAGACAAACTAAGGAGAGGCAGCCCGCTCTTGTTTATACTACTCATCAATGAGAGGACAGAGATGCTCCAGATATCATCACGGGTACATTTTTAATTTATAATGTACCTTACCTTGCACTAATAGACATAGGCTCTACACACTTTTATGTAGCTAGTATTGTGTCTGAAACTTTAGGGAATCCGGTTGAGAATACTTCTAGTGAGGTGACTGTTGTGAGTCCTTTGGGACAATCTATCCGGGTTAGTAGACTGTGTAGAGACATTCCGTTAAAGGTCTAAGGGACAGTATTTTTGGCTGATCTGATGGAGCTTTTGCTCGGAGAGTTTAATTTAATTTTAGGGATGAACTGGTTGGTCAAGCATCGAGTAAGTCTGAATTATAAAATTAAGAGGGTCATGTTGAAAACTGAGGAGAATGAAAAGGTAGTTGGGATTAGAGAATGTCGAGATTTTCTGTCTAATGTGATCTCTACATTGGTGGCGGAAAAGTTGGTCCGAAAAGGATGTGAGGTATTTCTAGCCTATGTAAGTGTTTTTGATTATGGGGATTCTTCTATAAAGGATATCAGAACTGTAAGGGATTTTTCGAATGTTTTTTTTAGGAGCTACTGGGTTTGTCTTCGAATTGAGTGGTGGAATTTGGGATCAAACTTATTTCGAGTACAATTCCGGTGTCTATCACCTTCTACCGGATGGCACCGAAAGAGTTTACGGAGCTCAAGGCTCGGATTCAGGAGTTGTTGGATCATAGGTTCATTCGTCCCAGTGTGTCTCCATGTGGAGCACCTGTGTTGTTTGTAAAAAAGAAAGATGGGACAATGAGGATGTGTATCGACTACCGACAACTGAACAAGCTAATGATTAAGAATATGTACCCACTTTCGAGGATTGATGATTTATTTGACCAGTTCAGAGGGGCTTCTATGTTTTCCAAGATCGATCTATGTTCGGGTTATCATCAATTAAGGGTTAAGGAGGCTGATGTGTATAAGACGACATTTAGGACTCGTTATGGTCACTACGAGTTCCTAGTGTTACCCTTTGGATTAACTAATGCACCAGCAACATTTATGGATTTGATGAACCGAGTGGTTCCAGCCCTATCTGGATCAGTTTGTAGTTGTGTTCATCGATGATATCTTGGTGTATTCTAAGTCTAAAGACAAACATGATGAGTATCTGAAAGTGGTACTACAGATTCTTTATGAGAAATAGCTATATGTGAAGTTCAGCAAGTGTGAGTTTTGGCTTCGAGAAGTAACATTTTTGAGACATGTGGTTTCTACTGAGGGGATACGAGTTGATCCTCGTAAGATTGAGGCAATGTTGGATTGGAAATGGCCGAAGAATGTGTTTGAGATCCGCAACTTTCTAGGGTTAGAGGGTTACTATCAACGCTTTGTAGAAGGGTTCTTCTTGATCGCAGGCCTATTAACTAAACTTTTGCGTAAGGGAGTTCCTTTTGTGTGGATTGATGCACAGTAAGAGAGTTTTGAGAAGCTCAAGACTGTGTTGACCGTGGCCCCTATTCTAATACAATCGGAGTCTGGAAAGGAGTTCACCATTTATAGTGATGTGTCACACGTCGATTTGGGATGTGTATTGATGCAGGAGGGTAAGGTGGTAGCATACGCGTCTCGTTAGCCTAAGACTCATGAGGTGAATTATCCGATGCATAACTTGGAATTGGTTGTGGTAGTTTTCGCACTGAAAATCTAGAGACATTATTTGTATGGTGAGAAGTGTGTCATCTACATTGATCATAAGAGCCTTAAATATCTCCTCACTTAGAAGGAGCTGAATCTTAGGCAGCGTAGATAGATCGAGCTACTTAAAGATTACGAGTGCACCATCGAGTACCATCCTGGCAAGGCCAATGTGGTGGTCGATACTTTGAGCTGTAGGGTTATGACTGATCTGAAGGCGATGTTTGCTCACCTTAGTCTATTTGATAATGGTAGCTTATTAGCCAAGCTTCAGGTTAAGCCGACATGGATTGAGTAGATTAAGGGTAAACAGTTGGAGGATGAGTCTTTGGGTCTTCGGTTTCAACAGATTGAGAGTGGTAGTACTGCGAATTTTGGGTTGAACTCGGAGGGTGTGTTGTGTTTTCGAGGGTAGATATGTGTGCCGAATGATTCTGATCTAAGGCAGCCTATACTAAGAGAGGCGCATAGTAGCCCTTATACTATGCATCCTAGTAGGAACAAGATGTACCGAGATCTCCATGAGTTGTACTAGTGGCCAGGACTGAAACGGGAATTTACCAATTTTGTGGCTAGATGTCTGACATGTCAGCAGGTTAAAGCTGAGCACCAATTGCCTTCGGGTTTGCTGTAGCCAATTAAGATTCCCCTTTAGAAGTTGAAACGTGTAACGATGGACTTCGTTAGTGGGTTACCCTTAACACCCACTAAGAAGGACTCTGTTTGGGTCATCGTGGATCGATTGACCAAGTCAACGCACTTCATACCAATTTGTACTGATTATTCTCTACAGAAGTTGGTGAAGTTTTATATTTTCGAGATAGTGAGACTGCATGGGGTACCGGTTTCTATTATCTCTGATAGGGATCCTCGCTTCATGTTATGATTTTGGGGAAAGTCGCATGAGGCTTTGGGTTCAAGACTGGACTTCAGTCCTACATTCTATCCTCAGACCGATGGTCAATCTAAGAGGGTGATTTAGATACTGGAGGATATGTTGAGGAGCTATGTGATTGATTTTCGAGGCAGTTGGGAGGACTATCTGCCTTTAGCCGAGTTCGCCTATAATAATAGCTTCCAGTCTAGCATCTAGAGCGTCGCACTCCTTTATGCTGGACTGAGTTGCGCGAACAACGTATTCTAGGTCTTGAGTTGGTCTCCTAGATTGAGGAGAAGGTTCGACTGATTAGGGATTGTTTGAAGGTAGCTTTTGACAAACAGAAGTCTTATGCCGATCTGAAAAGATGTGGGATTGAGTATTCTGTGGGAGACTTTGTATTTCTGAAGGTCTCGCCATGAAAAAAGGTTCTGAGGTTTGAACGTAAGGGCAAGTTGAGCCCTAGGTTTATTGGGCTGTACCGGATTCTGAAGCGAGTGAAACCGGTCACTTATCAATTAGAGCTACCTCCGGAGTTGGATTGTATTCATGATGTGTTTCACGTCTCGATATTGAGGCACTACCACTCTGATCCCATGTATATCGTTCCTATTGAGGAAATTAAGGTTCGGCCAGATCTGACCTTTGAGGAGAAGCCAATTCAGATTCTGAATCGCGAAGTTAAGGTTCTCAGAAGGAAATCTATTCCTTTAGTGAATGTGCTGTAGCAAAATCATAGCACTGAAGATGCTACGTGGGAGCTTGAGAATGCGATGCGTCAGCAGTATCCTCATATATTCTGATCAGGTAAATTTCGAGGATGAAATTTTTTTAGGGGGTAGAGTTGTAACGCCCCAAATTTTATATTTATGCTTCTGAATTAATTGGCACAAGTGTGTATCTGCTTCAGTGGTTAAGTGTTCTGGGTGTGTGTTAGAGGTCCCAAGTTTAAGCCTTGTCTTGGGAAAATTTTGGTATTTTCTAAAATAAAGCCTTGACCTTGATCAATAGGCTTTTGTTTGGTTGGTTGTAAAAACATATCAGAATAGGCCTACTAGTCTGGTGGTTAAGATGTATGTTGGTGTGTTGGGGGCTTGAAGTTCGAATCCCTGTGAGAGCGTGGGGGTATATTTTTGCTCGTTTGACCGAGAGAGTTTCGGTCAAACAAGAATTCTGAGAATGTGTGTGTTAGTGGGTTAATGGAAGAAAAATAGGGGATTGGGAAATTTTAATTTTATTCTTTTTTCAAAATTTTTCCTGTTTCAAAAGAAAATTGACATTCTTCCCTTCTTTCCATTGTCGAATTTCTACCTTCCCTTTTTCCACTTTTTTTTTACTCCTCTTCTGAATCCACCTTATTCTTTTATGCAACGTTAACTGTTTCGTTGGGTAAGTGGTTTTGTTTTGTTATTACTTAACGTTTTGGCTAAATGATTAACGAAAAGGGTTGTTTTGGCTACCCTCGTTTTAGGCAAAGGTCAAGGACCAGCTGGGGTTTCGTTGGTCAATTAAGTTTTCGAGGCTGCTGTTCATTCTATGATAAGTGACGAATAGGTTTTTCCAACCGTTGTCAATGTTACGATTTCAGAATAATTATGAATTAGGACTGATTGTAGGGTTTGGTTGTTGATTATAGGTGCTGGTGATCTCAGGAGTGCTTTTGCATAAAAAACGAGACCAGGTGTGTACATCTACATCAGTGGTTTTGAGTTCTGGGAGTGTTTGAGAAGTCTTGGGTTCAAGCCTTATCTTGAGTAAATTTTTTGTTTTTAGTAAAGAAAGCCTTATCGTTAGTCAGTAGACTTATATATAAATATTGGTAAAATATGCCAGAACGGGTCTGCTAGTTTGGTGGATAAGTGGTGTGTTAAAACGCTAGAGGTCTTAGGTTCAAGCTGAACTGGAGTATTATTTTTGCTAACGGTGCCATGTAGTTTTTAAGCTGAACTGAAATGCCGAAGTGGTAGAAGTGTAGTGGGTAGTGTAGAGAGAAAAGTAAGGGATCATGATGAGAGTGGTTAGACGGTCTTATAGGGGATTTTGGGAGAAAATTATGGGATTAGTGTGTTATCTCGATTTGGTGGATGGTAGATTTTGTCTCCCTCTTCTCACTCTCACAATTTCCTTTGGTTTTGGCAAAAAATTTTCTTCTTTTTATTTTTGAATTTTTCTATTTGTCTCCCCTCTTATTGTTGCCAAAATCCACCTTTTCTTACATTTTTTTTCCTTGTTCAATCGTTTCTGTTGCGCAACGGTTGTTTCCTTTGTTCGATAAGTGGTTTTTACTTAGTTCTTGTGGTTTTTTTTTCTATTAAGTGATTAACAGAGGAATCATTTACGTATGTTAGGTGCTGCTGATCGCGTGGTTTCGTGATAGGTTTTAAATATTTATAATTACTTGTTCTTGAACTAACGATTATCGCAATGTAGGCAAGTGTACCTATCAAACAGTAGTATAGTTTTAGCAAGACTGGATTGTCGAACCCAAAGGAACTAAAAGTACTAGTAATGACTGTCTTTTTATTATCTAGCCTAAGAATAAAGACGTTTTTATTTTAACTAACTAATTATCTAAACTAATAACGCACAGAGAAAAGAATTAGGGAACTGCTTTTGGGAAAAATCGATTGACTTAAGACAATACCTAAGGAAAAATCCACCTAGACTTTACTTGTTATTATGGCTCCGAATCGGACGATTTATGCATTCAACTTGTTCCGTAGAGATCCCTAAGTTATGTTATTATCCCTATTCAAGACTAATAATGTCTAATCCCTAGATTGAATAACCGAGACTTTTCCCTAATTAACACTCTAGGGTTGCATTAACTCGATCTATGGATCCCCTTATTAGGTTTCACCCTAATCTAGCAAAATCTTGTCACCCTATGTCTAGGCGCGCAATCAACTCCGCTTAATTATGACAAATATACTCTTAGGCAGGGTCTATTTCTCCTCTGAATAAGAACATGTCTTGACTCGGTATCTTGGGATATCAAAACAAGAATTAAGAACACATAATTAAGAGCAAGTTAAATATTTATCATACGATTCAAAAAAATAATAACAAGATTCGTCTTAGGTTTCATTCCCCTTAGGTATTTAGGGGTTTTAGTTCATAACTAAATAAGAAAACATCTCAGAAGAATAAAGAGTACAAAACATAAAGAAAACCCAAAACTCCTAAAGGGAAATTGAGGAGAGATATTCAGTCTTGATGATGAATCCGGCTTCTGAGATGGATCAATCGGCTTCCTTGGAGTAATTCCTTACCCCTTATTCTCCGTCTCCCTTTTCTTCCTTCTCTAGGGTGTATTTATAGGCTTTGGAATGCCTAAAAGCCCTCAAAATTAGCTTTTTCCAAATTGGACTCAACTTGGGCTCGGTAGGGACACGCCCATGGCACACGCCTGTGTTCGATTACTTCAAGCCGTGTTCGAGCCTGCCAAATTGACACGGCCGTGTGGTCTACCTGTGTGAGGAGGTCCAGGCCGTGTTGATTTTGTACCTTGGCTCATTTTCTCTGTTTTTGGCCCGTTTCTCATTCTTTTCGCTCTCCTATGCTCTCCTAAGTATAAAACATGAAGATAAAGCATTAGGAGCATCGAATTCACCAATTATAATGATAAATCATCCATAAAATGCATTAAAAATAGGGTAAAAATATGTAGAATTTACAGTTTATCAGCTGCTCGAAGACTTTAATCAAGTTCACAGCGTGTGGGGAAGGCAAAATTGTCGTTTTCATCTTGGAAAGATTCTGAATTGGCATTGGACTTAGTATTTCAAGTTATACATTTGGGATTTAATAAGAATGTCTTTCATAGGTTGAATTAATTGAGTTCTTGAGTGTTGGTTTATCGTTTCATAAGTCTTGGAGTGCTCAGAAGTGCTTTTACAAGAAACAGACCCAGGTGTGTAACCACATCACTAAAAACAAGAATCAGCGGAGAGCCAAAAAAATGGGACTGTCGATGCCACACGAGCATGTGGCCACCTGTGTGATCTAACATGGGTGTGTGATCGACGAGGCTCGCCATGTGCAATACATGGGCCAGACCAAATTGGGCTGTGTGGGCTACACGGGCGTATAGGCCCACACAGGTTAACTACACGGACGTTTGTGATTTTTGAGCCAGGCTGTGTGATCCATACTGGCAAGGATATTTTGGGCCATATGGGCCACAAGGGTGTGTGGACCTATACGGCAAACAATATGGGCTTGTGGGTCCATTTTCACTGTTTAACTGTTAAGGTTGCACGGGTCCCCTGAGTCAACTGTGGACCTACTGTGGTGTTGGTAAGTTTACCTAGACCTCTAGTTAACTAAAATGACTGTATGACTGATACGATTGTGCATGTTATTAAGCATGATGATATCCTACTGATTTGATACTGTATGCCCAGATTACATTCATGATATTATGTTATAGCATGTCATATTTGTATATTGCATTGCATTGGGTTGGGGCTTACATTATTCGGAGGTTGTGTACTGAAAGGCCTCGAGCCTAATTTACTGGCAGCTCAGCTGCAAACTACTGTTTAGTGCCGCATTCAGTACTTTTTGGAGTGTAGGGATGGGTGGGTTGATTATATCCCCACATGGAGGGTAGGGGCTGCTGGGTAAGATTTGATACTGTATATCTATTACTATACTGAATATTGATATTGTAATGGGCCAGGGCCCAAATGCATGACTGCTTCTTTATTGTAATGGGCTAAGAACCTAACTGAAACTGAAACTGTTACTAAAATAGGCTTAGGCCCAGAGTATGATTGCATTCTATCTGCTTATTTATATGGGAATTACACATTGAGTTTTCGTACACTTACCCTTCTATTTTATCTGTACAGGTAATCCCTAGACTTAGACGGATCGGAGCGGCGGAGGACTCAGCGGTGGCCACACAACCCCTTTTTACACAATTTTCATACTTAATTAGATTTTTAAAGTTTTATTTGGGGTATTTACTATAATAATGGCCTCTATGGATTTTTGTTTTAAATTTTGGATTTTATACTTCTTTATATTTTATGTCTGCTAAGGGTAGGTAAAATACTGTGTTTTAGGAAAATACCTACAAGGACATAAACTATTTTAAAAAGCTTTCGCAACGTATAATGTTTTGTTAAAACCACGACTTTGGAAATTAACAAAAGATAATGACGAGTTCTAAACAGAAAATATTTTAAGCTAAGTTCGATTTTCCAACACAAGCTACGGTTTTCAACTATACAACCATGTGACATCGCCAGATTCGACTATAATGTCCAGGACGGGTTTGAGATGTTACATTTAGTGGTATTAGAGCCAGGTTGCAAAACTCGGCTATGGATTTGGGTTTTTAAAATTCAATTTTCTAAGAACTATTTTCTAATGATTTAAAATATTTTTAACAAATGTGTGGTACACCAAGTCTCCGGTGCCGATCCTATAAGTCCTCTGAACTGTTATCTGTTTAAAAATTAAACATACTATAGATAGTATGTACCGAGACTACTATAGATAAATTGGACTAAAAACACTCAAGATAGTATATACTGATACTGTAGTAAAATCGATAGACATTGATTGACATTGTGATGTTCAAAACAAACTTTACACTCTTGATACTATTATCATAAAATATCTATTAATAAATACTGAAACTGTAAACTGATACATAAAAAAGTTAATATAGATAAAACGCAATTAGACAATGAGCACCAGAGGTACTCGTGGACGAGGTATAAGAGGCCGTGGTAGAGCCGTAGAGGTACTCGAACTGGGTCCTTATAATCTAGCAATCTGTCTAATTTGGATACTAGTGAGACACTGTCTTCACCTATGACTGAGACTGGGTCTCATGATTGAGCGGCTAAGGACGAAGCACTGTCCCACACTATGTTACGGATTCTAGAGAAGGCCGCTGGGCCCAATACTGGCTCTGGAGGCTGTGGGTCAATTACGAAATAACTCTGGTCTAATGGAGCTGAGCTTTTCAGGGGTATTGCTGAAGTTGCCCCTAATATGGTTGAGTATTGAATAGAGGCCACAGAGAGGATTATAGATGATTTGGACTACACCCCTGAGAAAAAATTAAAGGGTACTGTGCGTGATGAGGCATAACGGTGGTGGCTCACTGTTAAGGAGGGCACTCAGCCTGATCGACTAACCTAGAAGTTCTTTAAGACCGCTTTCTAGGGGAAATATGTGGGGGCCAGTTATGTGGATGCTCGTTGGAAAGAGTTCCTGAATCTGACTTAGGGAGATAGATTGGTGACCGAGTATGAGGCTGAATTTTTACGACTGAGCCACTATGCGCGAGGTATGGTGGTGACTGATAACGAGTGATGTGTTCGCTTCGAGGATGGCCTTAGGGATAATTTGAGGATTCTGATAGCTCCATAAAGGGAGGGAGACTTTGCTGTACTAGTTGATAAAGTGAAGATCGTCGAGGAAGTGAAGCGCGCTGAGCGCCAGAACCGAGAGAGAGATAGAAGAAAGAGGGATTCGGAGCCCTCGAGTTCCATTCAGAGGCCAAAGAAAAGAGTCAGCGTTGATGGGCCAACCATAGTTGGGGCTCCTATTGCTGCTACTGGATAGCCGTCATGTACTGACTGTGGTATATGCCACCAGGGCGAGTGTTGGAAAAGAACTAGGGCTTGTTTGAGGTACGGTTCATTAGAGCACCATATTAGAGAGTTTTCGCGGAGGTCTGATCAGATACAAGCTTCTGGCATGGGTACTGCACCACCACCGAGGGTAGTTAAGCCACCGAGAGGCCGTGGTCAGAGAGCACCGAGCAGAGGTGCTGGACATACTGAAGTGAGACAGCTGACTCTAGTTTATTCTACACATTGCCGAGAGGATGGAGATACTCTAGATGTCATTATGGGTACATTCTTTATTTATAATGTACCTTATATTGCACTGATAAATAAAGGATCCACTCACTCCTATATAGCTTGTACTGTATCTGAAAACTTAGGTATACTAGCTGATAGCACTACGAGGAGGTCACTGTATTGAGTTCATTGAGGCAGTCAATAAGGGTTAACAAACTATTTAGAGATGTTCCTCTAAAGGTTCAAGGGGCTATCTTTCTGGCTGATCTAATAGAACTGCCTTTTGGAGAGTTTGATCTGATACTGGGAATGGACTGGTTGGTCAAGCATCGAGTGAGCTTAAATTGTACCACAAAAAGGGTTGTACTAAGAACGGAGGAGGACAATGAGGTAGTCGTAATTAGGGAATGTCAGAATTACTTATCGAATGTAATTTCTGCACTGAGGGCGAAAAAGTTGGTTTGTAAGGGATGTGAGGCATATTTGGCCTACCTTAGTGTTTTAGATTCTATGGGTTCTTTGGTTAAGGGTATTAGGACGGTTAATGACTTTCTGGACGTTTTTCCTGAAGAGCTGCCTGGGTTACCTCCGAATCGTGAAGTAGAGTTTGGGATTGAGCTCTTTCCTGGTACAGCTCCGGTTCATCGCCCCTTATAGAATGGCGCCGAAGGAGCTCGTGGAGCTTAAGGCTCAGATTCAAAAGTTACTGGATCGTGAGTTCATCCGCCCTAGTGTGTCTCCGCGAGGAGCACCAGTTCTGTTCGTGTAATGACCCGAACTTTACGGTTATTGAAAAAGTGTATTTTTGGGTCTCCATTTTTGGAAAATAAATTCGTAAATATTTATTAAAAATATTTACGAAGTTAATTGAGTCATTAATTAGGTTTTTATTAAGTGAATTTAGCTTAATTAAGAGTAATTAGGAAAAGGATTAAATTGAATAAAGTGTGAAAGTTTAATTATAGATTAATAAAAAGAAAGGGGGACCAAAATGGCAAATATGCCATTTGATATAGTTGAGGCGGCAATTAGATTGAAAAATCTAAGATTTTTCTTAGGTATATATATTTTATATTATTAATTGATTATATTATAATTATATTATATTATTAAACAAATTAAATAAATACAAATGTATGGTAATAACATATACATGTGTAATAAATTAAATATATACATGTGTAATACAATTATACAATTACTTATAATATAAGAATTACTATTATATTATATTATATATATATATATATATATATATATATAAAAGTAAAGTAAATGAAATAAAAGAAAAAATGGAAAAGAGAACAAGAACAAACGAAACAGAGAAGAAAAGAAGGAAAGAAATTAAAGAAAGAAAGAAACAAAAATTAGGGATTTCAAGGTTCCAAGTTCAATTGGTAAGTCAATTTAGTCAATTTTTCTTGTAATTTTGATGTTTTAGAATCTTAGAACAAAGCACTACTTGATTTAAGTGGAAATATTGAAAGTTAGTGAATTTTTAAATGTCATTCATATTGAATAAATTGAAGAACAAGGGGTTAAATTAATAGAATTTTAAGTTAGAAGTGAAATAAGGATTGAATTGTAAAGTAAGTTATAAGTTTTACATAGTAGGGATTAAATTGAAAGAATTTTTAAATTAGGGTTTTATTATGAACACTTGATAGTTAAGTTGAATTTGATAGGAATTTGAATAAGAATGAAGTATGAATTAAGTTAGTAAAGTGAATAAGTTAGTTATGATTTGATTGAAAATAATGTATAAATTAAATAGAAATTCAATTATTATTGTCAATTGATACTGTATTAATAATATAAATTGTTTAATTCCCATAGCTAACATTGTGCCAGAAACTTCAGCCAAGAGAGGATAAGGCAAAGACAACGAGAGTTAGCTCAGAAATTACGGTTTGTATTTCTATAATCCGAACTTAGTTATTAATTGTTATATTTTATTTCAAGTATATGACAAATGTTAAGAATTATTGTATTTTATGATTGAAATGGATTAATTGGTATATGTTAAAATTTATCTGAATTTATTTGAATATATGTGATTGGTGTGGTATTAAATATGAATGTATGTTATATTGCAAAATATATTGATTTGGGAAATGATGAAATTGATATGAAAATATATGATTATTGAGAAATTTGAACATTTCTTAATGTAAAGTGAATTGAGATATATTTTGAACTGGAAATATATATGATTAGCTGAAATATATATTGAATGAAAACTGAAAGTTTATTGAATACCCTATTAATAGTATCGGGCTAGTCGGATATAATTGGCATGCCGTAGGATTGGAAGTGTTCAGGGATATTCCAATTTTGTGTCGATGTGACACTATAATTGTCGCTTTACTGTTACTATTCTGGATTCGTTCCGAAGAGGTACTCTATACCTTCTGTTACTGTTACTGTTCCAAATTTGTTCCGATGAGGTACTCTATGTACCGCCATCATTATTATTATCATATTCATTATAAGATATTCTAGCTTCTACCGATGAAACATCAGATGCTATCTCGGTGTGTGGGTTGTATCTGTGTATCCATCCAAGTCCGAGTCATGTTAATAGGGGTAAATAAAGATACTGAATAATTGACTCTTCAATATTTGATTCTTATCAATTATCGATTATTATCGATGACTAATGACATCTTGAACAATAAAGATCAATTGATTGCTATTGAATGATAATGATAAATTGATTGATATTAAAAAGTACATAACTGTTACTGAAATGGATAAGTGCAGAATACTAAATGAAATATGATAGTTGAATGTTATTTAATATTACTGAATAGTGAACTGAAGAATGAGTGCGACCTATGAATTAAGTAACTCAGAATTAGATATGAATGGGAGATATTATTGTTCAAGTGATTTATGAACTTATTTTGGAAAGCTAATCAGATTAATAGATAATAAGAATTGAATGAGTTATAAAGAATTTACCCATGAAAGGAATAATTGAATATTTATGATCAATATATGATTTTAAGTGTATGCTATATTATTAAGTGTTTGGATTATAGAAATACCACTGAGTTCATACTCAGCGTACGGTTTGTTTCCGTGCACAGGTTAGGTTAAGGTTAGACCGTTGAATCAACATCTTATGTCGATCCCGGACTCAATAAGGTATAGCATGTTAATTGTTGATAATGACATGTACCTAGGATGTCTTAAGTGTGTTATTTTGCATTGTGATTGTAATAGTGAAATACGTAAATTGATAATTGATAATGATACATGATAAGTGTTTTAAGTCAAGTATTGGATTGATTTAGTATTGGTATTTGTATTGGTTGTGGTTTGAAATTTGCAGGGTTGGTTAGTAAAATGTGAAAGGTTCATTATTGAGTCTACACGGCCTGGAACACGAGCGTGTGACCAGACCGTGTAAGACACACGGCTTGCACACGGGCATATTGTTAGGTCGTGTGTCCCCTGCACCTAAAATTCTACAAAATAAAATGCCACACAGACATGTGTCTTGGCCATGTGAAATTAATTTGTTCATAGGTAAAAGTCAGAGAGCTCTATGGGTAGAGGACACGGGCGTGTCTAGGCCGTGTGAGCCACACGGGCATGTCACATAAGCCACACGGGCATGTGGTACTGTTCATAAAAAGGAAATTTTAAGAATTTTATGAAAAATTTTATAAGCTTCCGATTGAGACTCAGTTTGGTTCTAACATACATTTTAAGCCCCGATGGCCCATTAAAGGAACATTAAGATATACTTTATGAACTGAATTGTATTTCTTTCTCTATTAATTGTAATCGAACTGTAGTGACCGGTAATACTCCGTAATCCTGTTCTGTCTACGGGATAGGGTTAAGGGGTGTTACAGTTCGTGAAAAAGAAGGATGGATCCATGCGTATGTGCATTGACTACTGACAACTAAACAAGTTGCCGATTAAGAATAAGTACCCCCTACCGAGGGTAAATGATTTGTTTGACCAGTTTCGAAGAGCTGTGGTTTTCTCTAAAATTGGTCTCCGATCAGGGTATCATTAGTTGAGAGTTAAGGAGGTTGATGTGCATAAGACGGAGTTTAGGACTCGTTATGGTCACTACGAATTCCTAACAATGCCATTTGGACTGACTAATGCACCGAAAACTTTTATGGATCTGATGAATTGAGTGTTCCAGCCCTATTTGGACTGATTCATAGTGGTATTTGTTGACAACATACTGGTGTATTTGAAGACCGAGGATGAACATGATGAACACCTCAAGGTGGTTCTGCAGACTTTGCAAGAGAAACAACTGTACGCCAAGTTCAATAAATGTGAGTTTTGGTTACATGAAGTAATGTTTCTAGGACATGTGGTTTCTGCTGAGGGGATTAGAGTCAATCCTCGAAAGAATGAGGCTATCTTGGATTGGAAGCAACCTAAGATTGTATCTGAAATTTGCAATTTTCTACGACTGGCAGGGTATTATCGATGATTTGTAGAGGGTTTTTCACTGATTGTAGCGCCCTTGACTAAGTTGCTACGTAAGGGTGTGCCGTTTAACTAGACTGTTGCGCAGTAAGAGAGCTTTGAGAAGCTCAAAATTGTACTAACTAAGGCCCCAGTTCTGATACAGCTAGAGTCTAGGAAAGAGTTTTCTGTTTACAGCAATGCATCACACGGTTTAGGATGCGTGTTGATGCAAGAAGGTAATATGGGAGCATATACGTCTTTTCAGCTTAAGACTCATGAGGCAAATTATCCGATACATGACTTCGAGTTGGCCGCTATGGTATTTGCACTGAAAATCTAGAGCCATTACTTGTATGGGGAAAAGTGTATCATCTACATTGATCATAAGAGCCTCAAGTACCTCCTTACTTAGAAGGAACTAAATCTTAGGCAGCATAGATGGATTGAGCTGCTTAAAGATTATGACTGGATGATTGAATACCACCCTGGTAAGGCTAATGTGGTGGCTGACACACTGAGCCGTAGAGCTATGACTGATCTGAGGGCAATGTTTGCTTGCCTTAGTTTATTTGAAGATGGTATTCTATTGGCCGAACTTCAGGTTAAACCGACGTGGAATAAGCAGATTAATGGTGAACAGTTGGAGGATGAGTCTTTAGGTCTTCACTTCCGACAAGTTGAGAGTGGGAATATTGTGGATTTTGGACTGAATAGAGAAAGAGTACTCTATTTTCGAGGGAGAATCTGTGTACTGAAAGATACTGAATTGAGGGAGTCTATACTACGAAAGGCACATTGTAGCCCATATATTATGCATCCTGGTGGAAATAAGATGTGCTGAGACCTTCGTGAGTTATACTAGTGGCCAAGTCTTAAACGAGAGGTTATCGATTTTGTGGCTAAGTGTCTGACATGCTAGAAGGTTAAGACTGAGCATCAGTTACCTTCGGGTTTGTTGCAGCCAGTCAATATTCCGCTTTGAAAGTGGGAGTGAGTGATTATGGACTTCGTCAGTGGGTTACCCCTCACACCCACTAAGAAAGATTCAGTATGGGTCATAGTGGATCGGTTGACAAAGTCTGCCCACTTTATACCTTTTCGTACTGACTACTCTCTACAGAAGCTGGCTAAATTGTATGTGTCTAAGATAGTGAGACTACATGGGGTACCTGCTTCAATCATCTCTAATAGGGATCCTCGCTTTACGTCCGATTCTGGAAAAAGCTACATGAAGCTCTAGGTACAAGGTTGGACTTCAGTATTGCATTCCATCCTCAGACCGATCGTCAATCTGAGAGGGTGATTTAGATACTGGAAGACATGTTGAGGAGTTGCGTGATTGATTTCTGAGGCAGTTGAGAGAATTACCTGCCGCTGGCGGAGTTTACTTATAACAACAGCTATCAGTCTAGCATTCAGATGGCACCTTACGAGGCATTATATGGTCGTAGGTGTAGCACTCCTTCATGTTGGACTGTGTTTGGTGAGCGACGTGTTTTGGGCCCTGAACTGGTCTCTAATACTGAGGATAAAGTTAGACTGATTAGAGACCAACTGAAAATGGCATCTGATAGATAGAATTCCTACGTAGACCTGAAGCATCATGAAATCGAGTATTTCTGTGGGAGATTTCATTTTTCTTAAGGTCTCGCCATGGAAGAAGGTACTGAGGTTTGGTCGTAAGGGTAAGTTGAGCCCTAGGTTTATTTAGCCTTACCGTATTCTGAAGCAAGTAGGATCGGTTGCCTACCAGTTGGAGCCACCTTCAGAGTTGGATCGAATTCATGACGTATTCCATGTCTTGATGTTGAGGCGTTACCGCTCTGATCCCACGCATATTGTTCCAGTGGAAGAGATTAAGGTTAAGCCAAACCTGACTTTCGAGGAGGAGCCGATTCAAATATTAGATCGTAAGGTAAAGATTCTAAGGAGAAAATCCATCCCACTGGTTAAGGTTCTATTACGTAATCATTGCTCTGAAAAGGCCACGTGGGAGCTTGAGGATGGATTGCACCAGTAGTATCATCAACTGTTCTGATCAGGTAAAATTTTGAGCCAAAAATTTTCTTTTTGCGGGTAGAGTTGTAACGCCCCCAAAATACATTATATTATTTCTGTATGTTTGCAACAAAAATACCTATCTGGATCAGTGGTTATGAGTTCTGGGAGTGTTTGAGAAGTCTTGGGGTTCAAGCCTTATCTTGAGCAATTTTTTTTATTTTAAGTAAAGAATACCCTATCGTTAGTCGGTAGACTTATATATAAATGTTGGAAAAATATGCCAGAATGGGCTTGCTGGTCTTGGGTTTGAGCTAAACTGGAGTATTATTTTTGCTACCAATTCTGTGTAGTGTTTAAGTTGAACTGAAATGCCGTAGTGGTAGAGGTGTAGTGGAAATGTGGAGAGAAAAGTAAGGGATTATGATGGGGGTGGTTAGAAGATTTTAGGGGGGATTTTGAGAGAAAATTATGGGATTAGGGAATTATCTCGATTTGGTGGATGGTAGATTTCGACTCCCTCTTCTCACTCTCACAATTTCCTTCGGTTTTGGAAAATTTTTTTTCATTTTCTCATTTTTTTCTCTCTGCCGTTCCCTATCCCACTTGCTGCCAATTTTTCTATTTGTTTTTTTCCTTCTTCTTGTTGCCGAAATCCACATTTTCTTACCTTTTCTTTTTTTTGTTCCATGTTTAATCATTTCTGTCACGCAATGGTTGTTTCCCTTGTTCGGTAAGTGGTTTTTCCTTAGTTCTTGTAGTTTTTTTCTATTAAGTGATTAACAGAGGAATTGTTTAAGTACGTTAGGTGCTACTCAAAGACTTTAATCGGGTTCACAGTATGTGGAGACAGCAAGATTGTCGTTTTCATCTTGGTAAGATTCTGAATCGGCATTGGACTTAGTATTTCAAGTTATACATTTGGGGCTTAATAAGAATGTCTTCCATAGTTGGAATTAATAGATTTCTTGGGTGTTGGTTTATCTTTTCATAGGTCTTGGAGTGCTCAGAAGTGCTTTTACAAGAAACAGAACTAGGTGTGTAACCACATCACTAAAAACGAGATTCAACGAAAAGTAAAAAAAATGGAACTGTCGATGCCACACGAGCATGTGGCTGCCTGTGTGATCGAACACGGGCGTGTGATCGACGAGGTTGGCCGTGTACAATACACAGGCTAGACCGAATTAGGTTGTGTGGGTCATATGGGTGTGTGAGATTTTTGGGCCAAGCCGTGTGATCCATACAGCCAATGCCATTTTGGGACGTGTGGGCCAATACGGGCAAACAATATGGACTTGTGGGCCCATTTTCACTGTTTGACTGCTAAGGTTGAACTGGTCGCCCAAGTCGACTGTGGACCTACTGTAGGGTCGGTAAGTTTACCTAGACCTCTAATTAACTAAAATGACTGTATGACTGATACGATTTTTCATGTTATTAAGCATGATGATGTCCTATTAGTTTGATACTATATGCCCTGATTACATTCATGATATTATGTTATAGCATGTCATATTTGTATATTGCATTGCATTGGGTTAGGGGCTTACATTATTCGGAGGTTGTGTACTGAAAGAGCTTGAGCCTAATTTACTGGCAGCTCAGCTGCAAACTACTATTTAATGCCGCATTCGGTACGTTTTGGAGTGTAGGGATGGGTGGGTTGATTACATCCCCACATGGAGTGTTGGGTTGGACGGAGTTGGAGTGTAGAGGCTGGCTGGGTAGGATTTGATACTGTATATCTGTTATTGTACAGAATATTGATACTTTAATAGGCCAAAGCCCAAATGCATGACTGTTTCTTTATTGTAATGGGCTAAGACCCTAACTGAAACTAAAACTGATACTGAAATGGGCTTAGGCCCAGACTATGATTGCATTTTGTCTGCTTGTTTATATGGGAATTACTGATCGTGATTTTCGTGTGACAGGTTTTAAATATTTATAATGAATCGTTCTTAAAACTAACTATTATCACGATGTAGGCAAGTGTACCTATTGAACAGTAGTATAGTTTTAGCAAGACCGGATTGTCGAACCCAAAGGAACTAAAAGTACTAGTAATGACTGTCTTTTTGTTATCTAGCCTAAAAATAAGGGGGTTTTGTTTTAACTAACTAATTATCTAAACTAAGAATTCATAGAAAGTAGAATTGAGGGATTACTTTTTGGAAAACGATTGAATTAAGACAATACCTAAGGAAAAATCCACCTAAACTTTACTTGTTATTCTGGCTCCGAATCAGACGATTTATTCATTTAACTTGTTCCGTAGAGATCCCTGAGTTATGTTATTATCCCTATTCAAGACTAATAATGTCTAATCCCTAGATTGAATAATTGAGACTTTTCTCTAATTAACACTCTAGGGTTGCATTAACTCGATCTATGGATCCCCCTATTAGGTTTCACCCTAATCCGACAGAATCTTGTCACCCTATCTCTAGGCGCGCAATCAACTCCATTAAATTATGACAAATGTACTCTTAGACAGGGTTTATTCCTCCTCTGAATAAGAGCTTATCTTGAATCAGTATCCTAGGATATCAAAACAAGAATTAAGAGCACATAATTAAGAACAGGTTAAATATTTATCATACAATTTAGAAATTAATAACAAGATTCGTCTTAAGTTTCATCCCCCTTAGGTATTTAGTGGATTTAGTTCATAACTAAAAAGGAAAACATCTCGGAAGAATAATGAGTACAAAACATAAAGAAAACCCAAAACTCCTAAAGGGAAATTGAAGAGAGATCTTCAGTCTTGATGATGAATCCGGCTTCTGAGATGGATCAATCAGCTTCCTTGGAGTAATTCCTTACCCCCTATTCTCCGTCTCCCTTTTCTTCCTTCTCTAAGGTGTATTTCTAAACTTTAGAATGCCTAGAAGCCCTCAGAATTGGCCTTTTTCCGAATTAGACTCAACTTAGGCTCGATAGGGACACGGCCGTGTGGTCTGCTCATGTGAGGAGGTCTAGGCCATGTCGAATTCGTACTTTGGCCCATTTTTCTTTATTTTTTGGCCCGTTTCTCGTTCCTTTCACTCTCCTATGCTCTCCTAAGTATAAAACATGAAATTAAAGCATTAGGAGCATCGAATTCACCAATTCTAATGGAAAATCATCCATAAAATACGTTAAGCGTGGGGTAAAAATATGTATAAATTACGGTTTATCAAATACCCCTACACTTAAGCATTTGCTTGTCCTCAAGCAAAATTCTCAACTCATAATCAAAATGAATTCTTCTCAACCTATAATTTCTGTCAATAATATCTCAAAATAATCCATAGGTAACCATACTTTGAGAATTCAACTAAAAGAACATCAAAGTTTCAATCATTCCAAGTTGAGTATTTTATTCTGAAAACATAGGTGTCACCCCTCGTCTAAGTAATTACCTTGTATTCAAAATGTCACAGAGTTTTACATCCTCACTAAAGATTCATTCAAATCACTTGAGGTGTTTAAGGACAATAAATAAAGCACTCAATAGTCAATAATGAAAAGTCATTACCATAGGCTTGCACAAAAATCAAATCTCCACAGCTATAATTTGAGATGATACATCAATCAAAAGGTCTTTAGAGTGTTGTAATGAGGCTTGGTTAGGGGGTATGGTCACAAGCTAAAAGAAAAGGTTAGAATTGAGATTGACTTAAAAAATTGCCTAACTAGAAAAATAGCTAGTCATCAATTGCATACAATAGAGCTTTTCTCAGAATATAGAATTTAACTTCTTTAGCTTAGAAGATTACTACTATTAAGATGTATACATTTTTTTTAAGAGCAAGTTAAATACAAAGTAGAATAAAACTTAGCTAAGCAACTATTTCAATTCCAATCTCGACAAAAAATGGGGATCAAATTAATTTAGGGGATTTCAACAATAATGGGTTAAGGGTTAATATTAAGGGTAATACAAGAAATGGCTTGTTAGCTCAACGGGGTTTACTAAGGATTAATCGTGGAGATAGGCTTTTCATGGCATGAGTGGGTTAATCTTAAGTGCTTTTCTCATTTTAGGTTATTCTAGAATAACAATTTAATACTGTCGCACTCAAAGCAATAATAAAAGTGAGCATGAAAGAATTAATAGATGCTCAAAAGGCTCAAAAATCTCACAAAAATTATGGCTTTTTGATGTTTAAAACTTGTGAATTCCAACTCAAAGTAATACCTAAACTTTGGGGAAACAACCTAAAATTTTAAGTTCTTAAAAATCAACTTATCATGCTTGATTCTCTAATGTCTTAAGGTTTAAACAATCAATGCATAAATGCCTATGTTTTAATTCAAGATATATCAATCAAAATCATAAATCAATCAAAATTTATCCTAAATACGATATGAGATCTTTTTAAGAGAACAAGGCAATCATTCAGGGATTTTTCTGATAATGAAATAAATACTCCCCCCCACACTTAAGATGTACATTGCCCTCAATGTACAAAGATATATATAAAAAGATAAATTTGTAATCATAAGATAGGGGGAGAAGTGAGACTTCCTGTATGATGAATTCCTCGAACTGGAGTTTTAGAGAGTAATCAGTACGAGAGTGGAGGAGGATACTCTGGCGGTGGTAAAGGTTCATTAGTCCATAAGTCCTGCACCAAAAGAATATTATATCTAGTGGTAGCTATGGTCGTGGTCGATCAGGACATGGTAGTCGTGGAGAATCGTTCCCGGTGGAGTTTTGAGTTCCTATGCGATGATGAGCTTAAGAGCTCTATATAACTGTGATAAAATAAGGAACTTTTTAAGGGATATTAGGAAGAATAATTATTCATAAAGAAATAACCGAAATTGATGATTAAAAAAAATAAAATTCTAAAGTCTAATAGAAAATAAAAAGTTGTTTTAATAAAAATTAAAAACATAAAACAATAAATAAATGTTTTTAAACATCTTTATCACTGGATGGCTCACGAGGTGGGACTGGCGATGAGATGTGGAGGTGCTGACAAATCTGCTGTAGAGTAGCATTAATGTTGTCAAATCATTGAAAACACTGCTGCTCGAATCGAGTGAGGCGCTCAGAGATGTCAGCATATGAAGTCACCGCATGAACTGGACGAGAGGGTGGTGGTGGCTGAGTTGGTGGGTCCTCGTGCTGTGGAGGGACATCATCAGGAATGTCCTCATAGGCCTCCTCTTCGGTATATTGGGTAAGACTATATTAAGGAGGGTAGGTTCCTCGGCGCTTTTCGATCATCCTCATGCTAAGCATGCTCGAGATGCCTTGTGGAGACATCTGGCCAATGAGGGTTAATGATGATTCTTGGGCTGCAGTATTGAGGAGCCCAAAGTGTCGAGCCAATCGAGTAACATAGGGGCCAATGGAGATGACCCTCTTTCTATGCAGCTCCGTCTGGTGTTGAATCGCAAGGGTGATGAAATAGGCAAGGTTGATGATGTGCCCGTGCGACATATACCATAAAAAGTAGGCGTCGTGAGTATTGACAACGCCAGTGCTCTCTCGCCTTCCTATAATCTTGTGAGACAAAATGGCATGTAGGCACCTCAGAGATGGAGGGAGAGCCGATGACTTGGAGCGGCTAGGATTGTAGGTGGTCCCACCTGGTACTAGTGCGTCCCAGCACCGTGAAGGAGAACGATGGAGTGGCGGTTGAGAGCATGTAAGTCATTCTCCTCCTTGAATTCCTTCGTATATAAACCCAGTGTAGTACCAGATTTTAGGATGCTGAGCTGGCGGATTAATCCACCCAGGAGAAATTGCACCGTGCCGGGATCATCGTAGTTTTTCATCACGGTCTGAAGATGAAATGTGGAGCATAATTCCATCGTAAGCTCGAGATACATCAGCTCGATGATCCCAAAGATAATCTCTCAAGGGTTGGTGGTTAGGAGGGCCCGAATCGCATCAGCCAACCAAGCTTGTTCTATTGCAGCCCAGTCAATGCAGCGGCCCGCAATTAAAGGTCGAGCCCAGAGTATTTGGAAGAGTTCTTCTTGGGGCCCGATGGGGAACCTCAGGAAAGGGTGACGAACTTCCGCGGTAGGACCCGAGGAAGATGACGTTCCCTTCCTTTTCTTTGAAGTAGGGACAACGGCCTTTTTACCATGTGAAGACGATATTGTATACCTGCAAGTGGAAACATCAATTTGTCTCGATGAGTAGACAAGGAAAAAAATGCGACTAAATTTGAAAAGAAAAATACATAAATATGTTCAGCCACAACTACTAAGTTTAACTAAAACAATAAGTTCAATGACCTATTTTTGTGGCATTAGCATGGTGATATAAGTAAAAATGACAAAGAATAGAATGCAACATACTATATGAATGAATAGAAATGTCAACACAAAAGGCATGATTATTTCAACTCATGATTATTTCAACTATCGTAACCATGAATATTCACTTCTAACTAATTAAATGGAGTAGAGAAATCATGTAATGAGTAAGAATTTGAACATGAAAAAGATGATAACTTGTTCTATAAATGAAATTTGTGTGATAGAAAGATGAAAATAACATGAAAAATATAGATTACTATGATAAATAGCATTATAAATTAGTGAAATAAAAGAGAAAGGAGTAAACAAACGCTAAAAGAAAGAGATTGGGTGTCGAGAATGAAGTTGGGAGCGGCGCACGGGCGTGGCAAGGGGGGTGTGGACTTGCAGTGGCTAGGATTAGGGTTTTTTGGGTGAAGAAGACAATGAATAGTGCAGCCTATTTATAGATTTTGAGGCACATGGCCAGGGAACACGCTCGTGTTCCCCAATTTCAGCCCGTGTGATTCGCGAATTTTGAATTTGGGCGCATCTGACAATTTCCCCATGCCCGTGTACCTTGGGCGTGTTAGTTCACATGGTCGTGTCGCACGACCGTGTCTGGCGTTGTTCACTTCTCCCACGCCTGTGTATGTAGGCCCATGCATGTGTTAATTTAACAGGTTCGACCACGGGTGCTAGACAAGGGCATGTCGAACGCCTGTGTTAATTTGACAGGTTCGGCCACGGTTTCAAGGCACGGGTGTGTCGCACGCCCGTGTTATTTTGGCAGGTTAGCCCATGGCCATGGCGCACGGCCGTGGCGATTTATTGTAGCCCTGTTGGGGACATCTTTGCTCTATTTTTACACAGCCCTCAGCACGTTCGTGTGCTTTGCCGTGGATATGTGGTAAACCTGTATTTAAGAGCTCCGTTAGTAAGTTAGGTGTTAAACACTAAAATTTAAAGAAGTTAATATAGTTGGTGCTCGGGTTGCCTCCCGAGAAGTGCTTATTTATAGTTTAAGCTCGACTTACCTCTCCATTGAGTGGTCATAGGGGTTCGAGGAGTTTATACTCCTCATTCCTGCTATCATTCTCATCAAAATAAGGTTTTAGACGGGTGTTGTTTACCTTAAAAGTTCCGAACTTGAGATGACTTACCTCGACTATACCGAATGGGAAAATGGTAAGTACAGTAAGAGGAAGTTCTTCATTCAGTGTGGTAGTGACAATGTGAGGATCTATGGTATCTAATAAGACTTTATCTCCAACCTTAAGTTGATGTGGGAAGGCGTTGAGCTTGTTCTGGCGTAGTTCTGGTTTATCGTGTGTTCTTGGTTTATGCATCCGCCATTCATCTAGCTCCTCGATTTTTAGCCTTCGATCTCCATGAACAGGTCCTCTGCTACTGCTTGAGAATGACTCATGTGCTTCCTTCAGACTCATTTCCTACAAAGTAGGTTGTACCATATTGCCAGTTTTAGTAGAATAGGTTAAACGATCACCTTCAATTTCTGATGTGTTGCCAGAATTGCGAGCTTGAAGGGTGATTGTTTCCTCTCCCATACGGAGTGTGAGTTCACCTGTGCCAACATCAATAGTCGTTTTAGCAGTTTTTAAAAAGGACCTTCCTAAAATCAAAGGAGTGTTGCTATCTTCCTCTATGTCTAAAATAATGAAGTCAACGGGAAATATAAATTTATCAATTTTAACTAGCACATCTTCAATAATACCCCTAGGAAATCTTATTGTTTTGTCTGCTAATTGAATGCTTATCCTAGTCTATTTGGGTTTCTCGAGACCTAATTGTTTGAACATTTTGTAGGGCATGACGTTAATACTAGCCCCCAAATCAGCTAATGCATTATTAACATCTAAACTACCAATTAAGCAAGGAATCATAAAACTCTCTGGATCTTTTAGTTTGTTCGGTAGTTTATTTTGGAGAACAGCTGAGCAAACTGCATTTAGCTCAACATGCGATGCCTCGTCCAACTTCTGCTTATTTGCTAAAAGCTCCTTTAAAAATTTCATTGCGTTTGGCATCTGCGATAGAACTTCAATAAACGGTAAGTTAATATGTAATTTTTTTAAGAGTTTAAGGAATTTACCAAATTATTCATCTGAGCGGTCTTTCCTTGTCGCGTTGGGGTATGACACACGAGATTTATATTCGATATTCACAATTTTTTTTTTATTATGATCTACCTCACCTTGACCTTTACTTACCACAGTTTCTTGCCTCAGTTCTAGCTCAGGCTCAACGAATCCTTCTTCATCTTGAACATTAATCACGTTGAGCTGTTCCCTTGGGTTGGGTTCAGTATTACTTGGTAAGCTACCTTGTGGTCGTTCGAAGATTAGTTTAGAAAGCTAGCCTATCTGAGTTTCGAGCCCTTGGATTGACGCTTGTTGATTTTTAAGTGCTGTTTCAGTGTTCTGAAAATGAGTTTCTGACACCGAGATAAACTTTGTGAGCATCTCTTCAAGGTTCAGTTTCTTTTCCTGTTGATAGGGTGGCTGTTGAAAACCCGGAGGATGTTGTGGTCTTTGATTTCCTTGACCGCATCACGAGAAATTTAAGTAGTTCCTCCAACCTGCATTGTAAGTGTTACTATATGGATTGTTTTGAGATCAAGGATTATTACCCACGTAATTTAGCTGCTCGTTATCCATGTTGTGGCCATAAGGTTGGTATTCCGAATGGCTTGTTCTACCTCCACTTGCTTTGCACTGCATTACTGGGTGAACCTGTGAAGAACTAAGAAAACCATCAATCTTTTTATTTAGAAGTTCTACCTGGTTTGACAGTATAGTAACCGAATCGACGTTATAAACGCCTGCTGTTTTAGTTGGCTTAGTCCTGATGACTTGCCACTGATAGTTATTCAGTGACATCTCCTCTACAAACTTATAAGCATCTTCAGGTGTTTTATTATTGATGGTTTCGCCAGTAGTTGCGTCAACCATTTGTCGAGTCGAAGGATTCAGGCTATTATGGAATGTTTGAACCTGAAACCAAAGCGGTAACCCATGGTGAGGGCACCTTCTCAAAAGGTCCTTGTATCTCTCCCATACATCGTAGAGTGTTTCTAAGTCCATCTGCACAAACGAAGAGATATTATTACATAATTTGGCCATTTTAGCAGGCAGAAAATACTTTAAAGGGAATAACCGAAGACGAATGGCATCATCAAAACCACTATTAATTTTAAATGTATCGCATAGTTCCAAAAAGTTTGCTAAGTGAGCGTTGGGATCCTCATCTTGCAAACCATCAAACTGAAAAAATTGCTGTATCATTTGAATAGTGTTAGGTTTTAGTTCAAAAGTATTTGCAGCTACAGCAGGTCTAACTATGCTCGATTCAGTTCCTGTTAAAGAAGGTTTAGCATAATCATACATAGTGCGTGGAGCAGGATTTTGATTAACCACAATTACAGGAGGTAGCTGATTGTCTTGGTTTTCAGCCATCTCTTTGGTTGGGGGTTGAGTATCGTCCTCTTGCTCGTTTTCTATGTATCTTAAGTAATTCCTTGAGGGAAATTGAAGGGAGATCTTTAGTCTTGATGATGAATCCGGCTTCTGAGATGAATCAACCGGCTTCCTTTAAGTAATTCCTTCCTTCCTCCCTCTGTGTCCCCTTACTTTCCTCCTCTAGGGTGTATTTATGGGCTTTAGAATGCCTAGAAGCCCTAAAAAATTGGCCTTTTCCGAATTGGACTCAACTTGGGCTCGACAGGGACACGCCCGTGTGACACGCCCGTGTGAGTCGTGCTTCGAATCTGCCAAATTGACACGGTCGTGTGGTCTGCCCGTGTGAGGAGGTCCAGGCCATGTTGAATTCGTACTTTGGCCCATTTTCTCTATTGTTTGGCCCGTTTCTCATTCCTTTCGCTCTCATATGCTCTCCTAAGTATAAAATATGAAATTAAAGCATTGGGAGCATCGAATTCACCAATTCTAATGGAAAATCATCCACAAATTGCGTTAAGCATGGGGTAAAAATATGTATAAATTATGGTTTATCAATTACACACTGAGTTTTCATAAACTCACCCTTCTATTTTATCTGTATAGGTAATCCCCAGACTTAAACGGATCGAAGCGGCGGAGGACTTAGCGGTGGACACACGACCCCTTTTTTACACTATTTTCATACTTAATTAGATTTTTAAAGTTTTATTTGGGTTATTTTACTATAATAATGGCCTCTATGGATTTTTGCTTTAAATTTTGGATTTTATACTGCTTTATATTTTATGTCTACTAGTGGTAGGTAAAATACTGTGTTTTAGCAAAATACCTACAATGACACAAACTGTTTTAAAAAGCTTCCGCAATGTATAAAGTTTTGAAAACCAACGACTGAATCAAAACCACGACTTTCAAAATTAATAAAAGATAATGAAGAGTTCTGAATGGAAAATGTTTTAAGGTAAGTTACGATTTTCCAACACAAGCTACGGTTTTCAACCACACTACCATGTGACATCGCCAGATTCGGATATAACGTCCAGGCCGGATTTGAGGTGTTACAGATCTGGCCTTGTGTCCCTACATACTTAAAATGTAAAAATAGATGCTCAGAATTGATCACACAGCCTGGCACACGGGCGTGTGGCTTGGTCATGTGACCCCTGCACCTACACACGGTCTAACACATGGGTGTGTGACCTGACCTTGTGACCTAAATCAAAGAGTTACACAGCCTGAGACATGGGCCTGGCCCTGGCTGTATGAACCACAGGGCCTGACCACATGGGCGTGTGATTCTTGCGCCTAGAAAAAAATTTTGGGATTTTGCGAAAAATTCTTTGAGTACCCGGTTTAGTCCCGACTCGTTTCTAATGCATATTTTGAACCTCGAAGGTTTATATAAGGGACTTTATGATTGATTTCTGATATGAATAATTTATGAAGTAGAATATCTGTTATTTGATCTGTAAATTTTGGTTATGCTCTATAACCTTGTTGCAGTAATGGATTCAGGTTAGGGGTGTTACAGGTTAAAACCAATCTAGTGCAACGACAATGGTTGCATTCACTAGCTACTTTTTTAATTGAATAAAGGCATCCAGACATGCATCGTCAAAAACGAAAACTTTCAATGCTGTTCCAACAATGAGCATAAGGGCCTTTCAATTTTTGAAATCTCTAATAAACCTTCGGTAAAATCCCACATGTCCAAGAAAACTGCGAATACCTTTCACGTTTGTTGGTGGAGCTAATTTCTCAATGATTTCCACCAGCTTTGTCTACTTGAATGCCTTGACTAGAGATGTGATGTCCTAACACAATGCTTTCAGTTTCACGAATGACATTTTTCCTAATTTAGGATAAGATATGTATCCTTACATCGCTTCAATACTTTATCCAAATTGTCAACACAATGATCAAAATCATTCTCATAGACTGAGAAATCATCTATAAAAATCTCTAAAGAGTCTTTGATCATATTTGAGAATATTGCCATCATGCACCTTTGAAATGTTTGGTGCATCGCAAAGACTGAAAGGCATACGGCGAAAAGCAAAAGTACCAAAGGGCAAGTGAAGGTTATTTTTTCCTGATCCTCCAGAGCAATAGCAATTTGATTGTACCCAGAAGAGTCATCTAAAAAGCAATAATAGGCCTTTCTAGCAAGTCGATCCAGCATTTGGTCAATGAAAGGAAGTGGGAAATGTGGCTACATTCAATTTGCGTTAATCCATACAAACTCACCATCTTGTGGGAATATGTATAGGAATTAATTCATCCTTACCATTGCGAACCACAGTGATGCCACTCTTTTTAGGTACCAATTGCATTGGACTTACCCAATTACTATCAGAAATTGGGTAAATAATTCTAGCATTAACCTATTTTATGATTCGTTTAATCTTTTTTGTTGTTCAATCGATTGCTTGTCATTTTCTTCTAACTTGATCTTGTGTATGCAAAAAAAAAAAAAGACTAATGTATTGAATATTAGTAATACTCTAAGCAATAGATCATTAATTTTGTTTGAGAATATAGACCAATTTCTCTTCTTGAGTTGCATCTAGTGTTGTAAAGATAATAATTGGGAGAGTATTGTGATCACCTAGAATGACAATATAAGATGAGGAGATAGTGGTTTCAATTCTAGAGTAGGAGCTTCTTTAATAGATGGTTTAAAAATTGGGGTTGTACTGTTGGCTAGGTCTAAGGAATCAATCTACCATTCATGCTTGAGTTCAATATTATTAGCTTCAACCATGTTGTCACAATCATCTAATGACTCAGCATCAGATGTCACTGTAAGCTCTTCAAAAAGTATTGTGCTTTGTTCATTGAATTCTTTCTCAATTAGATCATCTAGCACATCGACAGTATGGCATTCTTCTTTGTCTTTGCATTTTAATAGATTCAAAAACACTGAAGGTGACTTGCTTATCTTTAAGTCATATGTTTAGTTCACCTTTGTAAACGTCAACAAAAGTTTGGCCAATGGCTAAAAATGGTCATCCCAAGATTATGGGAACCTCCTTATCTGCCTCGCAGTCAAGTACGATAAAATCAACCGGAAAAATGAATTTATCCACACGAAAAAAGACATCTTTGATTTTCCCTTCAGGTTGAGCCAAGGATCGATTGGCTAGTTGTAAGTCACTACAGTAGATTTCATGTAACCAATTCCCAACTTTCTGAAAGTAGATAGTGGCATTAGGTTAATGCTAGCTCCTAAGTCGCATAAAGCCTTGCCCAAATAATGATTGCCAATTGAACATGGGATGGTAAAGCTCCTAGGATCTTTTAATTTAAGGGACAACTTGTTTGTCAAAACAACACTACAACTTTTTTAAAGTGCAATAGTTTCAATATCAGTGAGCTTCTTCTTCTTGGCCAAGAGGTCTTTCATAAATTTCCCATAACTCAAAATTTGTACAAGAGTGTCTACAAAAGGAATATTGATCTGTAATTGCTTCAGTGTGTCAAGGAACTGCAGATACTACTTGTCATGCTCATTCTTCCTGAATCTTTGTGAGAAAGGTAAAGGTAGAGATACATCTGCTTGTGCCGACACATTTGATTGTGTCAACAGTTTTGAAGGTCGGACATTAGGTACATAAGTGAAAATTTATGGAACTTCTTTGTCTGATGCTTTGCCAAACTCTTCAGATTCAACCTTCTCACCAGTGATTACTCCATCCATATCTTGAGGTGCTACAATGAGTCTATAAGTGGTTCGCCAATTTGTTTACCATTCCTAATAGTGATAGTCTTACAATGTTCTTCCCCTCTAGAACTGGGATTTTCTGTGTCACTAGGTAATGAGCCTAGTGGCCGAGTATTCAAATTCGAAGTAAGTTGTCCTCATTGTGCCTCCAATACTCGAATAGAAGATGAATTCCCTTGTACGATAGCTTTCGTGCAAGTAATATGCTCCCGTGTTTATGCCTCAAGAGTTGCTAATGGGTCAGAAGTAGAAGCTTGAGTGTATAGTTGCTGTCAATGTCCTTGAACATGCTGATTAGGTATTGAAGAGTGTTGTGGCTGCATCAAATTTTGGTGTAGATATGTCTTCCCTTGTTGTGGATGCATCTGAGTGTGTTGATTGTAGTTCTACTGTTGTTGATTTTAATTCCCTTGTCTTGCATTATACTTTCCCTGAGTAGATGTATTCCCATTTTTGAATGTCACAGCACTTTTTCCAGCATTCTGAGTTCTCCAAAATGGTTGGTTGTGTGTAGAGTTGTTGTAAGAGTTACCATAAGAATTGTCGCAGATGTTACTAATATAACAAGTATTCTTTGCATGTTGTGGACAATCTTCATAGCTATGGTTGTCACCACAAATCTCACAACAAAAAGTAGGAACATCAACTTGCTAAGAAACTTGTATAGGTGCAACTGTGACAGCCCAAAATTGACCCTAGTCGGGAGTGGTTTCGGGACCGCTAAACCGAGTCACCGAAATGTTTGAACGTAATATTTATTGTCTAGAATATGTAATTATGAATGTGTGAAAATTTCAAGCTTCGATTTAGTCGATTGCATGTGAATTCAGTTAGTAGGACTTGTGTGACACTTTTGAAAAGTGATAGGCTAATCTATAAGGACCTAATAGTGCATGTAGTCAAAAGGGAGGACTTGCATGTCAAATTCCCCCCCCCAAGTGCTAGTGGCTGGCCATGACAAAGAGTGATGGGCAAAAACATGTCATAAAACATGTTGTGACAATGGTGTATGTAAGAAAAAAATAAAATAATGAGCATGGGAATTGAATAATGAAAGGGAAGAAAAAAAAAGAGAATGGTGTGAGTGTCCCCCCCCTTGCCGTGAGTTGAAGAAAAAGAAAAGAAAATTTTGTTCATCCTTTTTCCTTTCTTTGAGCTGAAAATTCTAAGGAAGAAGAAAGGAGTTCTTGCTCATGGTTGGTTTGGAAGAGGATTAGGAAGAGGTTTGGCCATCCTTGTATCTAGATTAAGGTATGTTTGATGTTGTGCCATGAGATACATGCATGTTTTTAGTTGCTAGCTTTAGTTCTAATTAACCATGGTTCAAATCTTTGCTAAGTCATGGGGATGATATTCGGCCAAGGTGGATTTTGTGTTAATGTCATTGCATGCTAAATGTGAAGCTTGTTAATGATACTTGTGATGGTGGATTGATGACTCTTAAATCTTCTTTTTAGCATTTTTGAGTGAGGCATTAAGTTCCTTGCTAAACCGTGACCAAAATTGAAATGGTATGGGGTTGTAAGGCATTCGGCCATGGTAGGAAGTAAAAGAAAACTATGGTCGTTGTTCATGTTATTTGGATGAGAAATGGTAGTAAGGTGAAGTACAAGTGCTAGTGTTTGATTTACTAGTGTATATGTGCGTATTAGCCTAGTTTTGAACTTGAAACAAAATGGTGTTTAGTCGATACAAGCGACCATACTTGTGGAATGTATCAAGTATTGAAATCAGCCTCAACATAGATGTGTATGTTCGGCCACATGAATGAGTACATATGTTGATGTGTATGTTCGGCCTTAGGTAGCCTATTGATGGCTTTAGCTTGACTTAGAAAATTAGGCTAAGGGGGAATTATTAGCTAGCATGTTGAATTCGATTCGTGATTTCGTACACATGTGGCTCTAATGTCTAATGGATATATGGGCTAAGTACCTTGAGCTTCTCTTTGATGTTTGAATGAATTGTATTGAATTGCTTGATGTAATTAAAAATGTGCATGACCATTGTGTATTCGAGCTAAAGGGTGGCCATATGACCATTTAAACTCCTTGTCATATTCGGCCATAAGCTAGCATAATGAGATTTTAATAAGTTAAATTTGTGTGAATTAGCTCAAGAGCTTAGAGGACCACAGTTGGATAAGGGAAGGAAAAAGTGATCGAATAGTCGTAAATCGCTCGACCACGTCCCGAGGTAAGTCTTGAGTAATGATCCTACTTGAATTATATTGAAATGATTTGTCATGTTATGGCGGATAGCCGAATGTGCGTAGGGACTACGTCGTAAAGTCAATTGAAATCATGCTTTTGTGTGTGGCTATTGAGCCGAAATTGGAAAGGTTTGATAAATGTTTTGTGTGTGAGCCTTAGTAACGAAAATAAAATATGGATGTGTCGTGATTATTGATATATGTGTGCGTGAGCAATTGAATGATACCCGGGCTAAGTCCCGAAGGAATTTATGCTAGTGATTATATCCGGGTTAAGACCCGAAGGCATTTGTGTGAGTTGCTATATCCGGTTAAGACCAAGGCATTTGTGCGAAGTTGTTATATCCGGCTAAGACCAAGAAGGCATTTGTGCGAGTTGGTATACCCGGGTTAAGACCCGAAGGCAATTGTGCTTGTGGTTATATCCGGCTAAATTCCGAAGAAACTTGGTTTGAAGGTGAGCGTTTTGTGCTGCAATAAATTCAACTAATACGCTCGAAAAACCCAAATGATAAGGTATGTTTGCATGTGCATCGGAAAAGTCGATTCGTTTGAAACAGTATTCGTTCAATCGACTAACGAACTTTCGGCTCTTAGATAGGTTGATATCTTGTGTGGGTATATGTTGATGAAGTGTGAAGTAAGTATGATTATGAGAATGTGTATTAATAAAGTGATTCATTTAGCTATGTGAATGTAATACTTTAGTCAAAGCTGATTTCATTACTTGAGACTTACTAAGCATTAAAATGCTTACCCCGTTGCTTTGGCTCTCTGTTTTATAGATTTCGCTCGTTAGCTATCGGATTCGGGATCGTCGAAGTCGAAGTCATCCACACTATCAAAGCCCTTTTGGTACTCTTTTAGTTGAACTCTGGATATGGCATGTATAGGACTACCCTTTTGCTGTTTTTTTTCAAATGCGTTTTGTGATGTATGTGTGTACACCATGCGAAAATGGCTCGTAGAAGTGGAGTATGGCATTAGACCATTTGTGTTTATGTATATATATATATGGTTTCATGATGTGACTAGGGACTGGAATGGAAGTGTTGGACAATGATCAGCCCTTGGAATGGCTAAATATGATCATATGTGGACCTATGTATGACAAAACTCTAGTTGGTCCATGGAAACCACGAAATAGGTGAAGTTTACCTTGAAAACAGATGCTGACAGCAGCAGTGGTGTGGATGTGAAAAATCACTAAAAATAGCAGGATTGTAATTAAATAGTGAGAGCCTTGATGAATCTACTTTGATATGGAAGAAACGAAACTGTCATATGAGTTGTATGTTAAGAGATATTTAGGTATTCGTGAAACAGGGCCAGAATGGTTTCTGGATTCCCTATTCCGACTTTGGAAATTAATTACAAATTAACCAGAGATAATTAGAAGTCATGCCATATATGTATAGATTTCTCTTTGAGTCTAGTTTCTATAGAAACAAACGGCATAAGTATTGAAGCCCTGAACAGGGAGATATTCAAGTTGTAACGCGCAAAGGTCAGTGTAGTCGACCCCTGTAACATGGGAGACTTTAACTAATAAACTGTACTAATTGGCTCGACCAAAAATTCTAGAAAAAAATATTTATATGGAAATATGAGTCTAGTTTCATAGAAAAATTACGAAACTGATTTTCGAGTTGTGAAACTCAAGATATGATTTTTAAGGCCACAAGTGATGCGATACCCACTTTGTCCGGAAATTTTTTATGGATTTGTGAAAACAATTAAGTTAAGTCTGTAGCACCTTGTGTTCGACTCGTGAACGGACTCGGCACGGGTGTTACAATTTTATTGGTATCGAGCTACGGTTTAGTCGATTCTAGGACTACCGTAATGCGTTTGGGTCTAGCTATACATGCCATTTTATGTGATTATTTGATAGTGTGGTGATTTCGACATTTGCAAATGTGTTTATTTATAGTAATGGATCCCGATCCCGACCGAAGCGGTAGTGATGATCTTGAGAGTGTAGCGCTGCTCCCAAGACAAGGGACAGCCGGTGGACTCTCAACCTAATGCTAGTAATCCAAATGATGAAGCTAGACGAGCTTTCTATAAGCGTGATGAATGATTGGTTCAACCAATACATTCGAACTAATACTGGTGTTCCACAACCTCCATTCCCAACAAACACGACCCTCGCACCTACAATGCCTCCGATAACCCGACCAAATAAGGTCGAATAAGCCCCAGCTGATGAAATTGAAAACATGGGGCTCTGAATTTAAAGCTACGGATAGCGGCGATGCCGAGCAAGCTGAATTTTGGTTGGACAATACTATCCGAGATACTCGATGAGCTATCTTGTACACCGATGAATGCCTAAAGTGTACTATCTCCTTGCTACGTGATTACGCCTACTATTGGTGGAGTACTCGACTTGTTGTGCCCGAGAGCAAGTAACTTGGGAGTTTTTCCAAACCGAGTTTGGAAAAAGTATATCGATCGAGATTTGTTGATAAAAAATGAAGGAATTTCTTGAGCTTAAGCAAGGTTCTATGTCGATTCTCGATTCTGAGCGAAAATTTGTTAGACTTAGTAGATACGCTCGAGAATGTATTTCGTCCGAGGCTATCATGTGTAAACTCTTGAGGATGGGCTGAATGAAGATATAAAAATGTTCGTTGGCATTCTTGAAATACGAGAGTTCGTAGTACTTGTCGAGCGAGCTTGTAAAGTCAAGAGCTTAGAAAAGAAAAACAAAAGTTGATGTGGGAACTGGAGAGTTTCGTAAAAGATCCTCGGAAAGTCTCTTCAACAGCATCGAAGAAATTTCGTGATGATGTGGGCGGTCTAGAAGCACTTCGGGCCTTTTAGGCGAGATCGTGATCGACCCACAATGGTACACGAGGCACTTGATCCGCCAAAGTGTTGGGAATGAACGTCGAGACGAATGGAGTGTCGACATTGTGGCAAATGGCATTACGGATGTTGTAGATTCCATGACCGCTCTGTTACAAGTGCGGATCAGTTGACCACTTCATTAAAGATTGCCCGAGGTTGCTTGAACAGAATGTAAATCAGAGTGGGAAACCGGGCGCTACCATCGCCGAGGTAGACCGTCTAGAAACACGGGCAATCCTAGTGGCGGTCGAGAGGATCTAGAGATGCTACAACCAGATCTCGAGGCTCGTGCTTTGCTAGAGCTTATGCTATACGTGCCGCGAGGATGCTTCTTCACCGATGTTATTACCGTACTTTTCTCTCTTTGAGACTAATGTAATTGCTTTGATTGACCTGGTTCCACTCATTCTTATATATGCGAAACCTTATCATCCAGTAAGACTTTACCTATTGAGTCTACTGAGTTCATAATTCGGGTGTCAAATCCCTTGGGTCGTTACGTGCTTGTCGACAAAGTGTGTAAGAAATGTCCCCTAGTGAATCGAGGTTCTGTTTTCCGCGGACTTGATGCTTTTGCCGTTTGATGAATTTGACGTTATCCTCGGTTTAGATTGGTTGACCGTGCATGATGCGGTTGTGAATTGCAAAAGCAAGACTATTGATCCGAGGTGCGCAAATAACGAGATAATCCGAGTTGAGTCTACGGACTTAAAGGGTTGCCACCGTAATATCGCAATGTTGGCCCGAAATATGTAAGGAAGGGTGCGAAGCATACCTTGCGTATGTACTTGATGACAAGGAATTGGAAAAGAAACCCGAATCTGCTGGGTGGTTTGTGAATACCGGATGTTTTCGAAAAATTACCGGTTTGCCACTGTTCGGAGATAGAGTTTGGTATTGAGCTTGTACCGGACTACGCCGATTTTGATAGCTCCGTGTCGTATGGCACCAACCGAGTTAAAAGAGTTGAAAGCTCGATTGCAAGAATTGACGGATATAGGTTTCGCTCGACCAAGTTTCTCACCTTAGGGTGCACCAAGATTGTTTGTGAAAAGAAGGACGGAACCATGAGGTTGTGCATTGACTATCGTCAACTGAATAAAGTGACGATAAAGAATAAATATCCGTTACCGCGTATTGATGAATTGTTTGATCAACTAAAGGGAGCCTCAGTGTTTTCAAAGATAGATTTGAGATCGGGTTACTACCAGTTGCAAATTCGAGATTCGGATGTACCCAAAACTGCTTTCAGAACGAGGTACGGTCATTACGAATTTTTAGTGATGCCGTTTGGGCTCACTAATGCCCCTGCGGTATTTATGGATTTGATGAATCGGATCTTTAGACCGTATTTGGATTGGTTTGTAGTTGTGTTTATTGATGACATCTTGGTCTATTCAAGAGATGAAACCGATCATCTTTGAACACCGAGATTAGTATTGCAAATTTTACGGGATAAGCAATTATATGCTAAGTTCATGAAGTGTGAGTTACGGTTAAGAGAGGTTAGCTTCTTGGGTCATGTGGTATCTGCATCGGGTATTCGAGTCGAATTCGAGCAAAATTTCAGCCATACTTAACTGGAAGCCTCAGAAATATTACTAAGTTTGAGCTTTTTGGGACTTGCTTACTCTACCGACGGTTTGTAAAAGGTTTCTCGATGATAGCCACACCCATGACGAAGCTAGTTCAAAAGATGTTAAGTTCGAATGGACGGAAAAATGTCGAAAAGTTTTGATCAATGAAAACTTATTTGACTGGAAGCTCAATTTTAGTGCAGCCGAATCGGGCAAAGAGTTTGTCATCTATAGTGACGCCTCCCTACTTGGGTTAGGTTGCGTATTGATGCAAGAAGGTCGAGTTGTGGCCTATCGTCGAGACAATTAAAGCCACATGAGAAGAATTATCCACCCATGATCTCGAATTAGTCCATCATCATTCGCCTTGAAAATATGGCGACATTACTTATTTGGTGAGAAGTGCCATGTATTTTGGATCACAAAAGTCTCAAATATTTGATGACTCAAAGAGACTTGAATCTCGACAAAGGCGTTGGCTTGAGTTGTTGAAAGATTATGAGCTGGTCATTGATTATCACCGGAAAGGCTAATGTGGTTGCGGACGCCTTAAGCCGGAAATCACTTTGTTAAGCTTTGCTAGCGATGAATGTACACTTATCATTATACGAAAATGTGTTAGTAGTGAATTAAAAGCCAAACCATTATTGATTCATCAAATTCGTGAAGCTCGAGAAAGTCGATGATGAATTGGTTGCAAAACGGCCTGAGTGTGTTTGAACAAGGAATCGGAGTTTCAAATTGATGATGATGATTGTTTGAGGTTCAAGTCGTTTGTGTGTTCCAAGGAATTGAACTCATTTCGATGATTCGAGCGAAGCCCATTGTAGCCGAATGTCAATTCACCCGGAGTACGAAGATGTACAACGATTTGAAACATCGGTTTTGGTGGCATGGTATGAAACGAGACATCTCCGACTTTGTTTCGAGATGTTTAATATGTCAACAAGTGAAAGCGGAACATCAAGTGCCCTCAGGATTACTTCAGCCGATCAAGATACCCGAGTGGAAATGGGATCGAGTCACAATGAACTTTGTGTCCGGACTGCCATTGTCCGCAAGTAAGAAGGATGCAATTTGGGTTGTTGTTGATAGACTGACTAAGTCGGCTCACTTTATCCCCGTACGCGCGGATTTTTCAATGGATAAACTAGCTGAATTGTATGTTTCTCAGATTGTGAGATTACACGGGGTACCTATTTCTATCGTGTCGGATAGAGATCCGAGATTCACCTCGCAATTTTGGAAGAAATTGCAAGAAGCTTTGGGTACCAAGCTGCATTTTAGCACTGCTTTTCATCCACAAACCGATGGTCAATCCGAGCGGATAATTCAGATACTTGAGGATATGTTGAGATGTTGCATCACGGAGTTCGATGGTTCATGGGAGCGGTATTTACCTTTGGTTGAATTCGCACAACAATAGTTTTCATCAAGTATTAAGATGGCACCTTACGAGGCTTTGTACGATCGACAATGCCGTCGCCGTTGTTTTGGACCGAACTCGATGAAAGTAAAATTTTCGGAGTGGACTTGATTAAAGATGCTGAATGAAAGTAAAAGTAATCCGTGAAAGTCTAAAGACAACCGCAGATCGTCGAAAATCGTGCAGCGGATTTGAAGCGAAAAGACATTGAGTATCGGTGGGAGATAAAGTGTTTCTTAAAGTTTCGCCTTGGAAAAAGATACTCAGATTTGGCCGTAAAGGCAAATTGAGTCCGAGGTTCATCGGGCCATATGAAGTATCCGAACGAGTCGGTACAGTTGCATATCGATTGATTTTGCCTCCTGAACTTGAGAAGATTCACGACGTCTTTCATGTTTCGATGCTTCGACGCTATAGAGCTGATCCATCGCACATAATTAGCCCATCAGAGGTCGAAATTCAAGCCGATATGAGTTATGAAGAAGAACCGATTCGTATCCTAGCTCGTGAAGTGAAGGAGTTGCGAAACAAAAGGGTTCCGTTAGTAAAAGTGTTATGGCTCAAACACGGGATGGAAGAAGCTACTTGGGAACCCGAGAACTCTATGAAAGAGCGTTACCCAAACCTATTTACCGTAAGATTTTCGGGATGAAAAATTCGAAGTGGGGAGAGTTGTGACACCCAAAATTGACCCTAGTCGGAAGTGGTTTCGGGACCGCTAAACCGAGTCACCAAATGTTTGAACGTAATATTTATTGTCTAGAATATGTAATTATGAATGTGTGAAAATTTCAAGCTTCTATTTAGTCGATTGCATGTGAATTCGTTAGTAGGACTTGTGTGACACTTTTGAAAAGTGATAGGCTAATCTATAAGGACCTAATAGTGCATGTAGTCAAAGGAGGACTTGCATGTCAAATTCCCCCAAGTGCTAGTGGCCGGCCATGACAAAGAGTGATGGGCAAAAACATGTCATAAAACATGTTGTGACAATGGTGTATGTAAGAAAAAAATAAAATAATGAGCATGGGAATTGAATAATGAAAGGGAAGAAAAAAAAAAGAGAATGGTGTGAGTGTCCCCCCCCCTTGCCGTGAGTTGAAGAAAAAGAAAAGAAATTTTGTTCATCCTTTTTCCTTTCTTTGAGCTGAAAATTCTAAGGAAGAAGAAAGGAGTTCTTGCTCATGGTTGGTTTGGAAGAGGATTAGGAAGAGGTTTGGCCATCCTTGTATCTAGATTAAGGTATGTTTGATGTTGTGCCATGAGATTCATGCATGTTTTTAGTTGCTAGCTTTAGTTCTAATTAACCATGGTTCAAATCTTTGCTAAGTCATGGGGATGATATTTGGCCAAGGTGGATTTTGTGTTAATGTCATTGCATGCTAAATGTGAAGCTTGTTAATGATACTTGTGATGGTGGATTGATGACTCTTAAATCTTCTTTTTAGCATTTTTGAGTGAGGCATTAAGTTCCTTGCTAAACCGTGACCAAAATTGAAATGGTATGGGGTTGTAAGGCATTCGGCCATGGTAGGAAGTAAAAGAAAACTATGGTCGTTGTTCATGTTATTTGGATGAGAAATGGTAGTAAGGTGAAGTACAAATGCTAGTGTTTGATTTACTAGTGTATATGTGCGTATTAGCCTAGTTTTGAACTTGAAACAAAATGGTGTTTAGTCGATACAAGCGACCATACTTGTGGAATGTATCAAGTGTTGAAATCGGCCTCAACATAGATGTGTATGCTCGGCCTTAGGTAGCCTATTGATGGCTTTAGCTTGACTTAGAAAATTCGGCTAAGGGGGAATTATTAGCTAGTATGTTGAATTCGATTCGTGATTTCGTACAGATGTGACTCTAATGTCTAATGGATATATGGGCTAAGTACCTTGAGCTTCTCTTTGATGTTTGAATGAATTGTATTGAATTGCTTGATGTAATTAAAAATGTGCATGACCATTGTGTATTCGAGCTAAAGGGTGGCCATATGACCATTTAAACTCCTTGTCATATTCGGCCATAAGCTAGCATAATGAGATTTTAATAAGTTAAATTTGTGTGAATTAGCTCAAGAGCTTAGAGGACCACAGTTGGATAAGGGGAAGGAAAAAGTGATCGAATAGCCGTCGAAATCGCTCGACCACGTCCGAGGTAAGTCTTCGAGTAATGATCCTACTTGAATTATATTGAAATGATTTGTCATGTTATGGCGGATAGCCGAATGTGCGTAGGGACTACGTCGTAAAGTCAATTGAAATCATGCTCTTTGTGTGTGGCTATTGAGCCGAAATTGGAAAGGTTTGATAAATGTTTTGTGTTTGAGCCTTAGTAACGAAAATGAAATATGGATGTGTCGTGATTATTGATATATGTGTGCGTGAGCAATTGAATGATACCCGGGCTAAGTCCCGAAGGCATTTATGCTAGTGATTATATCCGGGTTAAGACCCGAAGGCATTTGTGCGAGTTGCTATATCTGGGTTAAGACCCGAAGGCATTTGTGCGAGTTGTTATATCCGGGCTAAGACCCGAAGGCATTTGTGCGAGTTGCTATACCCGGGTTAAGACCCGAAGGCAATTGTGCTTGTGGTTATATCCGGCTAAATTCCAAAGAAACTTGGTTTGAAGGTGAGCATTTTGTGCTGCAATAAATTCAACTAATATGCTCAAAAAACCCAAACGATAAGGTATGTTTGCATGTGCATCGGAAAAGTCGATTCGTTTGAAACAGTATTCGTTCAATCGACTAACGAACTTTCAGCTCTTAGATAGGTTGATATCTTGTGTGTGTATATGTTGATGAAGTCTGAAGTAAGTATGATTATGAGAATGTGTATTAATAAAGTGATTCATTTAGCTATGTGAATGTAATACTTTAGTCAAAGCTGATTTCATTACTTGAGACTTACTAAGCATTAAAATGCTTACCCCGTTGCTTTGGCTCTCTGTTTTATAGATTTCGCTCGTTAGCTATCGGATTCGGGATCGTCGAAGTCGAAGTCATCCACGCTATCAAAGCCCTTTTGGTACTCTTTTAGTTGAACTCTGGATATGGCATGTATAGGACTACCCTTTTTGCTGTTTTTCAAGTACGTTTTGTGATGTATGTGTGTACAGCCATGCGAAAATGGCTCGTAGAAGTGGAGTATGGCATTAGACCATTTGTGTTTATGTATATATATATATGGTTTCATGATGTGACTAGGGACTAGAATGGAAGTGTTGGACAATGATCAGCCCTTGGAATGGCTAAATATGATCATATGTGGACCTATGTATGACAAAACTCTAGTTGGTCCATGGAAACCACGAAATAGGTGAAGTTTACATTGAAAACAGATGCTGATAGCAGCAGTGGTGTGGATGTGAAAAATCACTAAAAATATCAGGAATGTAATTAAATAGTGAATAAATTATGTAAATGAGCGTTGATGAATCTACTTTCATATGGAAGAAACAAAACGGTCATATGAGTTGTATGTTAAGAGATATTTAGGTATTCGTGAAACAGGGCCAGAACGGTTTCTGGATTCCCTATTCCGACTTTGGAAATTCATTACAAATTAACCAGAGATAATTAGGAGTCATGCCATATATGTATAGATTCCTCTTTGAGTCTAGTTTCTAGAGAAATAAACGGTATCAGTATTGAAGCCCTGTACAGGGAGATATTCAAGTTGTAACACGCGAAGGTCAGTGTAGTCGACCCCTGTAACATGGGAGACTTTAACTAATAAACTGTACTAATTGGATTAACCAAAAATTCTAGAAAAAATTCTGTAGATGGACATATGAGTCTAGTTTGAGGGAAAAATTACGAAACTGATTTTCGAGTTTTGAAACTCAAGATATGATTTTTAAGGCGACAGTGATGCAGTACCCAGCTTGTCTGGAAATTTTTTTTATGGACTGTGAAAACAATTAAGTTAAGTCTGTGTGCACCTTGTGTTCGACTCCGGTAACGGACTCGGGTACGGGGTGTTACAGCAACGCCACTAGTCCCTTGCATATTTTTAATCATGTTTGTGAGAGAAGAAACTTGGGCACTTAGTGCGGTTATTACATCCAATTCAACAAGTCTTTGAGTAGTTTTTGTTTGTGCAGCTCTAGAGATAGGGTATTGGTAATCATTCTGTGCAATTCTCTCAAGAATTCTCACAGCATCATTATAAGTGCAATCTAGCAGAGGTCCATTAGCTGATGCATGGACAAGATTCCTTGTATGTGAATTCAACCCATTATAAAAAAAATCTCAATTTGTGTTTCTGGTAGAATGTCATGCATGGGACAACGTTAAAGTAAAGATTTATAACGTTCCCATGTGGTGGGAAGATTTTCATCATCCGGGTGATGATAAGCAGTAATATCATTTCAAAGATGAGCATTCATTATTGGCTGGTTAAATCGCAAAACAAACTATGTTGCTAGTGCATACCAAGAAGTAATTGATCTGGTAGGTAGCCCAAAAAACCAAGTAGGGTTCTTCCCTGTAAGGAATAAGGAAATAATTGCATCTTCAAGGCATCATCAAGAACGCATTGTTGACTAAAGGAAGCACAGATCAATAAAAAGGATTTAAGATGTTCTCTCGCATTTTCATGTGGCAGTCCAACATATTGTCCATTAGAATCTAGCATTTGAAATATGGCTTGAGTTCAAAATTTCCTACTTGGATTGCTGGCCTAACAACTCTCGGTTGTAAATCATCCAAGACAGGTACTACAAAATCTCATATAGTTCTATTTTGTATGTGAGCATCTTGTGGCAACAATAAGTTATTAACATTTTGCTATTGCATCGAGGGTATGGCTGTATTGTCCCCTGGTAGAGCCATATTTCTTTGTACTTGAAGTCTACCCCAAAAGTCCTTTCAATTTCTGGATCAAAATCGGCAAGAAAATCTAACTTGCTTTGGGTTATAAAACACCTAAAATGAAGTTGAAGAAATAGCAACAAAGAAAAACTAGTTAGTGAATACTAAATATTATGCAAGGAAAATAAACTGCAAAAAACACACAAAAACAAAAATAAACATCAAACAAATGTCATCCCTGAAAATGGTGCCAAAAACTTGAACGGTTGTTTAACACCATAGAAATAATGTGCAAGCATACATTGTTGATGCAAGTATAGTAGACAGATATGCATCTGTCAGATATCGATCCCACAAGGATAGTTGTCTTTTGTCTATTAATGTCGATGTAATAACTAGATAGAAAGGAGATAAATTGTGAGGATAGTTGCCGGAGCAACAACTTGAAACAATAAAATAAAATATGCTAATGATAAACTAGGATCCCCAACATGAATCTTCAGTAGAATACTAAGTGCTCACAAGGTATAAAAGGATAGGTGATTGTCGAGGTAATAAATTTCAATGTATATATTACAAAGCGTCACTCTTCTGTTTAATCTGAGACTTAAACATCCACATTAACCGCACCTTCTGATGATGGCAATATGACACAATTAAGAACAAGTAGACTAAATTCCTCTAATCCTCACTCAAATTTTGTTGTAATGCTTGTTGGCTCTAACTGCCACTGCACTTTCCAGTGTCAGTGACAACAAAAACATTTCCATGTTAAGAAACATTCAAACCCTAAGATTGAATAGATAACATTTAACCAAGAATTCATTTGTACTTCCATACAAACAGAAAACAAAGAGTAACCACCAGCATTTAGAAAGAAATAAGAAAGAATTGAGTGGAGAATGCTATTGCTAGACAACTCGACTGAATCTCCTTATTCCCCCTTGTCTCGCACTTAGGTCTCCTCGTCAGAAGCTAATCTGCATCAATTTTCACATTGGCTCACCCGTGAAAGGCTTAAGCTGTCACAGTCGCAAGGTTCAAGGTAGGATGAAGAAGATGATGGTCAAGAAAAACCTCTCCCCTTTCTTTTTCACATCAAATTTTTATGTCTTCCTCCAACAATATAGGTGTCCTTTCCTCAGAATTATTCTATCCTTGTACGTACAGGTTGGTTATACCATACTAGACAACTCACACATTTTTAGTTCTAATTCGGATAGCTGTTAGGTGCGGCGATAATTCTGGACGCAATCTGGAATTAACTCATGAAGCGACATTAATTCAAAAAGATAGCAAAATTAAGGATAAAATAGGTTAGGATTCACTGAGTTATAAAATGCAATTTACTAAACTAAAAATACTATCACATATGTTCTTTCTAGTCCTATCACATGTGTTATTGGAAATTTAGATGTAGCCTAAACCCTTACTCTAAGTTCCGAGTATAAGTTTTCTTGAAACTATACTTATCTTGTGGTGATGTGGTTATATAATATACATGATATGTGATATGTGGATATGGTGATTATTGTGTAAAGTGATATTATATACATGTAATAAATGTGTAATATATATGTTATCTGACTATGCTAGTGGTTGCGAAATATGCTAATATGCAGTGATAATGCATGGATAATTGGTAAGTAATATATGTTGTTTTTTGGATATTTTGGCCTTGAGATCTTGGAACCATTGGATATAGTTGGCATGCCATAGAATTGTGAGTACTCACTTATATGTATAGAAGATTTGGGCATTGAGGCCCTGGGACATGTTTGGAGAGATAAGAGAATGTGAGCTAAGCTCTATTCAACAAGACATGTGAGGGGAAATAAGGAGAGTGTTAGCTATACACTTCACCTATGTGGTGTAAGGGGATTCGTGTATCCGATGTGTGATGATAGAGATCACTATATGTTTCATAATCCAAGTGTCACCATACTCATCTTATCTTATGTTATGTAATTGTGTGGAATATGTTTTATGTTTGAATGATTATGTATACGTGCTATCAGAACGACTTTTAGGCTATGCATGATTTAATACTATGTGATGCTAGACATAAGAATGTACTACTTATGAATAAATGTTTGGTTGTGTTACATGATGATATGTCTATGTTGTGGTCATTCTTGCATTCACTGAGCTTGCAAAAGTTCATCCCCTCATTTCAACATTTACGGATTACTGACGTCACGGTGTGGGCGTTGTGGTCTCTAAGGGAGTGATCCAAGGAAGTTTGGTTATTCTTCGTAGGTACTTCATTATTTTATTTTTTGTTTTGGGGTGTTAGGCAATGTGGTAAAACTATTTTGAGACAATGAGCTTCACCATTTTGATTTACTTATAGGAATTTTGTGTTATTTTTATGCTAGAATACTTAAACATTGAAAATGGCATGATGATATTAGTTCAGATTCATTTTCAGTATTTTGTACTATTGAATAAGTTATATGAACGATTATTTAATTTCATACTTGATGCATGTTGATTAGGAACCATTTGTGATGATTTAATTGCATTCCTATGTTGTATTTTTAGCTCCAGTAGTAGAGGTATAGATATTGGGTTTTAAAAATAGATACCTCTGTGGATTGAAGGAAACAAAATAGAGATTTGGTATCGATACCTTTTCTCGAGTATCAATACTTGAGGGATAAATCTCGATACTTTATCCTGTAGTACTGATATTTTTTGATAGATAGGTTTTTAAATCGAGAAATAGAATGCTTAATTGGTATCATTTTTCTAAGTGGTATCAATACTACTGGAAATTATCGGTACCTAGATATCAGTATCGATACCTACGGAGATTTTTGTAGACTTTTGCTAATTAGCCTTTATGCATGATTTTGGACGTGTGCATGACCGATTAACGAGTTATTTGCATGTAATAATGTTAATTAACCATTTGGACGTATTAAAACTTGACCAACTTAACAAAAGATGTTCGATTTACTTGAACCTAGCTTCCTGTTTAATGTAAATAAGGCGAGATGGTGGTGTGGCAACCTGTTTTCGGGCCTGGCAACTAGGCCGGGTATAGGGTGTTACATGTATAATCTCAAATTCTATTCAATTTACATTCAATTTCAAGGTCATACATATTTTGGAAATTATAATTTAATCCTCTATCTCGATAATCAATCAAATTCATACCAATACTATTTGATCAATCATAATCAAATAACAATTCATTAAATATCTCAAATTGTATTTTACCATATTCAATTTATCAGTCAATTCCTTATTTCTTTACGATTTGATCCCATTTTCAATCTATACAATTATTCCATTTAATTTATCAATTTTTATATCTTCTATCATCATATTTTGTGCATGTATCGGTTTAAATTCATCATTCGAATGCACTCTAAAGTTTTTCCTTTTATTCAATTTAGTCCTTAAAATCAAAATGGCCATAACTTTCAAATTTAAGTCTCGATTTCAAAATTGATCTCAATTTCATCATTCTACAATATTCTAAAACCTCTTATAATTAAAGAAATTTCATACTAATTTTTTGAAATATTTATACCTTAGTCCCTATGTTTAAAACTAACAAATTTTCTTTACAAAATAGTCTTTTTTCGTATCTAAGCATTTTATATAATCATTTAACACAAAACTCTTCAAGCATTCGTCAATGGAAACATTTTTGAAACTTTACCAGTTTTGAAATAAACTCGGGTTAGCTAAATCGAGCTACCACAATATCAAAAACATAAAAATTATAAGAAAAAGGACTAGATTAAGCTTACAATGCAATAGCCTAATGTTAATGACTCAAAAATAGCTTCTTCCTTATGTTTATTTTGGTATTTTGGTAAGAAGAAGAAAGATGAAACAAAACAATGGTTTTTGTTTCTTTAATTTACTATTACATATATTATAATTCTATATTTTATAAATTCTAACACTATTTTGTTAATATTACTATCCAACTATCCACTTCAACTATGCAATGATCTATCGTCACTTTAGGCCTTGATTTAATTGCTATTTCAAACCTTAGCAATTAAAATCTACAATGATTAACTTATACGACTTTTACAATTTAGTCTTTGTACATTAATTAACGAGATTAGTATAAAGTGTAAATTATAAAGTTTTAGGTCGAGATCCCGGAATTTAGCTTAACAAATACTAAATTGTAAAACTTTATACTAATCATATGAGGGGGATTAGGCCTCTCATTTATTGGTTACAATTATATGTGCTTCTTGGACTTCCGACCCAAAATTTTATAATTTAATCAAATCCAATATTTGCTTTTTATTTCCCAAAATAAATAGTGTTTAATTAATTAGTTTAGTTAATCAAATTAACTAAATCAATTTATCAATTTTCTCAACGCGATTTTAATTCCATTAAAATCATGACAACTTTATCGTAAAAGAATCATTGAGAAAATATATTTAATTTCCTTATAATGGATTGTAACCTCCCCAACCCAGCCTAGACATTAGACCTGAATTCAGAAGATTACATTAGCCACTGAAGTGACCCAGTAAGCTATTGAAGTTTTTAAAACGATCATTTTGAGACATTTGTTTATTTTAAGAGAAAACTTAGTTAATCCCAAATTTATTTAATACTCAAATTTTTAATTATAATTTAACAACAGAAAAGTCATATTTATTTATATTTTTAATAAAATTTGGGGTTCATGCATAACTAATTAATATTCATAATTCGATATCCTAAAGTCAAATTAAATGTCATGCAAGCTACATAAATAAAAACATAAATCTTGTGTCCCATGCCACAGTTCAAAATAAAAATATCAAGTAATGAACCTAAAATCAGTGTCTGCGTCCTAACCTGGTGGGTTATCTGTAGAGATAAAAATAAAAAGGGAGTGAGCTATGAAGCTAAATGTGATTTCCATCATAAGAAAATTAGTGCAAACGATTGAGCATATAGAAACCCAACATATAGAATAACTCACAATAGCAATTTCAGATTTTGATATTTCAGATCACTCAACAGTATATATATATGTAATATATGACAACCCATTTTTCAGTGAAATCGGAACAGTGGTTTTGGGACCACAAATCCAATCCAAAAATAAGGTTTATTTTTATTTCATTATATGGTCCTTATTATAATAAGCATGTCGTGTGAAAATTTTGATACAAAAATTTCATCGATTAAGAGTTCAATTACGAGAAGGACTAAATCGCATAAAAATGTGAAAGTTGAATTCTAGTAGCTATAGGGATTAAATAGCTATGGAATTCAAGTCTAAAGGTCTTTATATGGTAATTAGACCATTAAAGAAAAGTATGTAGATTCTTGGTGACTCATCCATGGAAATATAGAAAAAAGGGCAAGGAGTAAATTGGAAATTGCAAAATACTTAATTAATTAAAAGATGAAAAGAAAATATCATCTTATTTTCTCATCATCTTCAACCTAAAAGCACATGGAAACCCTAGGAGAGAGAACATAAACTTTCAAGGCCTAATTGGATAAGTTTTCTTGTCTCGTTTTTAGTAATTTTGATATTTTTGAAACCGAGATAGCTTAATCTCTCTATTTGAGAGATTAATTTGAAAAGTTATCAAAGTATGGAAAATGGGTGAAGGATGTATATGCTAAAAATTAGAAATTTATGGTAGAAAATGAAAGGTTGTTGATAGATAAACAACCTTTACAAAGTGATTTTGATGAAAACATGATTTAAGGACTAAAATGTAAACTTGTGAAATTGAAGAAAAACATTCTGAATTTTTATGAATACCAGTGCTATAAAATTTGTAATGGGATTTCGGTTAGGCTTGGAATAGGGAGTAAATTGCACAATTTTCATTTTTCGAGCCTAGGGACGAAATCAGAATTTATGGAAAAATTAAGGTAAAAATGGTAATTTTGCTTAGGACGTAATTGAGTCCATTTAAATATGAAATGTGTGAAATTGATGATTAAATTCATTTATATAGATTTGGACAACACTAATTTGAGGTTAGATCAAGAAAAAGAAAAGGTTTTGGATTAGTAGATTTCTAACGCGAACAAGTGTCGAGGTAAGTTCGTGTAACCTAATTGAGTATGTAAATATGTTTAAATTGAATGTTGCAATTTTATGAAATGTTATTATCATTTGATGTGAATTATTTGATTGCTACAAAGAAAAATTGAATACATGCTTGAAATGATGAAAAAGGGTTAAGTCCTGATTGAATATTGAATTCCAATGATTATATGCACTTTCTCGAAACTAATAAGGTCTTGCATTTGTTGCGAACGGGATTTAGCTCGGACTAGCAATCCTATTGACCTTGTTATAGGAAGGATTTAGCCTGGACAGGTAATCCTGATATAATACCTCTCGAGTATATGTTATGATTAGGGTTTAGCCTGGACTGGTAATCCTAATTGAACTCTTTGAGCATATGTTATATAAAGGATTTAGCCTGGACTGGTAATCCTGTTATACACTATTGACTCAAGAGCGTGTTCCTTGGTTAAGTGCCTTAAGGGGTACCCTCGAATAAGAATTGACGGATTATTGAATTGTACACCCTAAGTGTACCACTTGAGTATTCATTGGAATTTTAATGATTCAACAGATATAAAACTCTTGACATGGCATGAGAATTATGAAATAAAATGATAATGTCTTGAAAAAATAATGTATGATGAGCTCATCTATCGTTACTTAATGTACATGTAAACTTTGTGACTAACATGTTTAATTGGATGCATGTGCATAGGCAATTTAGCCAAATGGATCGAAAACTTGTTATTGTATGCTTAGATTTAATAAACGGGATTGGTAAGTTTAGTTTCCGTTATACGAACTTACTAAGCATGTAATACTTACTTACTTACTCCGTTTTACTTTTCCCCTGTTTTATAGTGCTCGAAAGCTCGTGAAGGTTAGAGATCACTTGAGCATCATCACACTATCAACTAGTCATTTTGGGTATACTTAGTAAAATCATTTCGGTATAATGGCATGTATAGGACAACTTGACCATTAGTAGCTTGATAATGATGTTTTGTAACCTAGCCATTGGAATGGCTAGTGATGGCTTATTTTGGTATGATTAAGTAGGTTATTATAATATATATTCATATTTGTTATGTTAAGTACATGTGATCAAATTATGTTAATGCCTAGTAAATCCAAGGTAAGATTGAAAACATGTATGCATGTGATGATATGTTATGTTGAATGATGGAAATCTCTTAATTTGAATGCTTGAAATGGTTGGAATGTGTTTGTATGTTTTGGTGCAGGAAAATGGTGAGTTTTGGGTGACAAATGAGGCTAGGGAATGGCCTTATTTTGTCCACACAGGTCGTGTGTGACACAAGGGCGTGTGTCTTGGCCAGGTGTGACACACGACCTGGTAACATGGGCATGTGGTTAGGCCATGTGTCCCCTACACCTTAATTTTGTGAAACATGATGCTTAGAATTGAGAACACGGGCAGAGACACGGATGTGTGTCTCATCCGTGTGTGTCACACGGCTTAGAATATGGGCATGTGTCTTGGCTGTGTGAAACTTACACCTAATTTTGAATTGAATTAATTAACCACACAGCCTAGCACACGGCTGTCTGGCACGACCGTGTGCACAAGTCAGAGAGTTACACGGGATCAAACACGGCCTCTAGCACAGGTGTGTCCTAGGGTCACACGGGCATGTCCCTTGGACCACACGGGCGTGTGAGCCTTGCACCTTGGAAAAATTTTGAAATGTCGCGAAAAATTCTTAGAGCCTGATTAAGTCCCGACTCGATTCTAATGCTCGTATTGGCCATTGAGGGTCCAATCAAGGGATGTTTTGAATGTTCTGGGCTAGTAAATAGTAAATTACATAATTTGATTGGAAAATGTTCTGAAAGTTTTGGTAACACTCTGAAACCCTGTTCTGACGAAAGATACGGGTTAGGGGTGTTACATAAAATCTCAAATATCTCATAATTGTATGCATGTGCTTTATGAATGCATTATAGATTCGGTTTAAAAGAAAAGATCCCACCCCACTGCTACACACCACAATGGGAGTTCCCCTAATCTTCAACCACCTACACATTGGGTTGTAGTTTTAACCACCAATGGTTTGCAGATAATCTGCTAATGGTTGTTGACACACAACAAAAACACCGTAAATGGAATCTGCCTATGGCTATGGATACACAGCAAAAATAATCATAGATGAAACTGCCTATGGTTATGGGCACACAACAAAATAATGCAAATACAATCTACCACTGGCTTTAGATGCACAACATTTGCAGGTAAGAGCTACCAATAGGTTGTGGATGCACAACATAATTGCAGTTAAGGGGAAAACATTGTCAATGGTTGTGGGTACATAGAAAGTTTACTGATAAATTTCCAAATTTCCTCTATGCATATCGTCCCACCCAATACAATGCAATATGACATACTTATAATAGATCAATATGGTAGCAATTTATATACTCATAAAAATTTTATTCAGTAGCAAATAAATGTTTATAATGGATCAATATATTGGCATTTACTACGTTGATAACAAATCAATACACTAGTAAAAGACATGCGTGTCTTGTGTTTGGATTACAGATATCATGTGGCATACAAAACATACATTCAATAGTATAGATGCAATAGGCATATATTATTCACATAACATGCATATACAATAATAATTTGGTCAATCAGAACATGCAACCCAATACTCATATCATCAGAGATTCAATTGAAAGAAGTAATGCTCTAAAATAGTTCGAAAACTATCCAGGGATTAAATTGAATAAATTCTAGGTAAAACTATAAAATCTAAAAAACAAGGTCACACGGTAGTGTGGTCAGGCCGTTTGGGATGCTATAGACCGTATGGAGGGGTTACACGATCGTGTGGCCAGGCCGTGTAATAGACTGTGGCCTTGTGGAAATAGCAAAATTAAGCTACATGGGAGACATGCCCATGTATCAACTCGTGTGGGAGGATCTTGGCCATGTGAGATTCAAACTAGCCTAGGCTTTCAAAGGCACATACTCGTGTGAGGGGCCGTGTGGTCCACACTCCTATGTGGCAAGCTGTGTGGCCCTAATCCTAGGCATGGGCTTGAACGTTGTTCCTTGCAATCAAATCTGGTTCGATTCACCTAAAGCAGATCCTTCAATCAATTTCACACAGGTTAATGTTTGATTTCCAAGATCCATCAAGATTTTTGAAAGATTTGATTTTTAACCAAGAAAGATAGTTTAATCGATCACAACATTATTGTTAGATAGAAATTCTATAAGGATTCAAGATCGAGTCATACTTACCTATTCTTGGAAAAGATTAAGGGTATTGTAACACCCCAAACTCAGCCTAGACGTTATGGTCGAATTTGGCAATGTCACATAAGAGTGTTTTTGAAAACGGGTTTGACGAGTAAAGTCTGTTCCAGTTGATTAATCTTTGTTTTGCCACAGAATAAAAACATATGGTATTTATTGTGACTAAAACGTCTCTTTTACGCGGAAGCTTTAGAAAACCTCTATTTTAGGAAAAATGTTTAGTTTTAGAGAAAATCAGATTTTAATCGTGCTTATCAGCAATAAAACCATCAATAGTTCAAAAGCCAAAATTAAAAGCCAAAAAGTCCAAAGTCCAAAATTAAAACAAAAACCCCAAATAAATACTATATCAAAACCGGAAAAACTAATGGCAATAGTCTAAAATTTATTACGTGTGGCCACCGTCGAGTCCTCTACTACACCGATTCGCCTAGAGCTGGGTATTACCTGAACAAATTATACAGAAAAGGGTGAGTTTCGCAACTCATCGTGTAATCCCCACAGATATCACACATACAGAATAATCATCAAAAGTCAGAAACAAACAGTCTGAGTCCGGAGCCCATTACAGAATTAGTTCAGGCCTTAGCCCATTCAGATGCAGAATCAGATCTAAATTAGGGTTTTGGCCCAATCAAATACAGATACGGAATAGAATATCAGAATCCTACCCACCAGCCTCTACACACCATCTCCATCCAACCCTATACGCCATATGGGGATAAAATTGACCCACCTATCCCTATACACCATGCTGTACCGAAACACGACACATAAACAGATATTTGTAACTTAGCTGCCGGATAACATGCTTAAAAGCCTTCCAGACACTTCCTCTATTAAATCATTAACCCACCCCGATGTAATGCAACATACAATGAATGGCATATGCTAATATGCAATAACTAATCACACAATCAGTACAATATTATCAGGCTCAGTACAGATATCATACAATAGATCACACATTTAGGGGTCCAGATAATGTTTACCGACCCTACAGAAGGTCACAGTCGACTAGGGCAACCCGTGCAACCTTACAGAATCCTTTTAGAAAAATGGCTCACACGCCTATGTGGCCTGCCCGTGTGGGCCCACACATTTGTGTGGCCCATACGGTCTAAATTGGCCTTGGCCGTGTAGATCACATGGCTTGGCCCAGAATTTCACACACCCGTGTGGCCCACACGTCCATGTGGCCCAAACGGCCTAAATTGCTGAGCCCGTGCCCCGCACACGGTTTCACCAGCCATCACACGACCGTGTCTTTCGTGCGTGGCCTGGCTCGTCAATCACACGGCCATGTCTTGCCACACGGCCTACACATGGGCGACCACATGCCCGTGTGGCATTGACAGATTTGTTTTCAGCTTTTTTAGATTCTTGTTTTCTATGTTTTTGGGTACACACCTGTGCTGTTTACGCTGCTAAGACAACTACGAGCACTCTCGAACCACATACTCCAATACTCCAAACGACTGACTACAAATCCGCAAGTGTAGAGACACAAGTTTCTCAATTCATTGCAGAACAACGGAATGTGGAAAATCAAATAGCAAATAATAATAAAAAACAGCAAAGAACGCCAATAGGTAGGAGCAGAGAAGGAAAAGGTGAAGAAAAAGAAACGACTGAGTCGTTTAGGAAATTTCGACAGAGGGAGAAAGGAGGGGAAATTTTCAAAAAGAAAAGAAAAAAATTCAAAAAGAAAAGAAATAAAACAAAATCATGGATATCCCCACATCCCTAATTTCACTCTCCCTCTAACCCACTTCTCAGAATTCCTGTTTGACCAAAACTCCTTAGGTCAACTAAGCAAAAATAAATTCCATCGCTTACATAGAGACTCGAACACACGATCTCCTTCACACCAACACTCGACTTAACTACCAGACCAGCAGGCCCATTCTGATATGAAAATTATAAATAGTTTAATATAAGCCGACTGCCTAAAAGTTAAGGCTTAATTCAAGGAAATGCCAAAATTTACCCAAGTTGTGGCTTGAACTTGGAACCTCACACACACACCCGGAACACTTAACCACTGAAGTAGATACACAGTTGTGTCATAAATTCACAGAAAAAAAAATATAACTTTTAGGGTGTTACAACTCTACCCCTCTAAAAGAATATTTTAGCCTCGAAATTTACCTAATTAGAATAGGTGAGGATACTGCTAACGCATCGCATCCTCAGGCTCCCACGTAGCCTCCTCAGTGTTATGATTCCACCTCAGCACCTTCACTAATAGAATGGATTTTCTTCTCAAAACTTTAACATCGCGCTCCAAAATCTGAACCAGCTCCTCCTCAAAGGTCAGATCTGTTCGAACCTCAATTTCCTCAACCAGCACAATATGCATGGGATCAGAGTGATAGTGCCTTAACATAGAGACGTAGAACACGTCATGAATCCAATCCAACTCTGGAGGTAGCTCCAACTAATAGGCGACTGGCCCTACTCGCTTCAGAATATGGTACGACCTAATAAACCTAAGGCTTAACTTGCCCTTATGACAAAACCTCAGAATCTTCTTCCATGGCGAGACCTTGAGAAACACAAAATTCCCCACAGAATACTTAATCTCGCGTCTCTTCAGATCCTATAAGACTTCTGCCTGTCAGAAGTTGCTTTTAATCCCTGATCAATCTAACCTTATCTTCTATCTCGGAGACTAATTCAGGACCCAGAACACGTCGCTTACCTAACTCAGTCCAACATAAAAGAGTACAGAACTTATGACCATACAGTGCCTTGTAAGGTGCCAACTGGATACTAGACTAGAAGCTATTATTATATGTAAACTTTGCTAATGGCAAGTACTCCTCCCAACCGCCTCGGAAATCAATAACACAGCTTCTCAACATATCCTCCAGTATCTAAATCACCTTTTTCGACTGACCATTTGTCTGAGGATGGAAAGCAGTACTGAAGTCTAATCTTAAACCCAAAGCCTCATGCAGCTTCTTCCAGAATCGAGACGTGAAACAAGGATCCCTATAGGTACCCCATGAAGTCTCACTATTTCAGAAATGTAGAGCTTAGCCAATTTCTGTAGAGAGAAGTCTGTCCTGACCGGAATGAAGTGAGCAGATTTGGTCAATCGATCCACGATGACCCAGAAAGAATCCTTCTTAGTGGGTGTTAGAGGCAACCCGCTAACGAAATCCATCGTTACCCGCTCCCATTTCCATAATAGTATCTTAACCGGCTGCAACAAACCCAAAGGTAACTGATGTTCAGCCTTAACCTACTGACAAGTTAAGCAGTGAGCAACAAAGTCAGTAACCTCACGCTTCAACCCTAGCCACCAGTATAAATCTCGCAGATCTCGATACATTTTGTTCCCACTGGGATGCATAGCATAAGGGCTACTTTGCACTTCCCTTAGAATCGATTGTCTCAAGTCTTCATCATTTGGTACACAAATCTGACTGCGGAAACACAATACCCTATCCTTATTAATCCCAAAATCTATAGTAACATCACTCTCCACCTAACGAAAATGCAACTCCAGAGCATTGTCCTCCAACTGTTTATCTTTGATCTAATCAATCGATGTCGATTTCATTTGAAGTTCAGCTAGCAGACTCCCATCATCAAAAAGACTCAGTCGAACGAACATCACTTTCAGATCGATTATAGCCCTATAGCTTAACACATCAACCACTACATTGGCCTTACTAGGTTGATACTCGATAGTGCAGATGTAATCCTTAAGCAGTTCAACCCATCTATGCTACCGAAGATTTAACTCTTTCTAGGTGAGGAGATATTTGAGGCTCTTACGATCAGTGTAAATAGTATATTTCTCACAATACATATAGTGCCTCTAAATTTTCAGAGCGAATACTACCGCTACCAACTCCAGATCATGCGTCAGATATTTAGCCTCATGACTCTTGAGCTATCGTGACGCATACGCAACTACCTTTCCGTCTTGCATCAGAACACAACCCAGACTCACATGCGACGCATCACCAGATACCACTTAATTCACACGGGCTCAAAGCTATATCGAGCAGAGCCTGAGTTAAAACTATCTTGAGCTTATCAAAGCTCTCCTACTGTGCATTAGTCCAAATGAAAAGAACTCCCTTACGCAGTAGCTTGGTCATTAGAGCCGCGATCAAAGAAAACTCTTCAATGAAGCGTCGATAATATCCTGCTAGCCCCATAAAGCTGCAGATCTCAGACACATTCTTCGGTTGTTTCTAATCCAACACAGCCTCAATCTTAAGAGGATTGACTTGTATCCCTCAGCAGAAACTACATGTCCTAGAAATGTCACTTCCTAAAGCCAGAACTCACACTTACTGAACTTCGCATACAACTGTTTCTTATGGAGAATCTGTAAAACCACTCTGAGATTCTCATCGTGCTGATCCCATGTCTTAAAATACACCAATATGTCTTTGATGAACACCACTACAACTATCCAGATAGGTTTGAAATACTCTGTTCATCAAGTCCATAAATGTTGCTAGTGCATTCGTCAAACCAAAGGCTAAGAACTCGTAATGTCCATATCGAGTCCTAAATGTCGTCTTATGCACGTCAGCCTCCTTTACTCTCAGCTGATGATATCCTGACCGTAAATTGATCTTATAAAACATAAAATCCCCTCTGAATTGATCTAATAAGTCATCTATTCTCGAAAGTGGGTACTTATTCTTGATCGTTAGCTTGTTCAGCTGTCGATAATCGATGCACATCCTCATTGTCCCATCTTTCTTCTTTACAAATAGAAAAGTGCTCCCCACGGAGACACACTAGGACGAATGAACCCACGATCCAACAACTCCTAAATCTGAGCCTTAAGTTCCGTCAACTCTTTCGGTGCCATTCAGTAAGGGGCGAAAGACACCGAAGCTATACCATAAATCAATTCAATCCCAAACTCTACCTCATGGCTGGGAGGCAACCCTAGTAGCTCCTCAAGAAAACATCTTGAAAATCTCTTACAGTTCTGATATCCTTAACAGAAGAGTCCCCAGAATCTGAAACACTCACATAAGCCAGATAAGCCTCACATCCTTTCCGGACCAACATTTTCGCCACCAATGCAGAAATCACATTAGCCAGAAAATCCCAATGTTCCCCAAGCACAATCTAGACTTACTAGGTGCTTGACTAACCAGTCCATTCCCAAAATTAAATCGAACTCCCCAAACGGAAGCTCCATCAAATCTGCCAAAAACACTGTCCCTTGGACCTTTAGCAGAACATATCTAAACAACTTACTAACCTAGGCTGATTGCCCCAATAGGCTTAACACAATTACCTCACTATCAGTACTCTCGACTGGGATTACCAAAGTCTCAAACACAGTACTAGCTACATATGAGTGTGTAGAGCCTATGTCGATCAGTGCAAGATAAGTTACATCAAATATTAAAAACGTACCCGTAATGACGTTCGGAGCATCTCGTTTCTCATGGCAATGAGCAGCATAAACCAAGGCAGGCTGCCTCGCCTCAGACAACCTAGCACCTCTACCTGATGCTCTCTACCCTTGGCCCATACTGTTACCACCCCTGACCTGACCTCGGCCCCTAGATGGCTGTTGAACTACTGTCAACGGCTGTACAGTACCAGAACCTGGAGCTTGAACCTAATTAGTGCTCAATGGGAAATTTTGAACACGGTGCTCAGTCGACCCACATCTCAAGTACGCTCCTGTAGTCTTCCAACACTCGCCCTAATGGCGTCTACCACAGTGCCCACACAGCGCCACTCCAGTAGGTGCAATAAGAGGCCCAACTCTAACTAGCTCATCAGATCTGGCCTTTTTCTTAGGCCTCATCCCAGAACTCGAGTGTAACACCCCGTACCCAAGACCGTTGCCGGAGTCGAACACGAGGTGTTAACGGACTTAATTCATTAATTAAACAGCTCATACAATTCATTTTAAAATTTCCAGACAAGCTGGCTAACTGCATCACAGTCGCTTTAAAAATCATATCTCGAGTTACGAAACTCGAAATCCAATTCCGTAAATTTTTCCTGAAACTAGACTCATATATATATCTACTAATTTTTTTCTAGAATTTTTGGTTGGGCCAATTAGTACAGTTTATTAGTTAAAGTCTCCCCTGTTTCAGGATTCAACTACTCTGACCTCAGTGTATTACGAATCAGATATCTCCCTGTACAGAGCTTCAATGACTATGCCGTTTATCTCTAATAAAACTAGACTCAATAAGGAATCTGTACATATAAATCATGACTTCTAATTATCTTTGTAAAATTTATGGTCAATTTCCAAAGTCAGAACAGGGGATCCAGAAATCGCTCTGGCCCTGTTTCACAAAAATTTAAACATCTCATAAAATATAGCTCATATACCTGTTTCGCTTATTCCATATGAAAATAGACTCATCAAGCTTCGATTCCATAACTTATTCATTATTTAATTCCATTTCTACTATTTTTAGTGATTTTTCAAACTCACGTCACTGCTGCTGTCTGAATCTATTTTATGGTAAATTTTACCTATTTCATGGTTTCCATGGATTAGCTAGCAATTTGACATACATAATACCAAATATGATCATGATTAGCCATTCCAATGGCTAATCATTACCAAGCATTTCTATCTCCATACCACTCAATAACCATATCATAAGACCATATATACAAAATGATTATAATGCTATACATGCCATACTCAAAATATACAAGCCATTATGTCAAGATGGTATACGGATAGTGTGAGCGTGCCTCCGACCGCTTCCGATTTCCGAGCTGGCTTGTCAACACTACAAGGAATGAAAAGGAGGAGTAAGCATAAATGCTTAGTAAGCTCACATGCAAATAGCAAGTAACATAACCATATAAGCAAACATAAAACATCATTTGCATAATCATCACCAAGACATTCATATCACCTTTTCATTTATCATCTTACCATATTGTTGTTATATCGAGTTTTCAACCCGAGGGTTAAGTACATACCTGTTCAAATTATCCATTTCACAACACTTACCAATACGTCCCTTTCATCTTGAGTATTCCTCCATTTGAGTAGAACTTTACCCGTTGAACACATCGAATATAATTCGGATACATGGAAAGTTTGCACATAAGTGCCACATATGTAGCCAAGCTACCATGTAACCCGCCCATAAGTGAACTCGGACTCAACTCAACGAGCTCGGCGTTCGCATCCATAAGTGAACTCGGACTCAACTCAACGAGTTCGGATGCCTAGTTACATCTCACGAACTCGGACTCAACTCAACGAGTTCGGACGCTCGCATCCATAAGTGAACTCGGACTCAACTCAACGAGTTCGGATGCTCAACCATCCTAGTGACATGTCACTTGTATCCTAATCTATTCCTAAGGTTCAAACGGGCTTTTCCTCGAACACTTATCCTTGCCGTCTTCGTAGAATGCCAAATCAATACTCTAAACAATTATATTTAACAAGTAGTTCACATAATTTACATATTATTTGAAATTAACCACAAAGCATACATTTCATAATAAAATTCAGCATAACACATAATTAATATCAATAACTTAAAAATAACAATTATGCTACATTATTTACACATGAACTTACCTCGTATGCGAAAATGGCTATTTTACCATTTCGCCCACAACTTGGTATTTTCCCCATTTTAGCCCAATTTCAGTTTTCCTTGCTCTATCATTTAAAATATAGTCTAATTAGGACTCACATTATTCAAATTGACCCAAAATCATATTTTTGAAAATTACAATTTTGCCCCTAAACTTTTGCATATTTACACTTTTGCCCCAAAGCTCGTAAATTAAAATTCAGCCTATTTTCTTATTTTTATGACATGCTGATCATTTTTCCTTCTATGGCAACATCAAATTCTCACTCTAACATGTACTTATGACTATTAGGTATTTTTACCGATTAAGCCCTTTTGCTCGTTTTCACTTAAAACCGAGTAGCACAAGTTGTCTAACATAATTTAAAACCTCATATTTTATCATAAAACACCAAAATACACAAATTTCACCTATGGGTATTTTTCCAAATATAAACCCTAGGTTAAATTATTGCTAGCATAAGCTAAATCGAGCTACGGGACTCCAAAACGTAAAAATCATTAAAAACGAGGCTAGAACGAACTTACAATCGAGCTTGGAAGCTTGAAAACCCTAGCCATGGTTTCTCCTTGCTATATTCGGCCATGGGGTTGAAGATGAGCAAAATTGGCTTTAATTTTGTATTTTAATTCATTTTACCCCTAAATGACCAAAATGCCCTTACTACTAAACTTTCCAAAATTCCATCCATGTCCAATTTTTGTCCATAGACTTAGAAATTGGTAAAATTACTCTTTAAGGACCTCTAATTAATAATCTAATTCAATTTTATGCAAAATACTTCTAGAACACAAGTTTTGCAATTTATTCAATTTAGTCCCAAATTTCAAATTAAGCACTTTATGCATAAAATTTCTTCACGAAATTTTCACACAATCATGCAATCATATCATAGACCTTAAAATAATCATAAAATAATTATTTATATCTCGGATTTTGTGGTCACGAAACCACTATTCGACTAGGCCCAAAATCGGGATATTACAACTCTCCCCCTTCGTGGATTTTCGTCCCCGAAAATCTTACCGTAAAAGTGGTCTTCACTTTTAATCTCATATTTGGTGTCAAGAACTTGCACTTAGACTGCACCTCCAATACATCTCTTCAATTTCTCATATGATCTAAAAGCTTACGCCTCAACTCTCAACCGTTCTTAAATTTTCAACCCTTCTCAATTTCCCATGATATCATGACATAAAACACGGATCTCAACTTGATTTAATGGAGACCTAATTCCAAGAAATCGACAATTAAAGAGACCTAAAATTCCATGAATCTGATGAGTAGGAATTCATTCAATACAGATGTGATTTATAGATCTCGCCAAACATTTAACAATAGGATACATCCCATTTTCCTTTTTCCGCCATAGAAATAATTCTGATATGGCCTCAAGAATAATCCTTCTCATTTCCATCCCAATATCAACATTGACAATGATAATTTTGATAGATCCCAATGCTCTACTTTAACCCCTTTAACAACTCCGATTTTATGTAACATCGAATGCTCTAAACTATCACATTACCTCACTGTCTTGAAACACATCACAATTCATACAACAATACATTACTGAAAGTCAGGAAGTCATTGCTCAATGTAGACTAGTCTAGTTCAGACGCCTTGGTTACCAATATTCTCATCTATCCGAACTCACAACATGTAATAAACTTTTCAGCTTTCACAAGATGGAAACCTTATCATTCGTAGTGACTTAAACTAATATTCAACTCTTTCTATTAAATATAGACTTCTCGCTCAAACTATTTACTCTTTGATCTGCATAAAATGAAATTCTATTATCAAACTTGGGAAAATAATCTCGACATAATTGTCACATGAAATCTTTCAAATAAATAATTTACCATACCGACTAAAACTCGCGCTTTTATCACCTATGCCTTTCTCGATGTCAAATCCTTACACGTAAATTAGAAAAATCCCAATACTAAAATCACCACATTACCAAGATCAAATTAGAAGTATAGTCATATTTGACATGATTATCACGAATGAAGAACGTATTTGAACATGAGTCGAATTGACAAATTATGGAACAAAGATAACAAGAAAACCGAATAAAGAAATCCAAGATAGAGAAACCCTAATAAAGAAATCCGAATAAAGAGATCCAGATAAAGAAACCCAAGATACGATACTATGCCGAGAATCGAAAACCAAATTCATAGAGAAAATACGAATACCTCGATAATTCTTCAAAGAAAGAAAGTCCAAAAGAAAACATCATTTAATCCCACTGAAATCAAATATAACAAGATCAATATATCTTCCCATACATATATATCGATGAAGCATCAAGTAGAAGAAATGAATCATAATATCATATGAATTCTCTCATCAACTCTTATCGATTTAAATGAAATAGAATACCCGATGAAATAAAGCAATATAAATTATAAACCAATCAGACTACCAATGCTTTCATCCAACACCTAATTAGAAGACATTTCCATATAACAAGAATTTCTTCAAGATCAATAGCCATAGAAATATTTCGAGAACGGGTGAACACATAGAACATCTCAAAAGAGATCGCTAAATCATCCGGTCATAATCACACACTCGGATAATTCACATTTGAAATATCATTTCCCCAACTAGTTCTGCCGTCACAAATTTTATATTAAACCATTCACTAAAAAGGCCAATTCAATAAATTTCGATTTACACTTTTCTCGACCTTGCACTTGAGTAATTCGATTTACCAAGGAGAATTCCTTTTCTAACTAGGACAATTGTATAACTCCAATAATTTTTACGTCAATCCGATACTTTCTGGCTCTGACTTTACTTATCAGCTCATTTTCAATCTCGGATCATACTTATAATTATTCTATCACTGAACTCTTTGGGTTCTCAACCGAAAACTTATTCAATACAAATCTCATGAAATTCCATTATAAGTACCACTTTGGTAAGGGGAGGGTTGTAGGACCTCTGACTCGACTTTCTTATACATACACATATGACACAACTTCCATCATCATAGTAACATCATCAAAATCATGTCATTCATTCATGTTGGCTTACACCAATTTTCCTATTGTCCCATTTAGACAATATACTTATGCATACATTCTATGTTTTCTAGACAGCTTTACTTATCCATTCAATTAATTAAATTAATTCATGCTCATGACATTATATAAGGCCAAACAAACATAGATATTTGCATCACAATCACAACTTTCATTTCGTGCATCATCATGTACATATCATTACAATCATATAATTCATCCAACAATTTAACATAGATAAGTTCATTTCATTATAATCCTTTACCTCATAAAAATTATATACCATTGACATTCACCAACATTCGACATCCAATCAAGACAAGGACATTTTCATTCAGATCATAATATTATGACCTTTATTCATACCTCCACTACTTTCTATTTATTCCGTTCATCTTATCAAGTAAGCCACATACACTACATCATATGAGCATTAAGCAAATATGAATATTTATCACAACATGAACTTTCATCTCACATATTATCACATATGTATCATAAACCTTTATTCATACTTTTCGAACCGAGACTTATCATAATCATAATTTTACTCAAATACCTTTACTTAACATTGAACATGGTTGGCGCAGCTTCGGTTGGAGAGTACCTGCCTAAATAAGACGGTACTTATACGCGTCGGAAGACATCACACTATCACGCATCGCTGGCATGTATAGCTAAACTTTTACACATGCTAGGTTAGTCCGAGAACCGACTAAACCTGCTCTGATACCACTAAATGTAACACCCCGTACCCAAGACCGTTGCCGGAGTCGAACACGAGGTGTTAACGGACTTAATTCATTAATTAAACAGCTCATACAATTCATTTTAAAATTTCCAGACAAGCTGGCTAACTGCATCACAGTCGCTTTAAAATCATATCTCGAGTTACGAAACTCGAAATCCAATTCCGTAAATTTTTCCTGAAACTAGACTCATATATATATCTACTAATTTTTTCTAGAATTTTGGTTGGGCCAATTAGTACAGTTTATTAGTTAAAGTCTCCCTGTTTCAGGATTCAACTACTCTGACCTCAGTGTATTACGAATCAGATATCTCCCTGTACAGAGCTTCAATGACTATGCCGTTTATCTCTAATAAAACTAGACTCAATAAGGAATCTGTACATATAAATCATGACTTCTAATTATCTTTGTAAAATTTATGGTCAATTTCCAAAGTCAGAACAGGGATCCAGAAATCGCTCTGGCCCTGTTTCACAAAAATTTAAACATCTCATAAAATATAGCTCATATACCTGTTTCGCTTATTCCATATGAAAATAGACTCATCAAGCTTCGATTCCATAACTTATTCATTATTTAATTCCATTTCTACTATTTTTAGTGATTTTTCAAACTCACGTCACTGCTGCTGTCTGAATCTATTTTATGGTAAATTTTACCTATTTCATGGTTTCCATGGATTAGCTAGCAATTTGACATACATAATACCAAATATGATCATGATTAGCCATTCCAATGGCTAATCATTACCAAGCATTTCTATCTCCATACCACTCAATAACCATATCATAAGACCATATATACAAAATGATTATAATGCTATACATGCCATACTCAAAATATACAAGCCATTATGTCAAGATGGTATACGGATAGTGTGAGCGTGCCTCCGACCGCTTCCGATTTCCGAGCTGGCTTGTCAACACTACAAGGAATGAAAAGGAGGAGTAAGCATAAATGCTTAGTAAGCTCACATGCAAATAGCAAGTAACATAACCATATAAGCAAACATAAAACATCATTTGCATAATCATCACCAAGACATTCATATCACCTTTTCATTTATCATCTTACCATATTGTTGTTATATCGAGTTTTCAACCCGAGGGTTAAGTACATACCTGTTAAAATTATCCATTTCACAACACTTACCAATACGTCCCTTTCATCTTGAGTATTCCTCCATTTGAGTAGAACTTTACCCGTTGAACACATCGAATATAATTGGATACATGGAAAGTTTGCACATAAGTGCCACATATGTAGCCAAGCTACCATGTAACCCGCCCATAAGTGAACTCGGACTCAACTCAACGAGCTCGGGCGTTCGCATCCATAAGTGAACTCGGACTCAACTCAACGAGTTCGGATGCCTAGTTACATCTCACGAACTCGGACTCAACTCAACGAGTTCGGACGCTCGATCCATAAGTGAACTCGGACTCAACTCAACGAGTTCGGATGCTCAACCATCCTAGTGACATGTCACTTGTATCCTAATCTATTCCTAAGGTTCAAATGGGCTTTTCCTCGAACACTTATCCTTGCCGTCTTCCGTAGAATGCCAAATCAATACTCTAAACAATTATATTTAACAAGTAGTTCACATAATTTACATATTATTTGAAATTAACCACAAAGCATACATTTCATAATAAAATTCAGCATAACACATAATTAATATCAATAACTTAAAAATAACAATTATGCTACATTATTTACACATGAACTTACCTCGTATGCTAAAATGGCTATTTTACCATTTCGTCCACAACTTGGTATTTTCCCCATTTTAGCCCAATTTCAGTTTTCCTTGCTCTATCATTTAAAATATAGTCTAATTAGGACTCACATTATTCAAATTGACCCAAAATCATATTTTTGAAAAATTACAATTTTGCCCTAAACTTTTGCATATTTACACTTTTGCCCCAAAGCTCGTAAATTAAAATTCAGCCTATTTTCTTATTTTTATGACATGCTGATCATTTTTCCTTCTATGGAAACATCAAATTCTCACTCTAACATGTACTTATGACTATTAGGTATTTTTACCGATTAAGCCCTTTTGCTCGCTTTTCACTTAAAACCGAGTAGCACAAGTTGTCTAACATAATTTAAAACCTCATATTTTATCATAAAACACCAAAATACACAAATTTCACCTATGGGTATTTTTCCAAATATAAACCCTAGGTTAAATTATTGCTAGCATAAGCTAAATCGAGCTACCGGACTCCAAAAACGTAAAAATCATTAAAAGCGAGGCTAGAACGAACTTACAATCGAGCTTGGAAGCTTGAAAACCCTAGCCATGGTTTCTCCTTGCTATATTCGGCCATGGGGTTGAAGATGAGCAAAATTGGCTTTAATTTTGTATTTTAATTCATTTTACCCCTAAATGACCAAAATGCCCTTACTACTAAACTTTCCAAAATTCCATCCATGTCCAATTTTGTCCATAGACTTAGAAATTGGTAAAATTACTCTTTAAGGACCTCTAATTAATAATCTAATTCAATTTTATGCAAAATACTTCTAGAACACAAGTTTTGCAATTTATTCAATTTAGTCCCAAATTTCAAATTAAGCACTTTATGCATAAAATTTCTTCACGAAATTTTCACACAATCATGCAATCATATCATAGACCTTAAAATAATCATAAAATAATTATTTATATCTCGGATTTTGTGGTCACGAAACCACTATTCTGACTAGGCCCAAAATCAGGATATTACATCGAGGACTCTGAATCCCTCTTGTTCTTACCCCTTTTGCGATCTCTGTTCTGGCGCTCCGCGCGCTTAACATCCTAAGCAATCTTGGCCTTCTCGACCAAAACAGCAAAGTCACGCTCCCTCTGCAGAGCTATCAATGGATACATCTCTTATATTCAGTTGCCACCATGCCTCGTACATAATGGCTTAGTCTCAGAAATTCAGCCTCATACTCGGCCACTGAACGGTCTTCCTGGGTGAGATTAAAGAACTTACGCCTCTTGGCATCAATGCAGCTGGCCTCTACATACTTACCCTAGAATGTAGTATTAAAATAATCCTAGGTCAATCAGTCGGGCTAAGTACCCTCTTTAACTGTGAGCCACCACTGGTATGCCTCATCACGCAACAGAGAAACAGCCCCCTTAAACTTCTGCTGAGCAATAAAATCCAGGTCATCCATAATTCTCTCCGTGGCCTCTATCGTGTACTCAGCCACGTTAGGGGTGACTCCAGCAACACCCCTAAATAACTCAACCCCATTGGACCCGAGTCATTCTGTAACTGACCGTCGACCTCCATAACTAGTATTGGGCCCAGCGACCCTCTCCAAGATCCTAAGCATAGCCTGGGACAATGCGTCATCCCCAGCCATGCGATCACAAGACCCAGACTCAATAATAGGTGATATTGGCTTCTCACTCGTGTCCAAATTTAGTATATTATCCATGGAAAATGACTCAACTTGAGCCCCTCTACGACCTCTACCTCAGCCTCTAGTACCACATCTGCAGATACCTCGTGCACTCATTGTCTAATCAAATTTATCTGTATTATAATTTTTATGTATCAGTTACAGTTTCAGTATTTATTAACAGATGTTTCATGCAACACAGTATCAGAAATTCGGAGTTTGTTTCCGTAAGTCACAATCTTACTACAGTTTTTAGTATACACTAACTAGAGTGTTTTCAGTACAGTATACTACCTATAGTTGATTCAAACATACTAGTATTATTTTTAGATAAACTTTTCATAGTTTTCAAAATACTTACAGGATTAGGGCCGGAGACTCTGCAAACCACACACTTACCAGAATATTTGAAATTGACAAATAATTTCTTTAAAAACTAATTTTGGAACCCAAAATTCACAGTCGAGTTTTGAGCCTGGCTCTAATACCACTAAATGTAACACCCCAAACCCGGTTAGGACGTTATGGTCGAATCTGGCGATGTCATATGAGAGTGTTTTTGAAAACGGGTTTGACGATTAAAGTTTTTTCCAGCTACTTAATCTTTGTTTTTCCACGGAGTAAAAACACATGGTCTTTATTGTGACTAAAACATCTCTTTTACGCGGAAGTTTTAGAAAACCTCTATTTTAGGAAAACTGTTTGTTTGTAGAGAAAATCAGATTTTATTCGTGCTTATCAGCAATAAAACCATCAACAGTTCAAAAGCTGAAATTAAAAGCCAAAAAGTCCAAACTCTAATATTACAACAAAAACCCAAAATAAATAATTTATTAAAACTAAAAAACAATGGAAATAGTCTAAAATTTATTACGTGTGGCCACCGTCAAGTCCTCCGCTACACTAATTCGCTTAGAGCTAGAGATTACCTGAACAGATTATACAAAAAATGTGAGTTTCGCAACTCAGTGTGTAATCCCCACAGATATCACACATACAGAATAAGCATCAGAAGTCATAAACAAAGAGTTTGAGGTCGGAGCCCATTAGAGAATTAGTTAGGGCCTTAGCCCATTCAGATGTAGAATCAGATATACTTTAGGGCTTTAGCCCAATCAGATACAGATGCAGAACAAAATATCAGAATCCTACCTACCAGCCTCTACACACCATCTCCATCCAACTCTATACACGATGTGGGGATAAAATTGACCCACCCATCCATACAAACCATGTTGTAACGAAACACGACACATAAATAGATATTTGCAGCTGAGCTGCCGGATAACAGGCTTAAGAGCCTTCCAGACACTTCCTCCATTAAATCATTATCCCACCCCAATGCAATGCAACATACAATGAATGGCATGCTAATATGCAATAATCAATCACGCAATCAATATAGTATTATCAGGCTCAGTACAGATATTATATAATAGATCACACATTTAGGGGTCCAGATAATGCTTACCGACCCTACAGTAGGCCACAGTCAACTACGGTGACCCGCGCAACCTTATAGAATTCTTTCAAAAAAATGGTTCACACGCCCATGTGGCCTACCCGTGCGGGCCCACACACCCGTATGGCCCACACGGCCCAAATTTCTGAGCCTGTGTCCTGCACACGGTTTTATCGGCCATCACACGATCGTGTTATGGGCCCATGTCTTGCGAGCACGGCCTGGGTCGTCGATCACACGCCCGTTTCTTGCCACACAGCCTACCACACGGGTGACCACACGCCTATGCGGAGTCAACAGATTCGTTTTCGGCTTTTTTATTCTCATTTTCTATTTTTAGGTACTCACCTGTGTCGCTTAGGCTGCTAAGACAACTACGAGCACTCCCGAACCACCTACTCCAGTACTCTAAATGACTTACTACAACTCCGCAAGTGTAGAGACACAAGTTCCTCGATTCATTGCAGAAACGACGGAATGCAAAAACTTGAATAACAAATAATAATAAAAATAGCAAAGAACACCGATAGGCAGGAGCAAAGAAGGAAAAGGTGAAGAAAAAGAAACGACTGAGTGGTTTAGGAAATTTTGGCAGAGGGAGAAATGAGGGGAAATTTTCAAAAAGAAAAGAAATAAAACAAAATCATGGATATCCCCACATCCTTAATTTCACTCTCCCTCTAACCCACTTCTCAAAATTCCTTTTTGACCGAAACTCCTTCGGTCAACCAAGTAAAAATAAATTCTATCGCTTACACAGAGACTCGAACACACGACCTCCATCACACCAACACTCCACTTAACTACCAGAGTAGCAGGTCCATTCTGATATGAAATTATAAATAGTTTAATATAAGCTTGCTGCCTAAAAGTTAAGGCATAATTCAGGGAAAAGCCAAAATTTACCCAAGTTATGGCTTGAACTTGAAACCTCTCACACACACCCAAAACACTTAACCACTGAAGTAGATACACAGTTGTGTCATAAATTCATAAAAAAATATAACTTTTGGGGCGTTACAAGTGTTACGAACGAAAAATATGAACTTGGTAAAAAATGTTTTCAAATGGAAATTAACTTCAATTCGGGAAAACAAAAATAATTCTTAATAATGAAATGAAAATTTGATGAAAAGAAAGGGGAAGAAAAGAAAATGAATAAGATAAAGAGTGTTGTGGGAAAATTCAAATTGAATTGGAAAAGAAAACAAAATCCTTGGTGATTAGGAAAAGAATGACTAAATAGCTGGGGCTTTCAAATATTTAGGGGTTGCATGGTAATTTCCCCTACTACCAAAAATAAAATAAAAGGGACTTGGGAATAGGATATCTTGAACTTGATTATGCAAAGGGAAGAAGCAAGTGTTTAGCCATTAGACCTAAGTCTTTCTTCTTGTTGAATTTTTACTCCTAATAATATATATATATATATATATATATATATTCTAATGTGGTTTTTATCTTAGTTTGCTGAAATTAGAAAGGATAAAAATAGGAGAGGAATGGCTTGAACCTAGGATCTTTAAAGATTGTATTGTCTACTTATCTATAAGACTGGATCATTTCTTAGGATCATTTTTTAGTTAATTATTTCAATTAACCCCTTATATTTTGGAGCGTGACATGGATTCATAATGATTAATTAATTTAATTCTATTTTTGAAATCCAATCATTTAATTATAATTAATTAAATAATAATTTGAAAATCTTAAATTAGTTCTTTAGTCATTTCTATACTTAGTGAGAAAACACATTCATTTGTGAATGCGACCAATTTCTCTAACTTTATCATTTCCAATCAATTCTGTTCATTTTGATTCAAACACACAATTCATTTTTGGTTTCATTAAGCTAGCGTGAGGACTGATTATACATATGTAATTAGGGCTCAAATGATATATAATTAAGTTATGGCTTTTCACCTATTACTTATAAGCTCATTTAGTAACAAAGTCATTCCATAATATTATTGTGACTGAGTTCTCCCTAATTACATACTATTACGAAGGCTACTTAATAAGTACTTATTCAATGACCTTGTCATAAGTGTGTTACCCTCATAGGATATCCTGAATATCTTTGGGATAAATTCGTTCTCCTAATATGATCTTATTTTATCTCATGGCAATCATTACATTTTTCTCTATGAAAAGTCAATTGCTATAAAAAGGAAATTAAGTCACTTATCACAAAGACAAATGACCAATGGCTACATTTACTTTTTATCTATCATGTAATGTCGATGAGAAGATATCATTTACCCATTAGTTGAGATATGAATTTCACTATTGTGAATGATGTTACATATTACAGAAGTGTATACTCAACGCATTAGTTTTCGGTTCCTTATCTATTTGAACTAAAAAATTTACTTACATCAATGTACGGGTCATAAATACATAGTTCATCATCCACTCAAAATTAAATTATGCAACACTATGAACGTCACAAGTGAATAAATCCATAAACAAATGTATTCTACTTGGGTCCTATATGATGTAATGTCAGTCCAGTCAGTCACATCTATATCTCTATCTTCTAGGAGTCATTTTCTCTGATGCTAAAGAAAAAATATCTTCCCAATTGGACTTGATAGATGACATATTAGTTTTTCAATCTGTTTTCTCATTTCTAATTAGACTAAGGACATTTTTAAGTTCTTCCACAAATACAAGTTATATTTCCATATTACAATTCGACCATGTAATAATATTTCCATATTACAATTTGACCATGTAATACCACTTAGTATTAGTTAAACATTATATAACCAATAAACCAATATTTGCTTTCATTTTGCTTTGCATGCAAAAACATCAAGGACAATATAAATAGAGTATTAATGTAATTAAGGGTGGTATTATTGAACCAATTAGTTTAAAAAATACAAGTATACAAAATGAATATACTACACTTAAAGTGTAACACACCATACCCGTATCCTACGCCGAGACGGAATACGAGGCGTTACTTAACTTAAACTCATGCTTACAACCAATTCCGAGTCTCCAAGACTTGGACAATTTTAAAACTTTCTCAAGCTTATCAACACGTCCTTAATATGGGCCTATGAGGCGCAAAACACACATCAAAAATCATTCAGAACCAATTCGGGTTCTTTAGTCAACTTTAGAAAATGACACTTGACACAGGGGCACACGTCCGTGTGGGAAAGGCAATACGCCCGTGTGACCAAATCAACATGGTCGTGTTGTTGGCTCGTATGACTCACACGGCCTAAGCAATACAGGGACACACCCGTGTCCTTCACCCATGTGGAATTAATTCTAAATTCACACCTACAGAGGTTTTCACACGGCCTGGCACATGCCTGTGTCCCTGGCCCGTGTCCTTCACACAGCCATGACACACCTGTGTCCCAGCCCGTGTACAAAAACCTGGACATTCTGTTTCTATTTTCAGTAATTCTTAAGGGTCACACGGCCAAAGCACACGCCCATGTCCTAGGCCGTGCCCTTCACATGGCTGAGACACACGATCATGTCTTTGCCCGTATGTTTACTATCATGCATACTAACTTGCAAACTTTACGTGCAGGGAACACACAGTCGGACAACACACCTATGGGGCTGGGCGTGTGTCACACACGACCTAGACGCATACCCATGTGCCTACCCGTGTAGACAAAATAAGACTATTTTCCAAGCCTCTTTGCCACCCTTACTTACATAACCTGCATAAGATCACTCTATACCAATACAAGGGCACATCATATGGTCAAATCAACCACAGTAGACAACATTTCAATTGCGCAAATTTACTCATCCATAAAAAGTAACATCTACTATGCAATATCAAAATGAATATTGACCATTACCCTTGGCCTATACAAAATGAAATGATTTAACCCAAGCCACACATTTGGCTAATTTCTCAAGGACACAAAACAATAAAGTCTAAGCCATATACATGCCATAATAAAAAATAAGAAGTCTAACTATACCAAGTGCTTCGAATGATAGTGTAATCATAGCCTCCAACGTCCATTGAATCCTCGAGCTATTTAAGCATCACTATAAGAAAATGGGAAAAGAGAGGGAGTAAGCATAAAGCTTAGTAAGTTGCACATAAATAAATATACGACAACAATTTTACCATTCATCAACATTCTCATCACATGAAAATGGGCATAAGCACAACTTACTCATCACTATCCATATAAATCTCATAGCATATATCGAGCTCATATCTCATGCATGTCAAATATGTACCTGTACCACTCACAACATTGTTATACCTTACTCGTTAGCTTAAACTGCATTTCTCACCGTTGAACCGTTCAGAACTTTACCAGATATTCGATAAGCCTCAAACATGGGGTAGGGTGCCGATGTCATATCCCAGACATGGTCTTACACTGACTATCATCTCGTAGCCGATGCATGTCCTAGCCATGTCTTACACTGGCTTACGTCTCGAGGCCGATGCATGTCCCGAACATGTCTTATACTAGCACTCGTCTCGATGCCAATGCCATGTCCCAGACATGGTCTTACATAGGCTCTCATAATATGGCTGATGCATGTCCCAGACATGTCTTACACTAGCTCACAATAACCCATATGTCATGGCATGGATATCTGATTTATTTCCTAGGTTCAAACGGGAACTCTACTATCTCTATTATCATCATACTTTCTCAATTTCACAATCAATCAATTCATGCTATATTAATTCAAACACAAATCAACACACACATTAGCAATGTAGTTGCATTATTTACATACAACTTACATCGGATTACAAAATATGGCGACTAGTCGATTTAGTCGATTTGCTTGGCTTTCGCCCGATCTAGGTTGGAATTCGGTATTTATTGATCTATAATAGCAAAATATATTTATGTAGTCACTAAATGAAATTTTTCAATCGAAAATTCACATCTTCGGTAAAATGACCATTTTACCCCTAAACCCAAAAATCAATTTTTATCAAATTTCTTCACATCTTAAGCCTAACCAAACTCCTTTTTATCTTACAGTAACTCCAAATTCTCATATTTCACACATATCATCTACTTTACAACTTATGCAAAATAGTCATTTTACGTATTTTAATGCTAACACCTTTTACAAAAGTTGTTTATAATACACCCAAGACTCATTTTCTTTCATAAAAACTAAGCAAAAATTACAAATTCTTTTCATGGAAAAACCCTAAACTCTTAATCATTTTGCAAAATAGTACCCTCATTTGAAAGCTCGCGCTTTAAGGGTCTCAAAAGTACAATAATATTCAAGAAAAGCCATTAAAATCACTTACTTGCAAGAGGAATGAGTTGCTAAAATTTTTGAAGCTCAAAACCCCTAACAATGGCTAAAAAATTGGTGGAAATGAAGAAAGAATGAAAGAAAAAGATGATAGCTAGGCTTAGGCATTATTATATCATACATTATGCCATCAAATTACCTAATGTTGACTTTTCAACATTTTTATCTCCCATGGCCGGCCAGCTAAGATTGAAGGGTCCTTTTTCCCTTTAAAGACCCCCAAATTAAGGTTCATAACAATTTAACAAATTTAGCTATCAATTTAAGACTTTTACACTTTATGCGATTTAGTCCTTTTTTGAAATTAAGCAAGCAAACGCTAAAATTATTTCACCAAATTTTCCATGCACTAATATAAACTTATTATAAGTCTAAAATATTAATAAAATATTTTCTCTGACTTCGGATTGGTGGTCCCAAAACTAATGTTTCAACTAGGCCCAAAATTGGGCTGTTACATAAAGCATCAGATCCAACAGTCTCTTACTTAACCTAGTGAAGTAGATGAGTTATATTTTGCATTCTCATAATCTTTACATGTTTATCAAAACTCCTAGCTATTAGAGTCTGTAAGGTTGTTCTCTAATGTGACTTTGACCATATCTATTATTCCGCCTGCTACTGCCTCTCTTATGATGTGATACTTTCTATTCATTTGCTTCATCCTTTTGTGGTTTCTAGTTTCTTTGGTATTAACTACAGTCAAACTGTTATCACAATAGAATGTGAGTTTTTTTTCCATACAAGGAGCAAATTCAAAATCCGTAAGAAATTTTCAAAGCCATACTACTTCTTTTGTTGCTTTGCTTGACACTTCTCCACACTATGGACCCATCGCTTAGGGTAAAGACATAACCCTATTTCAATTTTCTCAAATCTCAACATGTTTGGAAGTCAGAATCAGCATAATTGATAAGAGTAAAATCTCCTTCGAAATACGTATGCTTAATTTTTTGCTAGTGTCTTGGAATGAGATTCACCTGATATCAACTCACCAACCCTAATGTGAAATAAATATCTAGACGTGTACATTTTTGGAAAAATAGCAGTTCGAAAACGGTTTTATTGCACGGCGAAAAAAATTTGAAAACTGAGTCAGATTGTGATATTTAAAGCAATATAATTTTTCCCAAAATAGCACTTGTGCTTTGAATGTGATGGATCCTAGATATTCCCAGCTTTCAACCGAACACTCTTCTCCGCTATGCTCGTACCATGAACTACCTCGAGTGTGGGCTCAAACAATTTTGAATCAAACATAGAATCAAAACTAATTTTCTTAATCAAAACTAATTTTCTTACTTTTAGTATGACAATAAATCTCTCTCACATGGAAACTGATAGGATTGGAAATGATACGGGTGTGTGCGGAACACGATTGTAAAGTTTGTACAAGTCGCGGATTTGACCTAAGGCTTTAGATGTTTGGAAAGAAACTTTGATTTTGACACAACCTGAAATGAAATCGAATCCAAGTTAGATAAAACAATTAAATAAATAACTAAGATAAATAAAATAGAACAATAAATCAAATATTAGAACAATCAAGAAGAAATAAAGAAGATAAAAAGAAAAGATGGAACGTGGTGTGTAGAAGTCTTAAGAAGACTTGGAAACAAGAAGAATCCACAAACCCCTTCAAGCGACTCTAATTTCCCCTCCAAAAAATAAAACTTGGCAAGAAAATTTTGAAGATGATCCCTAAAATCTGAAAATATTATTAAAACTCTTCTAAAATAAAACTTAAGAAAAATTATTGAAAAGAAAAACTCAAAAAGAATTTATTAATTCAAAGATAATTTATTAATTCAAAGATAAGTTAAATAATAATCAAATTTTATTTGTGGAACATGTAAAGGTCTTTATATAGGCTAGTTAAATAAATCTAAATAAAACTCTTAAATATATTAGAACTCTAATTAACCTAAAAATAAGTAGTTTTAAACTAAACTTTCTTGTTGACATAAAACTCCTAAATAACTTAAAATTTAATAATTATAAAAATTTGAAATAAAAAATAAAATAATAAGAGTTGATAAATACAATATTGGGCTTGTATATAAAATTAAGCCTAAAACACAAACCCAATATGATTTAAACTTGAATTAAAAGCCCGAAACTTGTAATTCCCGTCATAATCCTATCCAGTAATTCTGCTCGCGCAGTCATCACTAAAACAATCATAACATGAACTCCTAAATTCAAAATCAAGTGATTCAAAGTGTGTTTCGAAGCTAAGAGATAGATTTTCGAATGCCATGAAGACATCTTAACCAAGAAAGTTTTGGATCCCATCCAAAAAGTCGTCGAAATTCTATTGATTCTCCAAACTTAAAAACTAAAAGCTTAGGTGAATGGAATTTAATAAATTTCACCCATTTCGTGCATGTATCATTCCTCGTTTCCTCCAAAAGATTCATCTTCACATATTGTCTCTGATTGAATCTTGGTTTAATATGCTTGGCATTTGATCTTATTGTTGGGCCTTAAGGTAGTATAAGCCCATCACATCCATGGTTTGAAATTGAGCCTTGAGACTCGCATCAGAAAAATAGAATTTATACTTAGAAATAAATTTTGACTTATTTTCAAACATAATAACAATATCTCAAAGTTATATATCTAGCCCTACCAGCATCACCTATTTATAGGGAGAGATAGAGAAATCCTAGTTGAATTAGTAGAACACAAAAAATATTTATTTAATAGAAAATCCAATCATCTAGTTGAACTAGGAGAGAGGGGCGGCTAACCTTAATTAATAATACTAGGATTACCACCCCTCATACATAATATGAAGGGTTTTAGGCTTCTCCTATATCGGGTCTAATTATATGTGCCTCATAGACTTTTAACCCTACATTTTATAATTTAACCCAACCCGATACATGTTTTTTTTCCAATATAAATATTATTTATTAATTTAAATAAATTAAATTTTAAATTAAATAATTTTCTCAACCCAATTTTAATTTCATTAAACTCATGGCAACTTGATTTAATTCTATTTTCAAACTTCAATTATTTAATTAAATAATAATTTGAAAAACTTAAATTAATTCTCAGGTCATTTCCATACTCAATGAGAAATCATATTCGTTTTCGAATGTAACACATTTATCTTACTTTATCATTTCTATCCATTTCTACTTATTTGATTCAACATGCAATTTATTTCTGGTTTCAACGAGTTAGCGGAGGGACCAATTGGACATATGTATTTAGGGCTCAAATGATTTATAATTAAGTTTTAACTTTCACCTATTAATTATAAAACTCATTTAGTCACAAAGTCATTTCACTATAGTATCATGACTGAGCTCTCCTACATTAGATATCATTACAAAAGTTATACGATCACCACTCGTCCAATGACCTTACATAAGTGTGTTATCCTTATAAGATATCATTAATTTCTTTGGGATAAATTCTCACTCAATATGATCTTATTTTATCTCATGGTAACCATTATATTTTCCTTCACGAAATGTCTAAAAGGAGCTAAAATATCGAACCAAGCACTCATGCTTAAGCTTGGGTGAACACTCCTCTATGAAAATGATCAACTATGGGCACGAACACTCAAAATTGAGTACGTTTTGGGTTCAAACAACACCCTTTGTATTAGGAGCGTCTCTCCCAATTAGAGTGGCCTCAAACAGATAAATCTCTTATTTTAGAAAGGCCTAAGATGGGTTGTTAGGGATCGAAAATCAGTTTGATTTTGGACCAAAAACTAGTTGAGGCTTGAAGCACCTAGGCAATTTGTCATGATATCATTATTACTAGGCGAAGATGAAAAAACTTTCCAACAAGTTAGGGAAGAGTGGGACGGGATGAAACTTTTTCCATGAAGCTTCTCATGAGCAAACTTAATTGTTTCTTAAGTATCTCCATCATAACTCATGCTTGAGATCGTAATGGTATATGATGGGTCGGCTCAAAGAATGGTATGTTCACCATCTCTAGCACCTCTTATTTTAGAAAGGCCTAAGATGGGTTGTTGGGGCTTGATTTCTAGCACATACCATTCTTAGCACAATTTCCAAATTCCATTTCTCTTTCTGGTGGTAACCCCATTAATTCTTCTAGAAATACATTTGTAAATTCTCGCAAAGTCTAGACTTGCTTAATTTTTGTTCCTGTTACTCTTGTTTCTAGTATATAAGCTAAGTATGCTTCACATCCTTCTTTGACCAACTTTTGAGTTGTTAAATTTGTGATAATATTACTAACATAATCCGCTCACTCAGTTTCAACATTAATTAGCTCGTGTGCGATCATGTGCGATCAACCAATCCATACTAAGGATGACATCAAACTCGTCAAATGGTAGTAACATCAAGTCCAAAAGGAACTCATGACCTCGCATTCTCAGTGGACACTTCCTACATATCTTATTAACTACTATGTACTAACCTAAAGGGTTTGATACTCTAACAATAAACTCAATCAACTCTACTTGCATATTTTTCTCAATTTCTAGTGCAGTGCATATATAAGAATGTGTTTATCCAAGATTTATTAAAGCATAAATAGTAACATCAAAAAGGGAAAAACCAACAGCAATCACATCAGGAGTAGCAGGTTCTTCTCTGGCCTGAATCGCATATACTCTGACCGGTGCTTGACCCTTACTCTTCGCAATCACCTCGTGTATGGTGCTACGGCTAATTCCCGCATTATTTCCAGATCCCTATTTTTTACCTCTCTACGGGGTGATTGATGGTTTAGCAATCTACTCTAAGCTAAGTTTCATCTTATATAGACAATCCTTCAGAAAATGCTCCACCGATCCTCACCGAAAATAGAATACGCTCTTCAATCAACATTCACCAAAATGGTTTTTACAGCAATACTCATATACTAGTTTATTCAAATTGTGGACACTAGCTACATTGGCTACTAATGTGGCCTGAGGTCTCAAATTATCATGTCATGATCAATCTCTCCCCACATATCCAAAAGGAGGCATGAACCTATTTGGAACCTCTCTGGACCTTTTAGGTAGAGGAATAGAAAAATATCTAGATGTACTCCGCTTGCCTGAATCCCGATATTTCATTTTAACTCGCTTCTTTGCATTACATATATCTTCCATTTTTTGTGATCTATCCGCTAGAGTAACAAATTCCTTAATTTCAAGAGCTTTAAGCAACATCTAAATTGATGTGTGATATTCGTAACAGGTTTTAAAGATTTATAAATGAAAAGTTCTTAAGACTAACTTATTATCATGATTAAGGCAAGTGTACCTATCGAACAATAGTATAGTTCAGCAAGACCAGATTATTGAACCCAAAGGAACTACAAGTACTAGTATTTACTTCCTTTTTATTATCTAGCCTAAAAATTAAGAGGTTTGGTTATCTAAACTAATTACTAACTAAGAATGCACAGAAAGAAAACTCGGGAAAATACTTTTATGAAAATTCGATTGATTGAGGCAATACCTAAGGAAAAATCCACCTATACTTCACTTGTTATTTGACTCTAAATCAGACGATTTATTCATTTGACTTGATGCGTAGAAATCCCTAAGTTATATTATTATCTCTCTCGAGACTAATAACGTCTAACCCTAGGTTGAATAATTTAAATATCTTTCTAATTAACACCCTAGAATTGCATTAACTCGATCTATGAATTCCCTTATTAAGTTTCACCCTAATCTGGAAAAATCTTATCACCCTATTTCTAGGTGCGCAATCAACTCTGCTTAATTATGACAAATTTTACTCTTAGACAGGGTCTATTCCTCATCTGAATAAGATCATTAACTTGAATCAATATCCTGGAATATTAAAACAAGAATTAAGAACATATAATTAAGAATAAGTCAAATATTTATCATACAATTCAGATAATAATAACAAGATCTGTCTTAGGTTTCATTCCTTTTAGGTATTTAGGGGGTTTAGCTCATATTTATGAAAGAAAACATCTCAAAAGCATAAAGATAACAAAACATAAGAAAACCCAAAACTCCTGAAGGAACATGAAGGGAGATCTCCAGTCTTGATGATGAATCCGGCTCTTGAGATGGATCAATCAGCTTTCCTTGAGTAATTCCTTATTTCCTACTATGCGTCTCTCATCCTAAGTGCCACTTCAAGTGTTTAAATAGGCTTTTGAATGCCTAAGAGCCCTAAAAATTGGCCTTTTTCGAATAGGACTAAACTTGGGCTCGGCAGGGACACGCCCGTGTAACACGCCTGTATGCGATTACTCCAGTCCATGGTCAAGGCTGTTAAATAGGCACGGGCGTGTGGTCTACCCGTGTAAGTCTTGCTTCGATCCTGCCAAATTGACACGATTGTGTGACATACCCATGTGAGGAAGTCCAGGCCGTGTTATTTTCCCATATGGGTCCATTTTCTCCATTTTCGGCCTATTTCTCGCTCTTTTTACTCTCTTATGCTCACCTAAGTATAAAACATGAAATTAAAGGATTAGGAGCATCGAATTCACCAAATATAATGAGAAATCATCTGTAAATGCACTAAGCATAGGATAAAAATATGTATAAATTATGGTTTATCAAATACCCCTACACTTAAGCATTTGCTCGTCCTCAAGCAAAATCCTCAACTCACGATCAAAATAAATTCTTCTCAATTTATAATCCCTATCAATAATATCTCAAAATAATCCATAAGTATTTATACATTAAAAATTCAACTAAAAGTACATCAAAGGTTCAGACATTCTAAGTTGAGCATTTTATCATAAAAACATAGGTGTCTCCCCTCATCTAAGTGATTACCTTGATCAAAATATCACAGAGTTTAACATCCTCACTAAAGATTCACTCAAATCACTCAAGGTGTTTAAGGACATCAATTAAAGCACTCATTATTCAATAAGAGAATTTATTACCATAGGCTTGCTTGAAAATCAAATCTCCACCACTATATATTAAGATGATACCTCAATCAAAAAGGTCTTTAGAAGGTTGTAACGTGGCTTTGGTTAGGGGGTGTGATCACAAGCTGAAAGAAAAGGTTAGAATCGAGATTGAATTGAAAAATTACCTAGCTAGAAAAATGACTAGTCATCAATTGAATGCAAGTGAGCTTCTTCTTAGAATATGGAATTAACACTCAAGCTCAAAAAATGGCTAATTACTACTAATATGTATGTAAGTATTATTGTTGTTATTTTTTTTTTCAAGAACAAGTCAAATACATAGAAGAACAAAACATAGCTAAGCAATTAGTTCAAATCAAATCTCGACAAAAATAGGGATCAAATTAGGGGATTTCAACAATAATGGGTTATGGATTAATATTGAGGGTAAATCAATTAATGGTTTGTCAGGCTCAAAGGGGTTCACTAAGGGTTAATTATGAAGGTAGACTTTTGTGGAGTGAGTGGGTTAAACCTAAATGTCTTTATCATCTTGACATATCAAATCAAATGGTGTGGTCTTGACATGCATGATCAAGCAAGTTCTAGAATAACAATTCAATACTGACGCACTCAAAGCAACAATAAAAGTGAGCATGAAAGAAATAATAGATGCTCTAAAGGCTCAAAATCTCATAAAAATTATGCTTTTTGATGTTTAAACCTGTTAATTTCAACTCAAGATAATACCTAAACTTGGGAAAAATAACCTAAAAGTTTTTAATTCTTCAAAAATCAACTTATCTTGCTTGATTCCCTAATGTCTTAAAGTTTAAACACTCAATGCATAAATGCCTATGTTTTAATTCAAGACATATCAATAAAAATCATAAATTAATTAAAATTCATTCTAATAGTGATATGAGTGATTCACGTGAGAATAAGACACAATTCAAAGATTTCTAATGATGATATAAAAGACCTCCCCACACTTAAGATGTACATTGTCCTCAATGTACAAAGATAGATATATTGAAAAAGATAGATTTATAATCATAAGATAGGGAGAGAAGTGAAACTTCCTGAATGATGAATGAATTCCTTGAACTGGAGTTTTGGAGAATAATTGGCCAAAGCAATGATGAGGGTGGAGGAGGATACTCAGGTGGTGGTAGAGGTTCATTAGTCCATAAGTCCTACGCTATTGGAGTTTTTAGTTCCTGTTTGATGATGAGCTTTAGAGCTCTTTATGACTGTAATTAAATCAGGAACTCTTTAAGAAATATAATGAAGCATAATTACTCGTAATGAAATAGCCGAAAATAAAAATTGTAAAAACTCAAGATAAAAAAGTATTAACAATAAATAAAAAGTAATAAATATAAAGCTAAGATAGATAATAGGTGTTTATAGAGAAATTGGGGCACACGGCCGTGCTTCGTTTCAGCCCTTGCATTTCGTGCTTTTTGAAATTGGGCGCATCGGTGTACTCGGCCATGTTGCACGACCGTGCCAATCTTCGTTCGCTTCTCCCACGTCCGTGTATGCAGGCACACGCCCGTGTTAAATTGATAGGTTTTCCCATGGTTTCAAAATACGGGCGTGTCGCATGTCCGTGTTATTTTGGTAGTTTCGACCACGGCCATGTCGCACGACCGTGGAAACTTATCGCATCTTGTGTTGGGGAAGAAATTTTTGCCCTGTTTTCACACGGCCGTATCGCACGGCCGTGTTGCATCCCGTGGTATGTGCACGACCTACGGCACGCCCTTGTGTCTGGCCATGTGGTTCTGAAAATCCTGTGTTCAGTGACTCAGTTAGTGAATTAAATGTTAATGACTAAAATTTAAAGAAGTTAGCACTGTTAATGCTTGGGCTGCCTCCCAAGAAGCGCTTGTTTATAGTCTAAGTTCGACTCTATGTTGTGGGTGTATTTAGGTAACTTCATGGAGTCGTAGCTCCTCTTTATCATCTTTGAAATTCTCACCATTATACATTTTGAGACGTTGTCCATTTACCTTAAAAGTGCCTTGTGATGGATGACTTACCTCTACTGTACCATATGGAAACACAGTTTGAACTATGAAAGGACCTGACCATCGTGATTTAAGCTTTCCAGGAAACAATTTGAGCCTTGAGTTATATAACAGGACAAGATCTCCAAATTCAAATTGCCTTCGTTGTTTCAAACGGGAGTCGTGGCGGCGCTTCATCGCTTCCTTATATAGGCGCGAATTTTCATATGAATTGGCTTGCCACTCATCTAACTCGTTCAATTGCATCAACCTATTTTCACCTGTAAGTTTGGGGTCAAGGTTTAGAAATTTTATAGCCTAGAATGCCTTGTGTTCCAACTCAAACGGTAGGTGACAACTTTTCCCATAAACAAGTCTGTAAGGTGATGTTCCTATTGGAGTCTTAAAGGCAGTTCTATAAGCCCATAAAGCATCATCTACTTTTATCGCCCAATCTTTCCTGTTTAATTCTACTGTCCTTTCTAGGATACGTTTAAGCTCTCAGTTCACTACTTCGACTTGGCCACTAGTTTGAGGGTGATAAGGGGTAGCTGTTCTGTGATGAACTCCGTATTTCTTGAGGGTCTTGTCAAATTGGGCATTACAAAAATGAGTACCCCTATCACTGATAATTGCTCTAGGTGTACCAAATCGAGAGAAAAGTTTCTTAAGGAATCGTACTACTACTCCAGCATCATTAGTATGTAAAGCTTGGGCTTCAACCCATTTGGACATATAATCAACAACTACTAAGATGTATTTATTCCTGAATGAACTAGGGAATGGACCCATGAAGTCGATACCCCAAACGTCAGATATTTCATATAAGAGCATATATGTCTGAGGCATTTCATCACGTTTGGATATATTACCTGTCCTTTGACATTTGTCACAAGAAGTAACATACCTGTTGGCATCTTTGAATAGAGTGGGCCAATAAAAACCTAAATCGAAGACTTTATGTGCGGTCTTATTTCCACCGTAATGTCCTCCAGTCGGTCCTGAGTGGCAATGTTCCAAGATTTTCAATGCTTCTGTCCTTGTAACGCATCTCCTAATGATTTGATCTGCACATTTACAAAAAAGAAAATGGTCTTCCCAGAAGTATTTTTTCACATCAGTGAAGAATCGCTTCTTTTGCTAATGTGTCAAACCTTTTGGGATAATGTTAGTGGCTAAAAAAATTGCAATATCTACAAACCAAGGTACCTCAAAATCAGATATAGCAAAAAAAATCTCTTTAGGGAATGAATCATTTATTTCAATGTCATTTCGTTCTTTGGTACTTGAGTTTTCAAGCTTGGAGAGATGGTCAGCCACAAGATTTTCAGCTCCTTTCTTATCCTTAATCTCCAAGTCAAATTCCTGTAATAATAAGATCCATCGAATGAGTCGAGGTTTCACATCAGTTTTAGTCAAAAGGTGGCGAAGAGTGTAATGGTCAGTATAAACAACAACTTTAGACAATATTAAATATGGCCTAAATTTATTGAATGCAAAAACCACAGCTAGTAGCTCTTTGTAGTTTTCTTGTGCGGCTGTTGAGTCCTGCTAGCATAATAGATAGGTTGAAAATGTTTATCTCTTCGCTGTCCCAAAACTGCACCTACTGCAAAATCAATCGCATCACACATTAGTTCAAAAGGTGAATTCCAATCAAGTGCAATTATAATCGGAGCTTTAGTCAGTTTATCCTTTAAAGTATTAAATGCTTCTAAACACTCCTGATCAAAATTAAAAGGCACATCTTTTTCTAGTAATTTAGTCAAAGGCTTAGCTATTTTAGAAAAGTTTTTAATAAATCTTCTATAAAACCCAACGTGTCCTAAGAAGCTTCTAATAGCCTTAACCGAATTAGGGGGAGGTAGTTTTTCAATGGTTTCAATTTTAGATTTATCAACCTCAATCCCTCTACTAGAAATTTATGTCCTAACACAATACCTTCTTGAACCATAAAGCGACAGTTTTCCCAGTTAAGCACAAGGTTTGTTTCCTCACATCATATTAACACTCGTTTTAAATTTTTTAGGTAAATATGGAAAGAATTATCGAAAACCAAAAAATCATCCATAAATACCTCCATGACGTCTTCTACGAGTTCGTCAAAAATGGTCATCATGCAGCGGTGAAAAGTAGCATGAGCATAACATAATCCAAAAGGCATTCTACGATAAGCAAACGTACCGTATGAACATGTAAATGTTGTCTTCTCTTGATCTTCAGGAGTTATTGGGATTTGGAAATAGCCAGAGAGTCCGTCTAAAAAGTAGTAATACATGTGTCCTGACAATCTTTCCAACATTTGGCCAATGAATGGAAGGGGAAAGTGTTCTTTTCTCGGGGCATCATTTAGCTTCCTATAACCAATGCACACTCTCCAACCTGTGACTGTCCTTGTTGGGATTAATTCATTCTTCTCATTGGCTACAACAGTCATGCCTCCTTTCTTAGGAACAACCTGCACTGGACTCACCCAAGAACTGTCAAAAATAGGATAAATAATTCCAGCATCTAGAAGTTTAATTACCTCATCTTAACAACTTCCTTCATGTTGGGGTTCAATCGTCTTTGGGTTTGCATACATGGTTTATATTCATCTTCCATGAAAATTTTGTGGGTGCAAAAAGAAGGGCTGATCCCTTTAATGTCAGAAATTTTCCAAGCTATAACCCTTTTATGCTCTCTTAACACTTGGAGTAATTCCTCTTTCTCCTTGGGTTGCAAGTTGGATGCAATAATTACCAGTAATATGGAATTATTTCCAAGGAATGCATATTCCAAGTGATTCGGCAATTGTTTAAGTTCCAGTTTGGGAGGTTCGTCAATAGAGGGTTTTTGCTTAAGTTCATCTTTTACCTTAATTCCCTCATATTCTGATAGTTTTTGGGAGGTTTCATTGGAGTTTAGTTTGGTTCCTGTTTCAGAATCATCATCCATCCCCTCTCCTTGGGTGTGAAACAGTTCCATCGTGTCCTTGTGTACGATTTCCTGAAAAGAATCTTGAGTAGCATGATCAATAGAGTCGATAAAATAACATAAGTCATCCTGTTCTCTAAAAAATCTCATGACATCATAAATTTTAAAAATAATCTCTTCGTCACCTACTCTAAGTACCAATTTACCAACACCCAGATCAATTACAGCTCTAGCAGTGGCTAAAAACGGCCGACCTAAAATTAAAGGCACCTCAACATCTTCATCCATGTCAAGCACAAAGAAATCAACAGGGAATATAAATTTATCTACTTTTACAAGTACGTCCTCTATAATTCCCCTAGCATATTTAACAAATCTATCAGCTAATTGAATACTCATCCTAGTAGGTTTAGGTTCCCCAAGACCAAGTTGTTTAAACATTTTATATGGCATCAAATTAATGCTGGCGCCTAAATCAGCTAGTGCTTTATCAACATTCAAACTACCAATTAAGCAGGGAATAGTAAAACTTCCTGGATCTTTCAGTTTGGTTGGCAATTTATTTTGGAGTATGGCTGAGCACTTCTCATTAAGTTTCACTGTAGATAAGTCTTCAAACTTCCTTTTTTTTTTTTGTTAGAAGCTTTTTCAAGAAATTTTCATATGTAGTCATCTGCGATATAGCTTCAACAAAAGGTAAGTTAATATGCAGTTGTTTAAAAAGTTTAAGAAATTTACCGAATGGTGCATCCATGCGGTATTTCTTCAACTTTTTTGGGTATGGGATTAGTGGTTTATATTCTTTTGGCATTAGGTTGTCATTGTTTTCGGGTTCGACGTCCTTTCTATCAGCTTCTTGTGGTAGCTTCTTTTCAGATTCAGCTAACACTTTCCCACTCCTTAGTGTAACTGCTTTCACGTACTCTTTTGGGTTGGGTTCAGTGTTACTAGGTATACTTCCTCGTGGTCATTCAGAAATCAGTTCGGCGAGTTGGCCTATCTGAGTTTTGTGCCCTTGGATTGATGCTTGTTGATTCTTAAGAACTGTCTCGGAATTCTGGAAACAACTTTCTGACACTGAAATGAATTTTGTTAACATCTCCTCAAGGTTCGGCTTCTTTTCTTGTTGGTAAGATGGTTGTTGAAAACCCGGAAGATGTTGTGGCCTTTGATTTCCTTGACCGTTCCACAAGAAATTGGGATGGTTCATCCAACCTGCATTATAAGTGTTACTATACAGGTTATTTTGGGGTCTAGAGTTATTGTTACCCATATATTGGACTTATTCCTCCTCGATGCTAGGGTTGAAGGGTTGATATTCTGTGCATGCTCCTCCTCCATTCGAATCGCACCTCATCATTGGTTGTACCTGAGTAGAACCACACAAATCATCAATCTTTTTATTTAAGAGTTCTACTTGGTTAGATAGCATAGTAACCGCGTTGAGGTTGAAAACACCGGCTGTTTTCGTCAGCTTTGTTCTCATAACTTGCCACTGATAGTTATTCAATGATATCTCCTCAATAAATTTGAAGCCGCCTCAGGTGTCTTATTATTGATAGTTCCTCCAATGGCTGCATCAATCGTCTGCCAAGTTGAATGATTCAGGCCATTATGAAACATTTGAACCTGTAGCCAAAGCGGTAACCCATGGTGAGGGCACCTTCTCAAAAGGTCCTTGTATCTCTCCCATGCACCGTAGAGTGTTTCTAAATCCATCTGCACAAAAGAAGAGATATCATTACGTAATTTGTTGTTTTAGCTGGCGAAAAATATTTTAATAAAAACTTTTCAGTCATTTGTTTCCAAGTAGTGATTGACCCTCGTGGTAACGAGTTCAACCATTGTTTAGCCTTATTCATTAACGAAAAGGGAAACAACCGAAGGCAAATGGCGTCATCAGAAATGCCATTAATTTTAAAGGTATTGTAAAATTCTAGGAAATTTGCCAAATGAGTGTTGGGATCCTCGTCCTTCAAACCATCAAACTGAACAAACTTTTGTATCATTTGAATTGTGTTAGGTATCAGTTCAAAATTATTTGTAGCAATAGCAGGTCTAACTATACTTGACTCAGTTCCAGTTAAATTAGGTTTAGCATAATCATATATAGTGCGTGGAGTAGGATTCTGATTTACTGGATCAGCAGCAATCGCAGAAGGTAGCGAATTTTCTTGGTTTTTAGCCATCTCCTCGGTTGTGGTTGAAGTATCATCCTCTTGCTCGTCCTTTGTGTATCTTAGACTTCACCTTATTTCTCTTCAATTTCTGTGAACTGTGCGGTCAATCTAACCGTCAAAAAGTAGTGGTCCTGACAGGTTTCTTCTAGTGACAGACAATAAATGGAGAATTAGAAAAGAAAAGAAAATTTTAAATTGCAATAAAAGTAAAATGGCTAAAGTAATAAAAATCAAGTGTTCCTAATATCCTAGTTCCCGGAAACGGCGCAAAAAACTTGATGCGTGATATTCGTAACAGGTTTTAAAGATTTATAAATGAAACATTCTTGAGACTAACTTATTATCACGATTAAGGCAAGTGTACCTATCGAACAGTAGTATAGTTCAGCAAGATCGGATTGTCGAACCCAAAGGAACTACGAGTACTAATATTTACTTACTTTTTATTATCTAGCCTAAAATTGTAACACCCCAAACCCGAGACCATCGCCGGTGTCGGACCCGAGGGGTTAACAAGCCAAGTTCACATGTTTTGCCCACCAATTTGACATTTCCAGTCAGGCTGGAAAACTGCGTCACTGTCGCCTTAAAATTCATATCTCGAGTTTCAAAACTCGGAAACTGGTTTCGTAAATTTTCCCTGAATTTAGACTCATATATCCATCCATGGATTTATTTCTAGGATTTTTGGTCGGGCCAATTGGTACAGTTTATTAGTTAAAGTTACCCATGTTACAGGGATCGACTGCTCTGACCTTCGTGCGGTATAACTTGAATATCTCTCTGTACAGGGCTTTAATGCTTTTGTAGTTTGCTTCTAATGAAACTAGACTCAAAATGGAATCTGTACATATAAGGTATGTCTCCTAATTATTTTTGGATAATTTATAGTGAATTTTTAAAGTTGCGACAGGGAACCCAGAAACCATTCTGGCCCTGTCTCACAATAGCTTTAATATCTCTTAACCTGTAACTCCTATGACCATTTCGTTTCTTCCATATGAAAATAGACTCATCAAGGTTCATTTACATAGCTTATTCACTATTTAATTCCATTCCTATGAATTTTGGTGATTTTTCACATTCATGCCACTGCAGCTGGCAGCATCTATTTTTAAGGTAGGACTTACCTATTTGGTAGTCTCCATGAATCAACTAGTCTTGCCATACATAGGTTCATATATGATCATTTTAACCATGCAAATGGCTGATCATATGACCAACATCCCCATTTCCAAGCCATAGCCACATCATGACACCAAATATATACATACAACCCACAATTAGTCTAAGTTCATGCTTCCCTTTTCGAGCCATTTTCGCATGGCCGTACATACTTACATTACAACATATTTAATAAACAAGAGGTAGTCCTATACATGCCATCTCAAGTTCAATCAAAATTTATACCAAAATGGAGGCTTGATAGTGTGAATGACTTCGACTTCAACGATCCCAAATCCAATTGCTTGACGAAATCTAAAAAAAGCGAGAGCCAAAGCAACGGGTAAGCATTTTTATGCTTAGTAAGTCTCAAGGAATATAATCAACTCTAATTACAGCAATACATTCACATAGCCAAATGCATCATTTCATTAATACACATTCTTACTTCACACTTCATCATTATATGATTTCACAAAATATCAATCAATTCAATAACTGAAATTCATTAGTCGATTGAGCGAATGTTGCTCAAACATGTCGACTTTCCAATGCACATATAACGTACCTTATCCTTTGGGCTTTTCGAGTGTACTAATTGAATTCATTACAGCAACCAACACTCACCTCCAGCCCAAGATTCTTCGAATATAACCGGATATAATCACGCACAAATGCCTTCGGTCTTAGCCCGGATAGAATGTCTCGCACGAATGCCTTGGTCTTAGCCGGATGTAGCCACTAGCACAATTGCCTTGGATCTTAACCCGGATATAATTTCCAGCATAATTGTCTTGATTTAGCCCGGATATCATTCAATTTCCCATGAACACATACATCAATTATCATTGGACATACATAATTCATTTTCACATACTAAGGCTCAAACGCAATTATAGTCGCAAGCATATTCGCCTTCGGGACTTAGCCCGGTAGAATTCAAATACTCATGCATACATAATCAATAATCAATACACATCCATACTTTATTTCACACAATTCAAGTAGGGTCACTTCTTGAGGACTTACCTCGGATGTTGTCGAACGGCTTTTTCGGCTATTCGATCACTTTCTCCTTCCCTTGTCCAATTGTGGCCCTCTAAGCTCTTGAGCTAATTCAAACAAATTCAATTTATTAAAACCTCATTGTGCTAGCTTTTGGCGAATATGACAAGGAGTTTAAATGGTCATATGGCCACCCTTTAGCTTGAATACACAATGGTCATGCACATTTTATACTACATCAAGCAATTCAATACAATTTATTCGAGCATCAAGGAAATGCTAAGGCCTTCAATAGGCTACCCAAGGCGAATATTCATGTACATGTTGAGGTCAATTTTGCACTTAATACCTCACAAAAACAGCATGCAATTTACTAATTAATGCTTTGCACATTGTGGCCCAAAACTTATAATATAGCATCAAGCACCTACATGTGTGCTAGGCAAATTGTGCTTGCAATTTCACAAGCATTCTTCCACATCTTCTTCTTTAAACCAATATATTCATCACTTAGTTCATAACCAAAACATAATGTGCAATCATATATATGCATATATGAGCATGGCAATTTCCAAGGTGTCCATAGCCATCCAAAACACAAATTTTAACTAACATGCAAGAAGCATGAATCATGCTCAAGAATGCATCATGGCGAATATGACAATCATGCTCCTTTTCAACTTCAATCATGATAAAACAAAGAGAAACTCAAAATCTTACTCATGAGTAGAAAATCCATCATTGCATGCATCATCATCAAGCTTCACACTTAGCATGCAATGGCTTTATCACCATAACAACTTTGGCCAAATACCATTTCCATGGCATAACAAAGATTTGAGCCATGGCTAACATGCACATCAAGTTAGCAACCAAGACATGCATGAAACTCCTAACACAACCTCATACATACCTTAATCTTGATGCAAACTTAGCCAAATCTCCTTCTAGATCTCTTCCAAACCAAGCATGGAGCAAAAATCCTCCCCTTTTCCTTAGTATTTTCGCCAAGAAGTGAAAATGGATGAGCAAAATTTTCTTTTCTTTCCTTAGGACATTCGCCAAGAGCTATGGTGAAAGATGAACACTTTTTTTTCCTTTTTTTTCCATACTCTTATTTTATTATTTCTAACATGCACCACTAGCAAAACATGTTTAAGACATGTTTTCTTTTGCCCATATTCATCACCATGGCCGGCCACTATAGTCAAATTTGGGGAATTTGACATGCAAGGACAACATTTCCTAGTGTGCATCAATAGGCCACTTCCACATTTGCCTATCTCAATTCTAAATTTTCTCACACAAGTCCTTTCTAGTGAAATTCACCTTTATAACACTAAATCAATCATCAAAAAATGTCACACATGAATACTCACATATTATAGGCATCGAAATAAATTTTAAATTATTGTTATGCCTCGGTTTTGTGGTCCCGAAACCACATTCCGGCTAGGGTCTATTTTGGGCTGTCACAAAAAATTAAGAGGTTTGGTTATCTAAACTAATTACTAACTAAGAATGCATAGAAAGAAAACTCGGGAAAATACTTTTAGGAAAATTCGATTGATTGAGACAATACCTAAGGAAAAATCCACCTAGACTTCACTTGTTATTTGACTCTGAATCAGACAATTTATTCATTTGACTTGATCCGTAGAAATCCCTAAGTTATATTATTATCTCTCTCGAGACTACTAACGTCTAATCCTAGGTTGAAAAATTGGAATCTCTTTCTAATTAACACCCTAGAATTGCATTAACTCGATCTATGGATTCCCTTATTAGGTTTCACCCTAATCTGGAAAAATCTTGTCACCCTATCTCTAGGCGCGCAATCAACTCCGCTTAATTATGACAATTTTACTCTTAGACAGGGTCTATTCCTCCTCTGAATAAGAGCGTTAACTTGAATCAATATCCTGGAATATTAAAACAAGAATTAAGAAGACATAATTAAGAACAAGTCAAATATTTATCATGCAATTCAGATAATAATAACAATATCTGTCTTAGGTTTCATTCCCCTTAGGTATTTAAGGGGTTTAGTTCATATTTATGAAAGAAAACATCTCAAAAGCATAAATATAACAAAACATAAGAAAACTCAAAACTCCTGAAGGAACTTGAAGGGAGATCTCTAGTCTTGATGATGAATCTGACTTTTGAGATGGATCAATCGGCTTTCCTTGAGTAATTCCTTGCTTCCTACTCTGCGTCTCTCATCCTAAGTGCCTCCTCAAGTGTTTAAATAGGCTTTTGAATGCCTAAGAGCCCTAAAAATTGGCCTTTTCTGAATAGGACTAAACTTGGGCTTGGCAGGGACACACCCGTGTGCGATTACTCCAGCCCATTGTCAAGGCTGTTAAATAGGCACGGGCATGTGGTCTACCCGTGTAAATCGTGCTTCGATCCTGCCAAATTGACACGGCCATGTGACACGCCCGTGTAAGGAAGTCCAGGCCGTGTTGTTTTCCCATGTGGGTCCATTTTGTCTGTTTTCGGCCCGTTTCTCGCTCTTTTTACTCTCCTATGCTCACCTAAGTATAAAACATGAAATTAAAGGATTAGGAGCATCAAATTCACCAAATCTAAGGAGAAATCATACATAAATGCACTAAGCATTGGATAAAAATATGTATAAATTACGGTTTATCATATTTTTTTTCATTCAAACCCCACTCAAAGCAAGTGCACATTTTAGTTTCTGTGGAACTATTTCTTGAGCTTATTTATTGAGTCTGACTCTCAATCATACTCTGTCACTGACATGTTTATTTGTTTTAACTCGAGAAACTCTCTCTTCTTTTTTTCCAAATACTGCGAGCTAATATATCTCTTCCTAAATTAAGTTTGGAAAAATTCTCGATCTACTCTTTCTTATGGAACCACTGCAATTAATATAGTCCACTATAATCACATTTCTTCTTTTAGTAAGGTACAACACACCTCAAACAGTCTTCTAGCAAACACATCAACTCATCAAGACCCAGCTGTGTATTTTCTAGCCAGTATTCAACTTTAATTGGATCATCACCTCATTTCCCTCGAAATTCCTTAGCCCCACACTTCCAAACTTTATCAATTGAGGTTCTATGAGCATTTATCAAGTTAAAATTTTGAGGACACGAAGGTGTTGGTGAAGGCACAGTAAAGGGTGGATGTTTCGAAGCCACTAGGTGAGTTCGCAAGAACTCTGAATAAATTCATTCATCGTCTGGAAGAAAGAGTCACGCGCCTCACCTTCGAGCCCTTAAGCTGCGGGTGCACTAAGACTAGCTCATTACTTAGCAGCTGGAACATCACTAACTAGTTCATCGGGAGCAGCATGATTAAACTCAACTAACATCTTTTATCTAAATGAAAACCAAAATCAGATTAGATCAAAAGATATCAGACTATCACCGATTATAAATGGCATGTATTTCTAAACTCGTACGCGCTACATTTCAGTCCTAGAATGAACGAAATTGTAACTCTGAGACCACTAAATGTAACATCCATTACCTGCCCTGATTGAAAACCTAAGCTACGAGATGTTACCACACCAAGCTCTCATAGCATACGTGGTGAACCGTATTGTGGATTAAAATGTGGCAGACTGATCCTGCAGGTCGTCCAACAGTGTATTGAACTGTAGATGGCTAAACTGCGGACTATCTCGTTGACACAAATATTATGGAAAGTAAGGCAAACATCTAATTCTTTTGGACATCTAAATGGCGGAATGTTTCACGGATACCTTACACTGTGATAGGTCCCACGAAACTTATAATGCAGAACATAACAAAACCTAAGTCCATTTTATTTATACACATCAAGAGAGATTCCAAAGTAACCACCATAAAAAATTAACATATATGTTTGCAAAATAACCAACTATTTATATACATGCCGCTTAGACAAATCAAATCAAAATAAAAAGTCTACCACAATTCTTGGACGAATAGTGTGAACTTCTTATTGATCCAATTAACACGTTTTGAATGTTCAAAATCTACAAGATAAAAGCAACCTAGGCATAAGTATTAAGAATACTTAGTAAGCTCATACAAATTCAATAATTAACATACCTCACATAATAATTATGTGATATTTTAATATGTGAACATAGTTTACCTATAAACCAACATAAATTTTCAACAAAGTAAGTATATGTACTTTATCAACATACAGTAACACTTTTATACTCAATTCATTCCCATTCATTTTCAACATAATAAGTGTGGACACTATCAATCATACAAAATATCCAGTATGCCAAATGGTATGGTAACACTTGCATACCTTTTCCTCTCACTGGTGCAGACCCAAAATTTAACAATCAAAATCTTTCATTACCTCTTATTCCACAACTCATCAATTTCAAATCTCAAATGTTTTATGATACCTGATAAAACATCGTAAAAAAACTCTATAACATCCCTTAACCAAGTCCGAGGCCGGGACTGGGCACGAGGTATTACCTGACTTAAATGCATGCATATAATCATTTCTGAGTTATAAAAACTAGATCAAATTTTAAAACTTTTCAATAATTTTCTAAAAGAACTTGATATGGGCCTATGAGGCCAAAACACGCTTTAAAAATAGTACGGGGATAGTCCGAACATTTTTGGAAACTTTGAAAAAACTACCACTTGAAACAGGTGCACACGCCCGTGCGGTTAGTTCGACATGGCCTTGTTAAAGGCCCGTGTGACTCACACGGCCTAAGAAAAATAGGGACACGCCCGTGTCCCTTACCCGTGTGGAATTATTTTTTAATTTGAACCTACAAGGGTTTCATACGGCCAGACACACGCCCGTGTCTATAGTTCGTGTCCCTCACATAGCCATGACACGCCCGTGCCGCAATCCGTGTGTAAAAACCTTCACATTTTGTTTCTGACGTCAGCAACCAATTAAGGGCACACGGCTAAGGTACACGCCCATAGCCAGGGGCTGTGTTCTCCACACGGTCGTGTCTCTACCCTTGATTTTACTACAATGCATACTGACTTGCAAATTCAAGGTGCAAGGGACACATGGCTGGACAACACGCCCATGGGGCGGCCCGTGTGTTGCACACGGCCTAGACATACACTCGTATGTCTGCCCATGTGGACAAAAATAAGGCTATCTACCAAGCCTTTTTGCCACCCTTACTCATACCAACCTACAAAGTAACTCATACCACCAATCCACAGAGCAATACAAAGCCAATTCAACCACAACAAGATATCTAGAAAGAACCTCATTACACTTTAACAATCAAACAAGTACTTGTTCATTCATGCAATTTGCGCATCCATAAAACATCATCAATTGCATATCATAGATAAATGTTATCCATTATTTGTGGCCTTATACAAAATAAAGGGTTTCACCCCAAGCCAACCCATTTGGCCAAACCATAAAGACACAAAACTCAATAAGACAAAGTCCTATACATGTCATAATCAAAATAAAAGAACTAACTATACCAAGTGCTTCAAATGGCGGCCAACTCTAAATCATGCGTCGGGTAGTTTTTCTCGTGCGACTTTAACTGTCTCGATGCATAGGCTATGGCCTTACCTTCTTGCATGAGTACGCACCCCAATCCATTCAAGGAGGCGTCTCTATATACAAAAAACTCTTTTCTCAGTTCCGATTGCACTAAAACTGGGGCTTCGGTCAATAAAGCCTTTAATGTCTTAAAACTCTATTGGCACTTATCATTCCACTCGAACTTGACCTCTTTTTGTAGCAGTCTAGTCATCAGAGTAGCTATCATCGAGAACCCTTTAACAAACCGTCTATAGTACCCTACCAAGCCTAGAAAGCTTCTAATCTCCAACACATTCCTCGATGATTTCTACTTAGTAATAGCGGAGATATAACTCGGGTCAACTCTAATTCTGTCACCCAACACTATATGTCCTAAGAATCCGACCTCTTGGAGCGAAAACTCACTTTTACTAAACTTGGCATACATTTACTTATCCCTCAAGGTCCGCAAAACAGTTCTGAAATGCTCCGCATGATCACTCGCATCTCGAGAATAAATTAATATATCATCGATAAAGACCACTACGAACTTATCCAAATACGGCTGAAAAATACGGTTCATCAAGTTCATAAACACTGCAGGGGCATTCATTAAACCAAAGGGCATAACAAGGAACTCATAGTGCCCATACCTTGTCCTAAATGATGTTTTCGTTACATCTTGCTCCTTAACTCTGAGCTGGTAATAACCGGACCTTAAGTCTATCTTGGAAAACACGGTGGCTCATTTCAATTGGTCAAACAAATTGTCTATCCTCGGCAAGGGGTACTTGTTCTTTACAGTCATCTTATTAAACTGTCTGTAGTCTATACATAGCCTCATCGACCCGTCTTTCTTTTTCACAAAAAGTACCAGAGCACCCCACGGAGATTAGTTCGGTCTTACAAAACCTTTATCCGTTAAATTTTGTAGCTGAACTTTCAACTCCTTTAACTCTGTCGAAGCCATCTGATATAGAGCAATCGAGATGGGTGCCGTACCAGGGACTAACTTAATTCCAAATTCAACTTCCCTCACTAGAGGCGATCCGAGTAATTCTTCCAGAAACACATCTGTGAACTCACATACCACTGGTACTGACTTGATCTTCAATTCAGATGCTTGAGCATTCATGTAAGCTTCATACCCTTTTCTCAAACATCTCACTGCCAACATGGACGATATCAGTACGGGCGAATTCTCTAATTCACCAGTTTCAACCTGAAAAACATCCTCGCTCCCACATTTCAACTCGATAACTTTTCATCCACAATCCACTATAACACCATGAGAAGTTAATCAATCCATCCCAAGGATTACATCAAATTCATTAAACGAAAATAACATCAAGTTCGTCAGAAAATAATGACCTCTAATTGTTAAAGGATAATTTCTACACACTTGGTCAACTAACACATGTTTGCTTAAAAGGTTGGAGACTTTTACCACAAACTCAGTGGACTCGACTAGCATGTTCATACGGGGTATCAATTCCATAAAAATATAAGAATCGGTAGACCCCAGGTCAATCAAAGCAACGATAGATATATTATGGACAGAAAAGGTGCCCGTAATCACATCAGGAGACTCTGCCTCTTCACGGGCACGTATAGCATAAGTCCTTACAGGCGCTCTGCCTTCAGACCTCACAATGGAATCTTTAGGTGTACTTCGATTGCCAGCCCTACTTCTCGGGTTCTTCTGCGGTCTACCCCTCGAAGGAGCATTACCCGATCTCACAGCTCGTTCTCTATTGTTCTCGTCCATCTGGGAACAAATACGGATAAAATGGTTAAGTGACCCACATTTGAAATAGCCCCTTTCATTTCCTCGGCATTCACCAACATGGCGTCTATAGCACTAAGGACACTCTAGTCGATCCGGGCAACCACTACAACACTCGTGATTGAAGTGGTTTGGGCTTTTGTCAATGCATACTGCTTATTCTTACTTTTGCTCGAGAACCCCACTGACACATTTCATTAAGTAGGAAACTCTCTCAATCTCTTGGATGAGTTCTAATGTGACTTCCTCATCTACCTCTTCTTTGAGTTACGCGACTCAATGTCCGCTCTTCTCTTTTCCTTGGCCAATTCTTCAGCCTTGCAAGCCCTCTAACACGTACCACGAATTCTCTTAACTCTAAGATGCCAACCAATAGTTGGATGTCTTCGTTCAATCCATCTTCGAACCTCTTACACATCGTGGCTTCGGTGGATATGCACTCCTGCACAATTTGCTGAGCCTCACAAATTCGTGCTCATACTCCTTCGCAGTCATATAGCCTTGCTTCAATTCGAGAAATTCCCTCTTCTTTTGATCAATAAATTGTTGGCTAATGTACTCCTTCTAGAATTCTTCCGGGAAGAATCCCCAAGTTACCCTGTCTCTCGGCACAACGGACACGAGAGTATTCCACCACTGATAGGCTGAATCTCGCAAGAGTGAACGACACACTTCATGCACTCCTCGGGTGTGCATGATAGCTCATCAAATACCCTAATGGTATTTTTCAACCAAAACTCTGCTCTCTCTGGGTCATCATCAATGTTCGCCCGGAATTCCTCAGCCCCATGCTTACGAATTCTGTCTACTGGAGGCTTTCCTCTCCTAATCATGTCTGCTCCATGGGGAGCTATAGGGGCAGGCTAAGGGATAGAAGGAGGTGGGGGAGGTGGAGTGTTGGGATTCGTACGATCGAGCTCCGAGTACCATGTATCCATCATGTGGAGGTAGGCTTCTCTAGCTACTCTATCCTGACTCATTGTCACAGGCCCACTATCTACTGGTGCGGTCCCTTCAGTGGGAACCAGCGTATCACTTTCCACATCATCCGCCATAGCCACATCAGGATCCATTTACTATATATAAAAAGACAATTCATTTCGTCAGGAGTCATCACACTATCAATATTCAACTACGGTATGTATAGCTAGACTCCTACGCTAGGTTAGTCCTAAAATCGACTAAACTATAGCTCTGATACCACTAAACATAACACTCCTTACTCAAGTCCGAGGCTGGGACCGGGCACGAGGCATTACCTGACTTAAATGCAAGCATACAATCATTTTTGAGTTATAAAAACTAGATCAAACTTAAAACTTTTCAATAATTGTCTAAAAGACCATGATATGGGCCTACGAGGATAGTCTGAACATTTTTTAGAACTTTGAAAAAAAACCACTTGAAACAGCAGCACACGCCCATGTGGTCAGTTCGACATGACCGTGCTAAAGGCCCGTGTGACTCACACGGCCTAAGTAAAATAGGTACAGGTCCGTGTCCCTTAGCCGTGTGGAATTATTTTCTAATTCGAACCTACAGGGTTTTTCACACGGCCAGATACATGCCCGTGTCTATAGTCCGTGTCTCTCATACAGCCATGACACGCCCGTACTGCAGCCCATGTGTAAAAACCTTGACATTCTGTTTTTTACGTCAGCAACCAATTAGGGGCACCGGCTAAGACACACGCTCGCAGCCAGGGGTCGTGTCTTCGCTCGTGTTTTTACTACCATGCATACTGACTTGCAAATTCAAGGTGCAAGGGACACACGACCGGACAACACGCCCATGGGGCAGATCGTGTGTTGCACACAGCCTAGACACATGCCCGTGTGTCTACCTGTGTGGACAAAAATAAGGCTATCTACCAAGCCTTGTTGCCACCCTTACTTATACCAACCTACAAAGTAACCCATACCACCAATCCATAGAGCAATACAAAGCCAATTCAACCACAACAAGATATCTAGAGACAACCCTATTACACTTTACCAATCCAACAAGTACTTGTTCATTCATGCAATTTACGCATCCATGAAACACCATCAATTGCATATCATTGATAAATGTTAGCCATTATTTGTGGCCTTATACAAAATAAAGGGTTTCACCCCGAGCCAACCCGTTTGGCCAAATCATAAAGATAGAAAACTCAAAAGACAAAGTCCTATACATTCCATAATCAAAATAAAAGAACTAACTATACCAAGTGCTTCAAATGATAGTGTGAACGAGGCCTCTGATGGTATCTGATCCACGGGCTAATTTGGCGGCACTATAAGGAAATGGAAAGTAAAATGGGTAAGCATAAAGCTTAGTAAGTAGCATGTAAATAATGAAATAGCTACAAGTTACCATAAAGGATCATACTCCTAACATAACTCAATTTGCGCACGAAAGTGAGGATTCATAAATATTAATTGTTCATAATCATCTCTCACCAAGCATACAATGTTGATTGAATTCACATTTCATACTTCATGTAAAATACATAGATAGTCATAAGCATAACTTACTCACTTTCCTTCCTTACTAAACATACAACTTAAATGAAGCTCTTATTTCAAAATTCTTATTTAGGTACCTGTACCACTCACCACATGGTCATAAGTTCTCTCCTTTCGATATAAATCATAAATCTTCCATTGAACCATTTAGAATAATACAGGATATTAATTATCCCCAAACATGGGATGAGATGCCGACGCCATGTCCCAGACATGGCTTTACACTGGCTAGCACATCAAAGTCAATGCCATGTCCCAGACAGGTTTTACATTGACTTTCATATATAGAGGCCGATGCCGTGTCCCAAATAAGTCTTACACTAGCTCTCATCTATCGGTGTCGATGCCATGTCCTAGACAAGTCTTACACTAACACGCAACAAGTTGACGCCATGTCCCAGACAGGTCATACACTAGCTTGTATATCTCGAGGCCGATGCATATCCTAGACATATCTTACACTAGCTCTCATCTTAATGCTGATGCATGTCCCAAACATGTCTTACACTGGCTGGTATATCTCGAGGCCGATGCATGTCCCAGACATGTCTTACACTAGCACACATATCACCCAATGTCATGGCGTGAATATACAAATCTATTCCTAATGTTCAACCGGAAGTCTTCATTATACAAATTCTCATTCACAACATAAATCAACAATTCATACCATACTAATCATACAATACATGATAATATTGAATTAGCATTATTTACGTACAACTTACCTTGGCTTACAAAAGGTGAGCAACTAACCGACCTAATCCACAAGCTTGGCCTTTCCCCGGTCCAAGTCTGGTTTTCGTATTTCTTGATATAACATAATAAAAATTCACTTATTTAATCATTAAATAAATTTAGACAATCAAAAATTCACATTTTGGGGCAAAATAACCATTTTGCCCTAGACTTTCACAAAATGACCATTTTACCCCTAGGTTTGAAAATCGATTTTTATCGAATTTCTTCATGTCTTAAGCCTAGCCGAACCCTTTTTACTCTTATAGCAACCCAAAATTTCCATTATTTCACAAAAGTACCATCTATTTTACAAACTTTACAAAATAATCCTAATAGGGTTTTCATGATAAGTCCTTTCACAAAAATTGTTTATTTAACAACCAAGGTTCATTTTCTTCCATAAAAACTCAACAAACATCATAAATTGTTTCATGGAAAATCCCTAAACTATCAACCATTTTACAAAATAGTCCCCTCAATAGATAGCTCATGCTACAAGGGTTCCAAAGGTACCAAAATCATAAAAAAATAACCATCTAAATCACTTACTTTAGAGAGGTATAAGTGGCTGAAAGTTTCAAGCTGCCAAAAACCCCATTCTTGCTAAAAACTTTGGTGGAGGAGAAAGGAAAAATGAAAAAGATGATGGCTAGTCACTAGGGAATATTTTATTACACATTAAGTCACCTACCCTTTGACCATTTGATTTTCTTGTCCCCTATGGCCGATCGTCACCTTCTAAACGGCTTAATTGCACTTTAAAGACCCCCAATTTTTGTTCTCTAGCTATTTAACACCTTTGGCTAGTAAAAAAAACTTTTGCCCTTTATGAGATTTAGTCCTTTTTCGCAATTAGGCTCACAAACTCTAAAATTAATCCACCAAAATTTTCATACACTCACATAATCATACTATGACAACAAAATAATAACAAAAATAATTTCTCGCCCTCAGATTTATGGTTCCAAAACCACTGTTCTGACTAAGCCCAAAATCGGGCCGTTACAAACTCAAAACACATGTACGCTTCACATCAGAGGCTCGTCCGAACTAGTCATGTACAGAGGTGTCAGGTTACCCATTCAGGCTAAAATTTTATTGACATAAGAAAAGTCTGGCTAGGGCTATATATTCATGTAATGTTACTAGTCTAGGCTAAACCTTTAAAATGACATCAGGTTACCAATTCATGCAAAATATGTGTCACATGTATCTTCGAGTCCGCAACAAATGTTAGATCTCAAAATCATCATGAAATATCATGTAACCGTGTGTATGAGTCATTTACTAAGTTCATTGGGACACTTTCATTTGATAAACTCATTTACATTCCTTTGTATCATAATTCAATATATCCCTTCTATACTCATCAAACTAAATCTGACTTCCTAAATTTTTATTATACAATTAAAGAACAAAAGAAAGAAAAGTTAAACAATGTGTATATTGTCTGAACTTACCTATCAAAATGATAACACACCACGGTAGAATCTATTCAACAACTTTCCTTTTCCCCCAATCTTCTCTCGTTGGATTTAAATCTTGATCTATAACATAATTTAATTCAATTTTTATCAACCAATATCAATCATCAGCTTATGAAGCATATAATTCAATTCAATTCAATCACTCAAATTCAAGCATTCAACAATGGAAATCTCATGAAATCTTTAACAGCTTTAGAAACGAACACCACGGTTATCTAGATTGAAGCACAACAATCTCAAAAACACAAAATCCATGCAAAACGGGCTCGAATTAGCTTACCAATCAAGAGAAAAAACTCGGCCAAACTTTCCTAGCTCAGCAAAGAAGAAAGACGATGATGGATAGGATAAAAGAAAGACATGAACTCTGTCTTTCCATCCATTATGTTACGGTATATATATAATATAATTATTAATTAAAATTAACCTTATTGTAGATAATACTAACACTTATCCAGCCACTTTATAAAAAAATGGCCAAATTGTCATTTTAGGCCCTAATCGATTAATGTATTATAATTAGTAAATAGAAATCCGTAATAGTCAACTTTAACCACATTTACGATTCCATCCTTATACTATGATAAATTTTCTAATCAATCAAATTTTCAGAACTAAAATTTCATATAACACTATATTAAACCAATTATTATTAATATTAATATTAATATCTATGGACTCCATCATTAGAGAATAGGGTTTCGAAACCACCATTTCTAGTACCACTGCATACGAGCTGTTATTTTAAAGTTTTTGAACCTACAGTCCAAAGACCTAAAAATGTAAACTCAGTGGGGTACAAATGAGTATTTGTATGAAAAGTAAATGATAAAAATGAAGTAGTTAGATATAAAGTGTGATTTGTGGCACAAGGATTTTCACAAAGGTCCGGTATTGATTATAAAGAGACATATTATCTTGTGGTGGATGTAATCATGTTTAAATATATTATAGGTATGACAATACATGAAAAACTTTATATGTGTCTAATAGATGTTGTTACAGCCTATCTATATGGTTCCCTAGATAGTGAAATGTAACACCCCATACCTGACCCCATTATTAGGTTCGAGCTACAAGATGCCACATTCATTATCAGAACAGCAATAGACACGATTTCTATAGTCACTAACATGATCATTTCATCATCATATTTTAATATATAATTTGGTTTAAGGCTTATTCAAGCTTACGAAAGTTCTTTCGATAACCCGAGACCATTGGAGGACTAAATTGCAAGGGGTGTGATGTCGCGACCTCCAAAACAGAATGTTAGCTTCACAACTTGAGGAATAAAATGTAAAGTTTATAAACTTCACCAAGTTGGCATTGAGACATCAAATGGGAGACGTCATGATGATGTAAGCTGGTGTCGCAACTTTGTAGGCAAAATTCAATAATTTCAATCCTTTCTAGTTTCAACCTGCCATTTACCAAAAATATGCATCATCCCAAGACTTACATGAAATTAGAATTATATATACATGTTCAATATCATGATTCATCATATTGAATGCTCAATTTCATTATACCATTTCAGTCACTTTCGAGCTTAGTGGCTCGTTCATATTCAAATCAACATCTAAGGCTTGATTCTAACCAGTTCATATAATCTTTTATATATTTTCTCTATTGTGAATTACATATTTGCATACATATAGTTCCATATTGTCAAATCATTTTACATGCTATTATAAATTCACAAGTTCATACCAATTCAATTCAAATCATACATTATAATAACTTACCAAAACTTGATTTATTCCACTTTTCGATTTCAAGATTTAATTTCAATGTTTTGCTCAATAGTACCCTATTAAAACAAACTTAGATACATGAGTGAATTACACCACACCAATATAGCTCGAATGACATTAAACTATACCACACCAAGGTACCTAAGTGCAAAGCCCATTGGCATCAATGTTTGAATATTTTCAATTACATCCCTCCACCACACCAAAGTCTCCATAAAGACAAAGAATACTCGATGATCTGCAATATATGATGGATCCTAAAATTATCTATCATAATCTTTATATCAACAACTATCTTATACATAAGTGTATGTATAACCTTATTGTCATGCAAATTGTATCCTAACATTTTACTAAGTTCACATGAGCATCAACCATTCATATTTACATATTCATACCTTGTAATCATTCATACCTTTATAGTCATGCCCTGTAATCATTCATACTGTCATATTCATATCTTGTAATCATTCATACTTTTATATCCATACCTGTAATCATTCATATTTTCATATTCATACTCAGTATTATCACATATCAATCATAAATCTCAATTCAATTCAATTCAATTCAATTCAATTCATATGCAATTTCACATTCAATTTCATAATCTCATTTCAATTCATCATAAAAACACAAATATCTCATATCATATAGCATGTTTCAATCCTTTCTCATCATACACATCATAAATCATACTATTTTTCATTCTATTCAATTCAATCCACTATCTTGATAGTCAACATCAATCATAGCAAATCAATTCATATGACCATCATTAACTCACCTCAATGCTCTATCATGCAATATGACATGAATATGCAAATAAATAGATTTATTTCAAATCATAAAAGTACAAACCGAAATCTCGCGTCACTAGTCGACAACACTCACTTTTCCTTTCCCTCTCGACAACTCGACATCTTCTTTAGCTACGATCAGTAACTACTAAAGGAAAACTATCATAATTCATCCAATTCATATTCAAACATAAGATCAAGCATATTTTACATTTTATTCAATTTAATCCCTAAACTCATGATAAACATATCTTTCGATATTTAGCATCAGATCAAAATCTAATTTCACACTCATTTGTGATTCTATACTTTCTAATCGTAGCATGATTTACGATAGGTTTTCACTTTATTAAATTTGGTCCCTAATGTTACAAATTTAATAACCAAGTTTATTCAGCTTTACGATTTAGTCCTTATCATAATCTAAACTTAATTTCTATTAAATTCAAGCCTATTTCATCAATTTCTCAATAATGACAACTTGTTAAAAATTTAGCAATTGAACAAATTGATATATGGGCTAGCTAAATAAAACTTTCATGATAATAAAACTATAAAAATTACATGAAAATGCTTAAATCACCTTATATATTTTGGTTGGTCAAATACAAGCTATCAATGGCATTTTCTCTTCTCATTTTCTCTTAAACAGTGGAAAAAGATGATGAAAAATCATCTTTCTTTCCACTATAATACTATTTATTTTAATTAATCCTTTAGTTAATCTTAATTAATTAGATTAATTAAGGTTTTACTATATTATTTTAATTATTAATTCAAACTAGGTGGACATAATCATTATCATCCACTAACATTAAAAACAATGGTTTATTAACCACTTAGGCCCTTTGATACTATATGGATCCCCAAGCCTTTTCTTAACTAAAACTTAATACCAATTGGATTTTTACATTTTAGCCATTAAGATTTAATTAACTATTTTTTCAACTAAATTACTTAATGTTAAACTAAGCCTTATTGGTTAATATGTTTTGATATAACAAATTAAAGTGTTTTTGAATAAAAGTAAAGTTGAGCAATTTCATAAAATCAAGTTGAAATGGTTTCAATTGAGTTAAACATTTTCAAATATGTTTTAACTATTTTCTAACTAGTTAGAATTGCTCCAGGATTAAAACTATCAATACTTTTTGTCTAAGTATCGATATTTTATGAGATATCGGTACCCCTTTGATAATCGATACCAAATTAACATTCTACCATTTTCAAACCCTGGTAGGTATTGATCCAGTATCAATACTTTTCTTAAGGTATCGATATATTTCCTAAGCTATCGGTATTCCTCCTCCAATGATCACTGAAATCAACATTAATTACAAACAATATCGATACCCTTTTAGTAGGTATCGACACTCATTGTTGCAGGTGAAGTTAATGACATTGTATTTCATCCTCAACTACTACATTCACTTCTACAACAACCACAATGGTTGGAAATCAATTAGAAGGTATAAATACCATCTTCTGAAGGTTTAGCAAGAACAATAGTAATGTGAAAAGCTTAAAGATCAATCAAAACAACCTAGAGATTAATTCTATCATACCTTTTCTTGTAAACACTTGTGAGCTTTCATTGTATTCATTTAGCACAAGTGTTCTTCTTTGTATTTGTGCTTCATTGGCAAACATCCTAATCTTGTAAGGATTATTTTTTTGCTTGCTTATTTGTTTCTCTTTGAAAGAGGGTTAATCCTTAAGGTTTGGGTAGAAACCTTAAAGGAGTTGTATCTTAAGAGTTTGGGACATAAATCTTAAAAGAGATTGTAAGGTTAAACCTTGGCCTCAAAATTTGCCAAATTAGTGAATTTGGGTAAATGCTTAGTTGTGGTATGCTAAGGTAGTGGAGTAGACAATTGGGGTCAAATCATTATAAATCCTTGTGTTCTTTGTTGCATATTTTTCATTTCTTCCACCACAATTGAGACCACCACAATTTCTCAAAGGCCAATTCAACCTCCCTATCGACGATCTCAAGTTAATCCTTCCGATCTGACACTAAACCAAATTTTAATATATTTTTATATCAACTTCGTAAATATTCCTATTTTATATTTATAGACTCAGTTTACGAAAATAGGGTTTTCAAAACTGTATTTTCTGACTCCACTAAATACTGGGTTGTTACATGAAATTTATATAAAAATCTCTGGCGGATTAGTATTCAAGAATGATACAAAGTTTTACATGAATATTACTCAATCAGATTAATAAAATCCTTATATAGATTAAAACAATTTGGACAAATGTGGTACAATCGTCTTAGTAAATATTTACTGAAAGAATGTTATAAAAATGATTCAATTTGCCTATGTGTTTTTATAAAAAGATTTAGATCAAAATTTGTGATAATTGATGTTTTTGCTGATGATTTAAATATTATTGGAACTCTTGCATAGCTTCAAAATGCAGTCAATTATTTAAAGAAAATTTGAAATGAAAGATCTTGGAAAAAAAGCTTTATCTTGGCCTACGAATCCAGCATTTAAATGATGAAATCCATGTCCTTTAGTAATATTATAAAAAAAATATATCTTTAGAAAAATTTTCATGGATAAAGCTCATCCATTAAGTACCCCAATGGTTGAAAAATCATTGGGCGTGAATAAAGATCCCTTTTGTCCTTATGATGATGATGAAAAGCTACTTGATCTTGAAATACCATATCTTAATGCCATTGGAGCATTATTGTATCTAGCAAACAATAGACAACTTGATATAACATTTGTTGTAAGTTTGTTAGCAAGATTTAGTTATTATCTAATGCATAGATATTGGAATGGAATTAAGCATTTATTTAGATATCTTAAAGGATCAATTGATTTGGGATCATTTTATTCAAATCATTTAAAGCTTCAATTAGTTGGCTATGCTAATGTTGGGTTCTTATCATATCCTCATAAAGGATGGTCTCAAAAAATTATTTATTTATTGGTGGAGGTACAACAATATCATGTCGTTTGACAAGACAAAAATTAGTTGCCGCCTCTTCAAATCATGTAAAAATAATTGCAATGAATGAGACTAGTCGTGAACGTGTTTGACTAAGACTAATGACCCAACATATCATGAAGATATATATTTTGCCTCTATAAGAAAAGGTGCCAACTATCTTATACGAAGATAATGCAATATGAATAGCTCAATTAAAAGGGGGGATACATCAAAGGACAGAACGAAACATATTTCACCAAAATCATTCTTCACTCATGATCTTGAGAAGAAATGTGATACTGAAGTTCAACACTTTCATTCTAGTGATAATTTAACATATTTATTTACCAAGCCATTACCAGCTACGACATTTGAAAGTTTGGTATACAAAAGTGGAATACGTCGACTTAAAAATGTCAAGTGACATTGATATCAAGAGGAGTCCCAGACATGTTGTACTCTTTTCCTTTAATTAAGGTTTTGTCACACTGGGTCTTCCTAGTAATGAGGCAACTTAAAATAGGAAATTGTGCACTCTTTTTCCTTAATTAGGTTTTTATCCCACAGGATTTTTCTTAATAAAGGTTTTTATGAGACACATTTTTCTCTAATGGACATTCAATGAGGAGTGTTACAAATATATAAATGTCGTTGTCCATATTCTAACTCCTTCATATTTATTATGAAAGTAAATGTGCAAGTTGGCTAATGTATATGTTAATGAAGCACTTAAGTAAGCTTCATTTATTTCTATTGCATTGAATGATAAGGACTTACAAATAGAACCCTTGTGTGAGTGAAAATAAAATATAAGAAAATTCTCTGTTGATATTTTATTTATTGTTTACTTTTAGTGTTCTTTTATTTGATAATTTTACAACACTATCTAGTATGTTTATTTATTTTTATCAAATAGTAAGGTGTTTATTAATTGGGATTACATGTCAAGCAAAGAGACTTGCCAGTTGTCATAATTTAATGTTCAATGATTGTTTGATTAAATTCTTATGATAAAATTAAGTAAGTTATAGAAAAAAGTTTAAGAAAATGAACTTGTATAATGTAAAATTTTATAATAATGACAATTTAATAAAATTTGATTTTAAGTAATATTACATTCTATAAATTAAATACATGAATTTTACATTACAGTTAAATGAATCAAATAATGTAATCTTACATTCTTTTAATTCTATTATGAAATGTAATCAAAAACTTAACAAATTAAACACATCCTAAAAATATTTATTAGTAATTATTATGCAATAATAATAAAAGTCATATTATTTAACTATTAATTAACATGATAATATATTAACGTGAAATTAATTAACTTATCTATATCTTTCAAAAGTTTTATCAAAAAATTGACCTCATATAAATAGATATTATTAATATAATTCAAATAATACAATCTAGACTTTTTAAAAATTATACATTTTAATTAAATAAATATTTATTTTATTTTATTGTATTTTAAATATGATAATACTAAGAATATATTTTAGTTAGAATAAATTTTTATTTTATTTTATTTTAAATATGATCATGCTAAGAATAACACCGTAATAAAAGTAGATATAATTAATATTTTGATAGTATCTATAAAAAATAAATTTATTTTGTAATTAAATCAAAAGTTAATATTTTATTGATAAATACTAAATAATCAGTTTAATTCAATAAGATTCCAAGCTCGGAAATAATTTGGCTCAGATCTATTTGAAAAATTAAAATAAAGAAAATTGATCAATTAAAATTAGTATTTATGTTAGTATGTTTCTATTTTGTAAAACTATAAAACCAATGAATATGATATAAAACTAAAATAATTATAAATAATTTTATTAAAAATATGTTTATTATTAATCTTGAATATAAAAATAATCTATATATTTATTTATATATACAATCCACTTCCTAATGCAGAAACCTTCATAGCATCTTTATCACAACTTCTTCAGTTCATAGGTTTTCTCTCTTTATCTCTTTCTTTTAGCGTGGAGATTCTTGAGAATAATTTTAATGAAAACATAGCATTATATCGTTTAATGTGAAAGCCTCACTTTACAATGGTATAATATTTTTTCCTTCGTTGTCTTCTATTTGAAAACCGTAAATATATGTATCCACGTGCAATGCACGCGAGGAAGCATACTAGTTTTTCCAAAATTTATGGCATTAATTTTTACATATTTCATCTTTGACCACAATATATTAAAAGATGTAACATCTATAATATTAATGATGTCTAAATAGATAGAAAGATATCATATATATATATATATATATATATATATATATATAAAAGAAATTAAAATATATTATAAATGTATGATTGGATAAATAATTTACTAATTGTATTTTTAATGAATTTATATTAATAGAATTATACTTGTTTTCTCATACATATATAAAAATGTTTTGTTCCATTACTTTTGTTAATATTTTTGTCCAAATATAACATTTTAAAAAAAACAAACATGCCGATTAAGTTTTAGTTCAATTGGTATCGACATTGTTGTCACTGTAGGAGGATGTGGGATCTAGTGCTCTAAAGCACATTATCCTCCTCTTTAAGGGTTAGGGAGGAGTTACGAATAATTTTAAGTATTGTATAAAATAAAATAAAATAAAAAGAAACCTAATCAAATTTTGACACATGATAAATCATTATTTTAAAGAACAAATATAAAAATGGACATTAGTAAAAATGGTAGGAAAAAAAAAGTAATAGCTAAAAAGCTTGAAGTATTCAAATATAGTTGTTCCTAGGATTTTTTAGGTTTTGTGATAGACTATTCCTTTAAAGTATCAATGAAAATTCTCAAGAAAAGATCCAACAATAAGAACAAAGCGACGAGGGATGGGGAGGGAATACTTTTGCTTCATCGATCAGTCTTCAATGAAAATCAAGTGGGAGTAGCTTTTGCGAAAGCTCTTTATCAAGAGATTATTATGTGTCAACCCTTTCTACAAAAGGGCAAATAAGTCTTTATGTACTGTTATGAGCTTGGGCACGTGGATTTCAAAACAAAAATTGGGGGTTTACCCTCTAGGAAAAAATGGATGCAACAAATTGTGGACAAGATGAAACCTAACCTAGCTTGAGAAGATGAAGACTAAAAAGAGAAGAGCTTTAAGGAATGGCTTTGTAAACCCTAGCCTTTTGGAGAAGAACTTTTTACAATGGGTAACTTTTTTTTTAATATATTAAATATATAAATTTAGTTTAAAATTTATTTACTTTTTGTTAATATTTTATTAATTCGCATTTAATTCTGTTAGTTTTACAAAATACTTTTATATTCTAATTCCAAGTGTACGGTTCACGCATTGATGATACATGCACGGATGTGGTAAAATTTATTAAATTTCATTCACTGAAGCTGTCAATTTTGAAGTTTGAAAAATCAATCGACTTGCAACGAGATTTTAGATAAGATCCAGGCATTTTTGGGTTGTTGTCTTCAAAGTGTTCGAAGATTTATCTATTAGTTTTGAAACACACTTTGAATCACTTGATTCCGAGTTCGAGAACTTTAGTTATAATCATTTTAGTGAAGATTGTGTGAATAGAATTTCTGGACGGGATTATTACGGAAATTACAAGTTTCGGGCTTTTAATTCAAGTTTAAATCATATTAGGATCGATTTTTAGGCTTAATTATATATGAGCCCAATATTTTATTTATTAGAAGACTGTGTGGGCAAACTTTTTGGATGAGATTATTACGAAAATTACGAGTTTCAGGCTTTTAATTCAAGTTTAAATCATATTGGGTTCAATTTTTAGGCTTAATTATTATTATATATGAGCCCAATATTTTATTTATTAGATCTTATTATTCCATTATTTACTTATTCTTAATTTTGGATTTCTTTTAAGTAATTTAAGTTATTTAGGAGTTTTATATCAACAAGAAAGTTTAGTTGAAAACTATTTCTTACTTAGGTTAATTATAATTTTAACATTCTTGATAGTCTTATTTGAATATACTTAGTTAACCTATGTAAAGGCCTCTTCATTTTACACAATTCATCAATTCATTCATCAACTTCTCTCTCTGAGTTAATAAAAGTCTTTTTGAGTTTTTCTTTTCAAGAATTTCTCTCGAGTTTTCTTTTCAAGAATTTCTCTTGAGTTTTCTTTTAGAAGAGTTTTAATAACCTTTTTAGATTATGGAGATCATCTCTAAGCTTTTTCTTGCCAAGTTTCCTTTTTTGGAGGGAAAATTAGTATCGCTTGAAGGGGATTGTGGATTCATCTGGTTTCTAAGGCTCCTTAGGACTTCTAGATGTCACTTTCCATCTTTTCCATCTATATTTTTTCATTTCTTTGTTGTTTTGTTATGTTCTTGCTTAGTTGTTTCTAATATTTAATTTTGATTCCTTGTTCTTTTTCTATCTTTTATTACTTATTTTAATTGTTGCATTTTTTAATTCTTAGATCTGACTTGGTTTTATTTTTGTTTCAAGTTGTATTAAACTTTAAATTCTCCTTAATCTGTCTAAAGCCTTAGGCCAAATTTACGACTTTGACAAACTTACTGTAACACCCCATACCCGGCCCGGTCACTAGGTCTAGACTATAGGATGCTTTCAATATTATTATCCGCAATAATAACAAAGTGAAGACAAGAACACAAGTGATGTTGCTGCTAAGTAAATTCAAGATTTAAATGAATCTACGTTGTAAATAAACCTTTAAATGAATTTACAACAATTTCACTAAGTAAATCTTACTTATTTAAATGATCAGTTAATATTTTGACTGCCTAGTTTCATTTACTACAAAGACCCTGAGACTCCGCCTCAGGGTCGCCCCACTGTATGCAAGTTACTACTAAGAAATAAACTTGCCGCTACATGGCGAACTCTAACCTGGTCCCTTCTCGAACTCTCAGAATCCCCTACTTACCTGAAATACATAATAACACAAATAAGTTCTAATAAACTTAATGAGTTTTCAAATCTTACTATCACAACGCTACACAGATGCTCATCCTAGCTGGGACTTCACGATTGCCTCACCCGTATTAGGGCAGTACACCAGTCTCTTTGTCATAGTGGTTACACTATATAGACTGGATCTACTCAAGTTTGGCACATTTTTCCTCAGTGATACCATCACTTATTCATTCATGCAAACTGAAAAATAATCCATAAACAATTTCCATAACACATCTCGCATCAATGACCACAGATATTCACATAAGACCGTTCTTGGCGATTAGTCCCTATTGCGTACTATTATTAACTGTAACATCCCAAATTATGGCCTAGACGGAATAGTGGTTTTGAGACCACAAATCTGAGATAGAAATAATTGTTTTATAATTTTTATGAGGTCCATGATAGGTATGCATGCTTGTGTGAAAACTTCATGGAAAAATTCTATGCATAAAATGTCCAATTGAACCTTAAGGATCAAATTGAATAAGATGCAAAACTTGTTTTCTAGAAGCTTCAAGCATGAAATTGCTTTATATTATAAATCATAAGGTCTTAATTAGCAATTTGACCAATTTTTAAAATTTTGGACAAAAATGGACATGCATAGGAAAAATTTGAAAGAAAGGCCTTAAGGGCATTTTGGTCAATTAGTAATTAAAAGAATAAAAAGGGAAAATTAAAGCAAAAATTGGCTCATCTTCTTCATGTGGTTGCCGAAATTTCTAAGCTCTGCATAGCTAGGGTTTTTGACATTTTCAAGCTCAATAGTAAGTGTTCCCTAGCCCGTTTTTAATGTTCTTTACACTTTTGAAGATCTCGTAGCTTGATTTACCTATTTCCACCCTTATTTTGAAGTAGGGTTTATATTTAAAAATTTATCCATGTGTGACATGCATGTTCTTTGATGTTTAATGAAGGAATGTGTGAACTTGATGTGTGTTTAACATCTTTTACTAAGTAATTTTGTATGAAAACACCTAAAAAGGACTAAATTGAAAAATGTGTAAATTGAGTGATAAAAAAATCTTTTTTTATTGCCTAAGGGCTAAATTGCAAATAAGTGAAAAATTAGGGATAAAAAGGTAATTTCACTAAATTATGAATTATGGGTCGATTTGAAAAATGTGGTTATTAAACAAGTTAAATTTGGTATTATAGATCAAGAAAAACGGAGTTCGGACCTAAACCGAGGGAAAAGCAAGGTTTTGGACTAAAACATAAAGTTAGCAATATTTTGGGATCGAGGTAAGTTGTGTATAAGTAATTCAACAATTTCATTATCACATATTTAATGCTTGATGTTGTATGAAATGTGTGTATATGTGTTTATGGAATTTGACTTGAGATGATTCAACAACAATTTGATGATAGCGTTGTATCTCGAAAATCCCGGGTGACCCTAAGGAATACTTAGGATTTGGATATCATGGCACCATGATTTATGAGCTCCCGTGTAAGACCATGTCTGGGACATGGCATCGATATGAGGTCCCGTATAAACCATGTCCGGGACATGGTGTCGGCACCGATTCAAGACTTCATATAAGACCATATATGGGATATGGCATCGATGTGTAGTTCCATGTAAGACCATGTCTGAGACATAGCTTTGGCACCCTCTTTGGTGTATGATAATCCTGAATGTCCTTCCGTATTCCAAGTGGTTCAACAGGCCATTCAAGATCAAGGTTAAGATATGGATATATATGAATAAGCTATGAGTAGTACAGGTATGTACGTAAACCTCATGAGTATGAAATTTGACTCATGATGGAAAAATTTAGCATGAGTAAGAAAGAGTAAGATAAGTTATGAAGTTCAATGACATTTATTGTCAATACTCACCATGTCCATTGTGTGTAAATTACTAATGTGGTGGTAATTAGTAGTATGTTTAATTCATGAAATTTTATGATTTATGTTGTTTATTAGTTACATAAAACTTACTAAGCTTTATGCTTACCCCCTCTCTCTTTTCCTTTTTTCTTAGCATCGCCAAGCTAGCTCGGGGATCGTGGACATCGGTCACACTATCAACAAGTATTTTGGGGTATATTTGGTTTAATACATTTAAGTATGGCATGTATAGGGGACTTAGTATTTTGTTATATGTGTCATATTGGTTAGCCAAGGTGATAGCTCATGTTGGTATACTAATTCATTTTGTATATGGCCATGAAGTATGGCTCATATGGATTATTGGGTTGTAACCCTAAATACTTATGCATGCATAAGATGTGGTATTACCCTTAATGTTTATGATGAGTTGGTTGTTGATAATGAATGATAAAATATGGAATCTATGTTTGATGGATGATTGATGCCACTCGGTTGAGTTATATCATGGTTTATAGTGAGGTAATGTTTTGAATGAACTTAATAAGTTATACAGTCCCAAATATGTATACTTTGGCATGTAATTGCCACGCACGAGTTAAAGTTATGGATGTTTAAGTAACCCATTTATGCCATGATAATCACCATTGACATATGTGAGTGTGCATGTGTTAGTGAGGGTGACGAAAGGGCTTGGAAAATAGCCTCGGAGTTGTCCACATAGGTAGACACAGGGTCATGTGTCTAGGCCGTGTGTGGCACACGATCAGCCCCATGGGCGTGTTGTTCGACCGTGTGTCTCCTGCACCCTAGTTTTGCAAGTCAGTATGCATGGTAGTAAACACATGGGCAGAGACACGGCTGTGTGTCTCAACCGTGTGGAAGACACGGCCTCAGGACACGGGCGTGTACCCAGGCCATGTGAGGTCTGCACCTTAAATGTGAAAATTTAATTCGCCACACAGCCTAGCACACGGGCGTGTGACTTGGCCATGTGACCTTCAATTAATGCTGGTGTCATAAACAGAGAGTTACACGGGTTGAGGACACTAGCGTGTCCTAGCCACACAGGCATGTGAAATCCACACAGCCTACCCACAAGGGCATGTGACTCTCCCAACTTGGAAAATTTTTCCTAAGTGTTGTAAAATTTTTATAAGCTCTCAGTTTAGTCCTGAACCACCCTTGAAGCATGTTAAAGGCCATGTAGGCCGTAGAAGGGACATTGTGTTTATGTTTGAATATTTTTAAGATCGGATGAAATTTTTATGGTTTGATTTGCGTTAAAGTGTATATTAAAGATCGGTAATGCCTTGTACCTCGTCTCGGCGTAGGACATGAGTAAGGGGTGTTACATTAATAGTTTGTCTTCCGAACTTAGATTCGTATTATGATCCCCCAGGATCCATAAGGAAAACACAATTATGGCTTAATATAGAACTTATATTCATCTCAATCAAGTAGATAGTTCAAATGGTACATCTCATCCCTCCTCTGTTCCACGATTAGAGGATCTTTTCTTGGTGGTTATCTCTTTGAAACAAATAACTTGTAGGCGGATTCTTAACAGCGAATCTCCTTTCAACAGAATCATGTACATAAAACAGTCTTTGTGGATTATTACATCTTTTCATACAGTCTCACGTAAACAGATAGCTCACACATAGTAATGGATTTCAAAGAAATGCACCCATACTTGGCTGTATTATAAAGTCATATATGAATCCTCAAACAAGCTCGTAAGCTCTCACCAGAGTGAGTTTTCATATCCACTATGAATGCAAGCTGTAAGATAAGTCGGTTGATCATCATAACTTGTATCCATATCACTTTATCTACTAGCACGGGAACAAGGGCCCTCTCATAGTAATAGATCACCTTATTATGGTCTTAGACAACCAGACGTATTGTGGTTTCATATTTACAAGATAGTTCTAGCGGATTTTCCTCACAACGATAGTCCTGGCGGAATTTACCCATATGAGATAGTCCTTGTGGACTTTCCACATTTAAGATTATCTTAACGGACTTCCACATTTATGGTAATGCCATGGCCATAGACTTCCATTCATCCCGAAAAAGGCTCACATACGTCCCCCAAAAGGCTCCCAAACATTTCGTAAAGGGATCTTATATGTCCCACATAAGGGGCTCTCATATACAGGTGCGCACAGAGTCACTGTATCATTTAATCTTTTTTTTCTATTTCAATCCAACTGAACCTCCCTTAAAGCCACGTAAATATAATGCATATGCAATCCCATGTATGACCATCCGAACCTCGTCAAAGCCACATATATATAATGCATACAAATACAAACATTCTGCCAACATATACCATCACTCACGCAACATATAATACATCAATCATACCACTATGTAACATAATCATATTTACTACTAGTTATTCCTATCAATTCAAAACGTAATAACACATCATGCCAAGCCTTTCATTTACTTAACATAAATAACTCACAACCATATAATTGCATCCCGTCACGCAACAGATACCACACCAATATTTCTTCTTCACAATGATCAGACTCATAACCAGCAGTATTTGCATGTCAACATTACATGCACACCTAAGACACCAACACTTCGACACAAGTTGATTCAACATGGTAAAGCACTAGTTCATCATATTTAGTATATGAATGACACAAAATACATCCATTTGAAATTTGAGTCTAATAACTCACTTGGGAGTTGTCCCCAAATCCATCTTCTGAGCCTTTTCCCCTTACTACACGAGACTCCTTAATCAATACAACACAACAACCATTTCAAAATCCAATTGAAACCATTCATCATCGTAAAAAAAAAAAACCTTATTCTTTTGCATGTAGAGAACATTTAAATGATCGTGCGTCTCTTCACCCAAAATAGAACAAAATTTATAGTCAATTGAAATCCTCAACTTTTTTCTTTTTCTTAAATCCTCTAATGCAGAAGGATTAGAAAACTTACCAACAAGCAAGATTTCCAATTTCTAAAACTTAAACCTCAGTCTCTCCCCTTCATGCATAAATGTTCCTTAATCTTTCTCTCTTCCAAGGCAAACTAGAGGAAAGAAGAAGAACAGAAAAATAAGAGAACCATCCCGGACAAATAACACCTCTGCTATATATATAATCCTATTACATGTCCTTCATCAACACCAATTCAACAACCACATAGAATAATACTAATCATTATGTCCCCCACTAAGAACTATTTAGTTTTTAAGTAACCAGACTAAATTTGAAATTCAACTTTTTCCCAACTAGCCCGCCAAAAATGCTTATTACAAAAAGGACCGCTAGAAAAGAAAATTTTTCAATTATGTCCAACTTAGAAAAAAAAACAATGAAACAAGAACAAAACATAATAATAAAGAAATGAAACAAAATAGATGGAAAAGGTGGAAAGTGGCGTGTATAAGTCCTAAGGAGCATTAGAAACTAAATGAATCCACAACCCCTTTCAAACGGCTCTAGTTTCCCTTTCAAGAAAGAAAAATTGGAAAAAAAAAAGCTTGAATATGATTTAACTCGAATTAAAATTCTGAAACTCATAATTTTCGTAATAATCTCGTCCAAAAATTCTACTTGCGTAATCTTCACTAAAACAATCATAACTTGAGCTCCTGAACTCAAAATCGAGTGATTCAAAGAGCATTTCAAAGCTAAGAGATAGCTCTTCGAACACTCTAAAGACATATTAACCAAAAATGCCTAGATCTAATCCAAAAAGTTGTCACAAGTCGGCTGATTTTCCAAACTTGAAAATTGGCAGCTTTAGTTCATTCTATCTGTGAATGTATCAATCAAATTTAGATTGGCTTCTTTTTTTTAAAATAAAAACATCATTCAATTAGACCAAATAGTTAAAAATTTTAAAGTTAGGTACCTATATGTGACAAAAAATATATGTTACTATATGAGAAAAGATGTATAATTTGGGGCTAAAACATGAATAAAGCCTTTATTAAATATGTGTATAATCTTGAGAATAAATTAAACTTTGGTTTAAATATGTAGATTAAATTAAAGGTTCACTAGGAAATGCAAGAATAATTTTGGAATTAACTCTTTTAAAAATTTATTAGAGAACGAATTGGCTAAGAATTGGATTTTGTGTAGATTAAGATAGTTAGGAGTGAATATTATATTATGACAATTAGAGGTTTAATTTAGTTAAAATAATTAAGATTTTAAATTAATAAGTTAGATAATAATTTAGATTTTAATTAAGATAATTAGGAGTTTAAATAAATTAGGATAATTATATTTTAATTTAGATAAGATAATTAGGAATTTCATTAATAGATTAGATAATAATTTAGATTTTTGGTGAAAAACATGAATGTAAATACAACTTAAAAGATTCTAAGAAACATTAAAAGCTTTATCATCTTTGGATAGTCGTAATTAGAGGTGTGCATGGTAGGGCAGCCCATAAAAATTTTTGGCCCGCTTTCAAGGCCTGCCCGAAATATGGGCCTGAAAATTTGTCCAAGCCCGCCCGAGAAAAAATGGTAGGCTGAGTCTACCTGGCCCGGCCAGTCATATTAAATTTTTTTGCTTTTTTATTAAATAAAAACTTTAAAATATAATAAATCAAATATATTTAAAACATAAAACAAATATTAAAACAAAAATAAATAAATAATGGGACTAAAATAATTATTAAAATAATACATAAATTAAAAATATAATAAAAAGTAATTATATTAAAATTGAAAAATTGAAACAAATTAAAACTAAATTAAGAATTAAATTATATTAATAACAAAAGTTTTACAATATCAAAATAACATCAAAACAACAAAAAAAGTAAAGTAAAAGTACTAAAGTTATTTAAAATTAAAAATAAAAAAATTTTAAAATAATTTAATATTAAAATCGGGCCGAGCCCGAGCCAAAAAAATCTTACCCGAGGCTCGGCCCGTTTTCTAAACGGGCCTCGTTTTTATCCAAGCCCGTTTTTGGCCTATATTTTACCCAAACCCTCCCATTTTTCTAAGCGGGCCTTGGTAAGCCATTGCCCGACCATGCACACCTCTAGTCGTAACCACCACATCCGGAGGAACTTCAAATATCTGGAGGGAAGACTACCAAGAAAGACTGATCTTAGCCAATTGGTCAGCAATTAAATTACACTCTCTAGAAATATACTTGATTTCCCACTGATATTCAAAATGCAAAACTTGCTTGACTCTTCTAAGCAAGGTAATGCCAGAATCCACATTTTCTTCCATATTCAGGGCCCTGACCACTTCTAGATTATCCGTCTGGATCCTGATTCTCTTATACCCTTTATCTAATAAATGAGAATGCTATAAAGAATACCCCAAAGTTCTACTTCCAAAGGTGAACATTTGCCTAGATAATGAGTGAATCCTAAGATCCAATTTCCATCCCAATCTCGAACCACTCCACCGGCTGCAGCATTTCCGGAGACTCTAACCACTACTCCATCAATAAATAAATTCATAAATCATCTGAATGGTGATGATGGATCTTCGAAGGAATTGATCTAGCCTTGGTCCCAAGCAAGAAATTCTCAAAGTGTTGGGCCTAACTGAGAGAGGACTTAAGAACATCATAAGCCGTCCAATTAATGTTTTGGAAAGTGAAAATTTTATGTTCTTCCAAATTCTCCAAGAGGTTAGTCCAAATAGGCTCGACCAAGTAATTCCCCTATCCTGCAACTTAAGATGACAACAAAGATTAGTTGAAAACCAAATTTGAAATGGAACAGAAAAAAAACTTGGCTTGCTTCTCTAGAGGAACTACAAGCTTTCAAACTTCCTTGGGCATCGAGCAATCTCGAACTATGTGCATGATGTCTTCAGTATTGTGACCACACTGTGGACAAGCGCTACTTTGCCCAATACCTCTCCTGGCTCGTTCAGAATTAGTAAAAAGTCTCTATTTGGCCACAATGCAAAGGAAAATACGAACCCTCTGAGGACCTTGATATTTCCAAATGAGCTTCCAAATATCATCTTTAGGGCACCAAAAATTTTCATTTAAGGCCCAATAAGCACTTCGAACAGAAAAGGATCCTGATCCAGAACGAGCCCAAATGATTCTATCTTCACCACCAGCCGAATGGGGAGGAGTAATACTTACAATTTGTCTTATCATGTTCTCAGGCAGCCAAATACGAAGCATGACAACATTCCAACAGCAGTCTTAAAGCACTCAATCTTTCAATGTACTATCCAAATTAAGTCTATCATGTGCAGAAACATATGAGAAAAGAGGCCCAACATCAGGTACCCAAATATCTTTCCAGCCACGGATTGTAGAGCCATCCCCAACTGACCACATAAGATTCTCACAAAAGAGAGGCCACACCTTAGAGAGAGATCACCAAAGGTGCGAGTAATTACTCTTATGGATAGAATCAGGAAGCTAACTTTTCTAACCATATTTTGAGCGAAGAACACGAACCCATAAAGCATCCTTACGAGAGACAAGATTAAACCCAATTTTCTTAAAGAAAGCGTTATTTTGATTGTGAAGAAGGCTAAAACCGATTCCTCCACAAGACCTAGGCTGATAAATGGAGTCTGTGACAGCCCAAAATTGACCCTAGTCGGAATGTGGTTTCGGAACCGCAAAACCGAGGCATAAAAATAATTTAATGCTCATTTTGATGCTTATGATATGTGTTAATTCGTGTGTGACATTTTTGATGTTTGATTTAGAGTTATAAATGTGAATTTCACTAGAAAGGACCTAGTAGAAAACTTTGAAAGTATGATGGGGAAATGTGAGATGACTAATTAAAGCATGCATGCAAAACAATGGCCTTGCATGTCAAATATCCCTCTTTTTATAGGAGGTGGCGGCCATGACAAGGGAGTATGGGCTAAACATGTCATGAAACATGTTTTGTTGGTGCATTAGGAGAAACAATAAACAAATAAGTATGGGTAATAAAGAAAGAAAAAAAATGTGTGTGAGTGAACCCCCCATTGCCGTGCATTGAAGAAAAGAAAAGAAAAAATTTTGCTCATCCATTTCATTCTCTCTTGACCGAAAATACCAAAGAGGAAGGAAGGAATTTTTGCTTCATGTTTGGTTTGGAAGGGATTAGGAAGAGATTTGGCTATACTTGCATCAAGATTAAGGTATGTTTGAGGTTGTGCCATGAGATTCATGCATGTTTTTAGTTGCTAGCTTGATGTTCTTATTAGCCCATGGTTCAAATCTTTGTTATATCATGGGGATGGTATTTGGCCAAGGTGGATTTTGTGTTAATGCCATTGCATGTTAAATATGAAGCTTGCTAATGGTATATGTGATGGTGGATTGATGGCTCTTGGACTTTCTTTTTAGTATTTTTGAGTAAGACATTAAGTTCTTTGCTTAATCATGACCAAAATTATGGTGTTGTGATGTATTCGGTCATGGTATATCCATAAGTATGATTCATGCATGTTGCATGGTAGGTAAGATTTGAGCTTTGGATATGTGTTTATATTTGGATATAAACAACTTGAGATTCGGCCTTTGCACCTACATGAATATATGTTTGCACATGATGTATTGGTATGACATATATACTATTTTAAGGTGTATATTTGCTTGTGATGTTGTTTCGGTTATGAAGTAAACGAGAGATGTGTATTGAGCTACAATATGTACTGCGTTAGTTAGTAAAATGTATGCTGTTTTTTTTTTTTTGTGTAGTATTAAGTGTAAAATTGGCCTCAACATAGACATGCATATTCGGCCAAATGAAGTAGATTGGTGTGCATGTATTCTGTTAGAGGCAACCATATTGAAGCCTTATCTTGGCTTAGATTATTGACTAAATGGGTAATAAGTGAGGATGGTTGCCGAATATACAAACATAATATACAAACATACATATGCATGTGTAATTGAATTATGAATGTTTAGCAAGATGGTTAAACTAGTTGATTTATTGATTAAGCTCAAGGAGTTAAAGAAGGAGAATCAAGCAAGGGAAAGACGAAGGTCATCGAGTAGCCGACTTGGACTATTTTACCCAACACAAGGTAAGTCACTAAGCATATATTTTGTATTGATTTGAATAGACATAATGTCTATATAATTATGCCGAAAGGAATGATGAATTTATATACATGTATGTATGTGGTGATGGAAGTATTGAATGAAAGGAGAAGAGGTGAGATGTATTGACTTGTTGATTTCGGCACTAAGTGTGCGGGTATAAACATTTGTGATCATGAGAATGGCACTAAGTGTGCGGGTTTAAAACTTGTACAGCACTAAGTGTGCGAGTTTGATCATATAGCACTAAGATTATATAGCACTAAGTGTGCGGACTCACTATATGCTTTTGAATCACTATTGACACTGAGTGTGCGACACTATTGAGTTGATCACGGACAGCGGATCGGGTAAGTACCTTGAGTTCATGGCTAATAGGCGCTATGTTTATATTTGGGGTTGAGCTTGGTAAGTTTGAACCTATGTGACAATGTAAATTGAAGTCACGTACATAAGAATTATCGTGGAATGAGTGAAAGGTCATGTAGATGTATGATTGTGACGAAAACAAAATGGTGTATAGAAATGCTTCAAATATCCTATTGATTAGTATATGGAATGTGAATGTGTAACTTGGTATGTGGTTGAATCGAATGGTCTAAGGAACTATGGTATAGTTCGGTTTGAATGGAGTAATTAGCCTCGTTCCATTTTGTTTCCTTTTGCGATAATGTTATTAATGGTTGGTAGTGCATTGCTTATGACTTACTGAGTTATATACTCATTCGGTGTTTGCTTGTCACCTATTTTAGGTTTCTTGGACTCGACTTTTTGCGTATTCGGGACCGTCATCGAAGTCATCACACCGACTAGCGACTTTTTGGTATCTTCTTCTTAGATGGTCTAAGAGATTATTTCGGCATGTATAGGCTATTATGTTTTGTTTGAACTTGGTATGTAAAATTTTGAATAGCCATGCGAAAATGGCTTATAAATGTTTTGAGCATAATGTTATAATCATTTGGTATGTATATGCTCATTAAGAGGCACGGAAATGTTTGGCAATGACCAGCCATTAGAATGGGTCATCATGATTATATTTTGGACTATATATGAAAAAGGGGTGGTTGAATCATAGAAACTATGTGTTAGAGAAAGTCTACCCTAGAAATAGATGCTGGCAGCAACAGTGATGTGGATGTGAAAAATCACTAAAAATAGTAGGAATGGAATTAAATAGTGAATAAATTATGTAAATGAACCTTGATGAATCTATATTCTATGGAAGAAACGAAACGGTCATATGAGTTGTATGTTAAGAGATATTTGGGTTTTCGTGAAACAGGGCCAGAACGGTTTCTGGATTCCCTGTTCCTACTTTGAAAATTCATTATAAATTAACCCGAGACATTTAGAAATCATGCCATATATTTATAGATTCCTTTTTGAGTCTAGTTTCTATAGAAATAAACAGCATCAGTATTGAAGCCCTGCACAGGGAGTTATTCGAGTTGCAACGCACGAAGGTCAGCATAGTCGACCCCTGTAACATGGGAGACTTTAACTAATAAACTGTACTAATTGGCTCGACCAAAAATTCTAGAAAAAAATCTGTAGATGTACATATGAGTCTAGTTTCAGGAAAAAATTATGAAACTGATTTTCGAGTTGTAGAACTCAAGTTATGATTTTTGAAGCGACTAGTACACAGATTGGCAGCTTGTCTGGGAAATTATCAATAAGTGGTTTGAAGTTTGTTAACACCTCGTGTTCGACTCCGGCGACGGTCTCGGGTTAGGGGTGTTACAGAGTCCCATCCTACCAAGGCTATTTTTGGATGTCCAACTGAACCTCCCCAAATAAACTGTCTACCAATCCTTTTAATCTCATCACAGACTCCTTTCGGAACTAACAAGGACTGCATGAAATAGTTAGGAATAGCAAGAAGAACCGATTGAGCGTAAGTGACCCGTCCTGTAAAAGAAAGTTTTCTAGCTTCCCAATTTTGAAGTTTGCTCCGAACTTTCTCAACCACAAAATTTAGAGTGCTCTTAATGACCCGATCATGAAGAAGAGGTACCCCCAAGTAACTTCCTAAATTAGTGACTTTCTGAAACCCAAAGAGCTGACTAATTTGATCAAATAAACTAGGATCCACCCCTGTAGAGAAAAACATGTTGCTCTTCCTTGCACTAATCTTATAACCAGAAAAAGCATAAAAACATTTAAGGATTTCCTTTAGAACAAGGGCTTGATTCATCTCCGTCTTACCAAAAATGACAAGATCATCAGCCAAAAAGAGATGAGATAAAGACGGACTCGATCTGGATAACCGAATAGGATGCCATCTTCCAGTTGTAATCTCTGAGCTAATAAGATGTCCTAACCATTACATACAAATAACGAACAAATAGGGCAATAAAGGACACCTCTGTCTAATCCCTCTTATCAACTTAAAAGACTTAGACGGAATTCCATTCCAAAGGATCTATATAGTAGAGGAAGAAATAGCATCCATAATTACTTTCCTGAGTAACTTTGGGATCCCAGCAGCAACAAGGGAAGCATCGATGAACTCCCAATTAATCTTATCATAAGCTTTCTCCAGGTCCAACTTAATGGCCATCCAGTTCCTACCTACTTTCCTACTACGCATTAAATGAATGCCTTCCTGCGCAATGATGACATTATCTGAGATGTTCCGACCATCAATAAACTTCTCTTGCTCATGAGATATGAAGTTCGGAAACACCACTTTTAACTATTATCGATCACCTTCATCACTAACTTATACATAACTGAGCAGAGACTAATAGGCCGAAATTGGATGAAATCCACCGGGCGGCCCTTCTTTGAAATAAGCATGATAAGGGCGTTATTAAGATCCTCCTCAATTCTATTACCTGCAAAAATTCCCTGAACCCACTCACAAACCCCCCACTAAATCCCACTGACTTTGGAAGAAATGCGCATGGAAACAATCACTTATCAAAGCTTTAGTGGAGCCATGTCGAACAGGGCCTTCTTAATTTCAACATTCAAAACTAGCTTTTTAAGAAAGTCTTTAAAGCGTAGGAAGATATTCAAAAGGAGTTCAGACATGGGAGAAGGAATTTCACTATACAACTTTTCAAAAAACCTGGCGGCCTCATCACTAAAAATGGTCTGATCTGAACACCACTCCCTATTACTGATACGTAAGGCCATAATGAGATTAAATTTCCTCCTTTGCAAAGTACGACTACGGAAGAACTTGGTATTATGATCCCCAAACTGGAGCCAATCACACCTCTCCTTCTGCCTCTATAAAAGCTCCTCATGATTAAGTACACTTTCCAATTCATCACGAACCTCCATCTCCAAATTAACTAATCTCCTAGAAGTTGGCTGATCCATAGCCTTTTGGATACACCCAAACGATCTCAAAAGCTGTCTTTTTCTCGTTCCTATAAAGCCATAGATGGACCTGTTCCAATCTTTGACATGTAAGGTAAATTCAAATAAAGAATCAACCACATTACCTAAAAATCTCTACTTTTTAACAATCAATTCTTTAAAATTCACGTGCTTCGTCCATCCTGTAAGAAAATGAAACA